>NC_083238.1:33739538-34041038 GCF_032191835.1 Heteronotia binoei
GGGGTAGCCAATTGCCTTTTTTCATTTAAAGGACACAGGAGCAAGTAGGCCCCAAAGATAACCATGGTAAAAATATCTACTCTCTGTGCCACTGATAGCAACCACACATGGTGTGTAGACTCTTCAGCCTCTAAAGTCACAAGAAAAAATGCATTATAGACCCATTTATATTTCTTCTAATCATTACTCAATTCTGAAAGAAGGCCTAAACTGCTTTGAATATCCAAAATATTTGCAAACGTAATAATTGTACTTGAGTCAAGCTGTTTCAAATCCTGGTCTTACAAGCTTCCACTGGAGAAAAGAAACAGCCTGCGTGACTAGACTATGCATTGCGTCGCACACTGATTCATGAACAAGCCATGTTGGAACCCTAATATAATTGCAGGCTTGATGTTTTTTCTGCTAAGTTTATGGCTGGGTTAATCAGAGGAGAGGAAGCTAAGTTACATCATCACAAGAACTTCCCATTTCAGAAGCCACATAACCCCGGTTTCAAGCTTGGAGGTTGCTTTTCTCATGAGAATGAAGAGTATACAAATTCATCCAAATTTAGAGATAACCAATGCATGCACACACACACACACAGAGTTATTAGACTTATATCCCACTCCATTCCCTGCCAAACAAGGCTTAGGGCAGCTTACAACAATCAAGATACAATACTTCAGCGTATTACAATTTTAAAATACTTGTTTTTATAAGTTAAAACCTAAGACTTCTTTACCACATCAGATGGCACCCTAAGATCCATCGGAAAGGAAAGGTCCCCAGTTGTTTCCGACTCTGGGGTGATGTTGCTTTCACAACGTTTTCACAGCAGACTTTTTACAGGGTGGTTTGCCATTGCCTTCCCCAGTCATCTACAGTTTCCCCTCAGCAAGCTGGGTACTCATTTTACCGACCTTGGAAGGATGGAAGGCTGAGTCAACCTCAAGCCCACTACCTGAAAACCCAGCTTCCACCGGGGATGGAACTCAGGTCGTGAGCAGAGCTTTGGACTGCAGTACTGCAGCTTTAACACTCTGTGCCACATGGCTGGTCCATCACAGGTGGACAAATGGGGCAGTCAGTACAGAAAAGGGAAAGAGGGAGGGGAAGGGGAAAAGAGAGGGTAGCATCTCTCTCTAACCATTGCTGTTCTCAACCATACACCTGGTGGAACATCTCAGTCTTACAGACCCTGTAAAATTAAACCAAGTCTTGCAGGGATTGAGTTTCACTAGATAGAGCAGGGGTGTCAAACTCATTTGTTATGAGGGCCAGATCTGACATAAATGAGACCTTGCTGGGCCAGGCTATGTCGGGTTGGGCCGGGTCATGTCAGGCCGGACCATGTGTGTGCCTATTTAAGATTAGGTAGCAAAGATATAAACTTCATAAAGGACACAGACCAACACAATTAAATATATATTTTTAAAAACCCTTAGAACATGCCTCAGCCAATGTAGAAAATAGAGGTTTTGCTCTGTAGCTCCTGTGCAATTGAGCAAGCCTTGCAAAGCAAGCCATGATGCAGAAGGAAGCAAGAAATAGGAAGAAGGAAGCAGATAACAGCCAGTTGCTCGGGGGCCTGATAAGGAGTCCTTCAGGGGTCTGATTCGGCCCTCAGGTCACATGTTTGACACCCCTGAGATAGTTCCACTAGGTTGCGGCCAGGTCGCTAACCAGCTTCTTCAACAGCGGCAAGACAGAGCAATGAAGAGAATTCTGAGTAGCTTTTCTGCTTTTCTGAAGCAACGACAAGCCTTTCTCATGACTAAGAGCACTACTTTTGGGACCAAAGGGGACTTTCCCAGACAGATCGACTTTTCATAAACTGTGGCCTTGCTTTGCTGAGCAGCTTCTTGTTTCTTTAAATCATGTTTAGTTGCGCGTATGGGAGATGTTTAATCTTTTCTTATTGTTTTAAAAAACTTAGGTGTTTCATTTCTGGGGAATTTTATGTGTGTGTTGTGTGTGTGCGCGTACTTGGAAGTCATGACTACCTCTGGTGACTGACCCCTACTGGAGAATGGAGGCTATTCAGAGAGGTGGTGGAATAGAGCCTGCCCTGTCCTCCTGACCGGGTATTTAAAGGAAGTCTTTGGAGATCTGACGAGATTGGGCTTGCCTGGTCAGAGCATGTTTCATTTTGACCTTGATGAAAGAAGGATAAAATAATTTAGAAAGCAGAATCGGTACCCTAAACAATTCTGAAGCTCTTGGGACCAGTTTGGAAAGGAAATGCTTCTATATTAAGATCAATATTTTGTTTTACGAGATATTGGCACATACTCGTTTAAAGCAGCACCAGTAATCTTACATAGACACAGCCAGGAAATATGTGGATGAAAGTAGGGGCCCACAAGGACTTGCAGGAGCATCTCATTTTCCTATCCACCACTATTTTCCCCCTTCCCTGAAAGCCCCCATAGGATCTTCCATTTTCCTGCTTCCTTCTCTCTTTCTTACCTACCAGCCAGCCTACCATTATCTGCCCTCCCATATCTTCAGTTCTTTCCCTCTCCATGGCATCCTGTATGAGTCGTGCAGTGCCAGCCACTGGGCCAGGTCCATTAAAGGTGCAGAACCTGCAAGGACTAAAGTAGGTAGATAATCCCCTGTGCAAGCACCGAGTTGTTACTGACCTATGGGGTGATGTCACATCACAACATTTTTTTGGCAGACTTTTTAACAGGGTGGTTTGCTATTGCCTTCCCCAGTCTTTACCCAGCAAGCTGGGTACTCATTTTACCAACCTCTGAAGGATGGAAGGCTGAGTCAACCTTGAGCTGGCTACCTGAACCCAGCTGCCACAGGGATCGAACTCAGGTCATGGGCAGAGCTTGGACTGCAGAACTGCAGCTTACAACTCTGCGCCATGGGGCTCTTATAAGGACTAGAATAAGGCACTTTATTTTCCCATCGATTGCCTTCCCACTATTTCCTCTTTTGCAGCTACATATATATCTACAAATCCAAACACAGATCTCCATAAGATGTAATTTAAACATGGGGTTTTCTAGATGCACAGATGATGCCGGTACATGAACAGATGCACCCACTGTGTGCTTCCAAGGGTCTCTAGTGTTTTCCCCTATCCGTGCTTATTGAGTATGCTTTGTGCAACATTGTGTCATTGGTGTGATCTAAAAGGAAGTATTTCAGAGAAGCAATGCTTTCCTTTTATTGCAGAAGACAGTAGTTGGCATGTGGTTCAGAGCTGCCTCCCAAGCCAAATTCACCAGACAATCAGGCCTTATGCAGGATCCACAGCTGTTGGAGAGCATTATTCAGACTTACAACCCTCCTTACAGTCTCACACTACAATGTGTTTTCTGATGCTTGCAACAGTTGTGCCCTTTCATTGTTGTATCTGATTTCTAGGATTTGAAGGATTCTACTGTTTTCCATTTGCCATTTCTGCCCACTTCCTGTTTTCCTCTCCATATGAGCTCAGGGTGGTTGGGGTTTCTTTCCCTCCCCCTCTCCCTAAACCAGCCTTTTAAGCACTAGCATATATTCAAAGACAGAAGGTTTAGGGACTTTCTGCCCGTGCTTATGAGACCCACCAGGCTGAATTCTACAGCTGTTAACAATTAGGGATGACTTGCAGAAGTGTTAGACGATTAATGTTGCTAATTTTTTTTTTTAAAAAAACTGTATGTCACATTCAAAAGGTAGGCAAACGGGATCAAAAGCATCAATTTAAATGTTCTACCAATTATTATTCAGTTGGAAACCATAATATCTGTCAATCAGGAATCTGGACTTAAGCAAGAAGAAACGCAGCTAGTGGAACAGACTTCCCCTTTTCTGCTGCTTTTCTACTTAGCAATCTAAGGTACTGGGTGTGTGTGTAAGGTGCCTTCAAGTTGCAGCCAATTTATGGCAATCCCAGCTAGGGCTTTCAAGGCAAATGAGAAGCAGAGGTAGCTTTTCCATTGCTTTCCTCTGCAGAGTCTTCCGTGGTGGTCTCCCAATCCAAGTACTGACCCTGCTTAAGCATCTAAGAACTGATGAGATCAGGCTATACTACGCTGCCTTCCCTCCCAATCTAAAGTAGAACCAGATTCCAATATAAATGGATGACACCTATGCAGGCCTCACAAGAGCAGAGCTCCGGAACCTCTAAAATTTATTGTGCTCTTTCTTACTAACCCCCCGCAAAGAAATGCTTGCTTCTGAACTCCATTGTTTAAACCCCCTGTGAGAATTTTGTTGAACTCTAATATTGACAACCTTTCTAACATTTCTCTGCACAAAAAATGGGAAAATAACCAAAACATATACAGCAGACAGATGGAAACCTTCATCATGCCACTATGGCCACATAGGAGAAATTATTTAAAAAGTATGATGGGAGTAAGGTTTTATTACGACAATTATAATTCAAGAAGCATTTTAAGATAGATGCTGAGCTTATAGAATTTAGTACACCTTCCAGTGATGCCAACAGTGTGTGGCATATGCAAATGAGTTATGCAAATGAGCTCCAGAACTTCTTTTTCTACAAAATGACCTCTGCACCTAGGAAAAACTGTAGATCCGCCTGGGGCACCCATCTAAGTGTACATACAGCTGTGGGTACTCCCTTGATGTAGTGAGATGCTTTGAAGGCAACAAACATCAGGACGGCAACATAGTGCAGAAAGTGCAGAGTTTATCATCAATTGGGTGATAAGAGTAGGGCTTTTTTTTTTTTTTTAAAGCAGGAACGCACAAGAATGCAGTTCTGGCTGGCTTGGTATCAGGGAGTGTGATCTAATATGCAAATGAGTCTTTGCTGAACTTTTCCTATAAAAAGCCCTATGTGAAACAATGGTGACATCAGGGGGTGTGGCATAATATGCAAATGAATTCCTGCTGGGCTTTTTTTAAAAAACCAGAAAAGCCCTGGATAAGAGGATTTAGAAAATATGAACCGTTAGGTATACATGCTCCAATGTATTATACAAACAGATCCAAAATTCTGTATTTGGAATAGTAGTATAATATCCAGAAGGCTGCTTTACAGCAGTGTCAGACTTGTGTTCAATTTTGTCTTCCTGTAGCCCAGCCTAGCCCAATCTTATCAGGTCTCAGAAGCTAAGCAGGGTCAACCTTGGTCAGTATTTGGATGGGAGACCACCTAGGAATTCCAGGGTTGTGATGTACAGGTAGGGAAAGGCAAGCTCCTTCTGGATGCTTCTTGCCTCGAAAATCCTACAGGATCCTTGTAAATTGGCTGCAACTGGATGGCACTTTCCGCCACCACATAAACCCCATATGAGAGAGAGGGAAAGAAAGTCCTCTTAAGGCTGTGATCACATGCACTAAATAATGCACTTTTAATTCACTTTCAATGTACTTTCCAACTGAATTCTACTATGTGAACTGGCAAAATCCAGTAGAAAAGTGCACTGAAAGTGAATTGAAAGTGCATTATTTAGTGTGTGTGTGTGTGTGTGTGGAGATCACAGTCTAAAGTGCTTAAGCCAACTCACATCTTTCTCTGCTTCTCTCCCCTCTGTTCCAAGTTAGACCTCAGTTTCTTTTTTTGCCATCGAGTCAAGCTGACCCCTGGCAACTCCTAGTGGGGCATGAAGGCAAGAGACATTCAGAGGTAAGTTGTCATTGCCTGCCTCTGCTTCACGGCCCTGGTGTTCCTTGGAAGTCTCCCATCCAAATACCAGCCAAGGCTCACCCTGCTTAGCTTCTGAGAACTGACAAGATCTGGCTTGCCTGGGCTACCAGAGCAGACCTCAGTTTCTTTACACACAGACAAGCTACTTGCAGTCTCGCTTCATCTGGGACTGGAAGGTGTCACCACCTCCATGATCTGAAAGGTACTTCGTACAACTACCATCTCCAGTGACCCAAAAGTGTTGCTCTGCCAGTAGAGTGAGATTCCGGATTTGCTGTATTGGTTTTAATTGAAAATATTTTAACCAGGGCTTTTTTTCGTAGAAAAAATCCTAACAGGAACTCATTAGGCCACACCCCCTGACATCACTATTGTTTCACACCAGGCTTTTTCTTGTAGAAAAAGCCCAGCAGGAACTCATTTGCATATCAGGCCACACACCCCGATGCCAAGACAGTCAGAACTGTGCATTCCTGCTCAAAAAAAGCCCTGATTTTAGCTATTATTGTAAGCCACCTTGACCCATGAGGAAAAGAACATAAGAACATAAGAGAAGCCATGCTGGATCAGGCCAATGGCCCATCCAGTCCAACACTCTGTGTCACACAGTGGCCAAAAAAACAAAACAAAAAAAACCCCAAGTGCCATCAGGAGGTTCACAAGTGGGGCTAGAAGCCCTTCCATGTTGCCCCCCAAAGCACCAAGAATACAGAGCATCACTGCCCCAGACAGTTCCAATAAAATGCTGTGGCTAATAGCCGCTGATGGACCTCTGCTTCATATTTTTATCCAATCCCCTCTTGAAGCTGGCTATGCTTGTAGCCACCACCACCTACTGGGGCAGTGAATTCCACATGTTAATCACCCTATGGGTGAAGAAGTACTTCCTTTTATCTGTTCTAACTCGACTGCTCAGCAATTTCATTGAATTTCCATGAGTTCTTGTATTGTGAGAAAGGGAGAAAAGTACTTCTTTCTTTACTTTCTCCATCCCATGCATAATTTTGTAAATCTCTATCATGTCACCCCGCAGTTGACGTTTCTCCAAGCTAAAGAGCCCCAAGCGTTTTAACCTTTCTTCATAGGGAAAGTGTTCTAAATCTTTAATCATTCGAGTTGCCCTTTTCTGGACTTTTTCCAATGCTATAATATCCTTTTTGAGGTACGGTGACCAGAATTGTACACAGTATTCCAAATGAGACCACCTGTTGATTTATACAGAGGCATTATGATACTGGCTCATTTGTTTTCAATTCCCTTCCTAATAATTCCCAGCACGGCGTTGGCCTTTTTTATTGCAATTGTACACTGTCTTGACATTTTCAGGGAGTTATCTGCCACGACCCCAAGATGTCTCTTGGTCAGTCTCTGCCAGTTCACATCCCATCAACTTGTATTTGTAGCTGGGATTTCTGGCCCCAATGTGCATTACTTTGCACTTGGCCACACTTAACCTCATCTGCCATGTTGACACCCACTCACCCAGTCTCAACAGATCCCTTTGCAGTGCCTCACAATCCTCTCTGGTTCTCACCACCCTGAACTCCAAATCACTAATGAAGAAGGTAAAGAGCATGGGACCCAGTACTAAGCCCTGCAGCACCCCACTGCTTACTGTCTTCCACTGCGATGATTGCCCATTTATACTCACTCTCTGTTTCCTATTAATTAGCCAGTAAAGGACAAGAGGACTTGTCCTTTTACTCCATGACTCTCGAGCTTACTAAGGAGCCTTTGATGAGCCTTTATTAAAAGCTTTCTGGAAGTTAAGGTAAACAACATCCATTGGGTCTCCTTTGTCCACATGTTTGTTCACCCCCTCAAAGAACTGTAACAGGTTAGTGAGACAAGTTCTTCCCTTACAGAACCCATGCTGCGTCTTCCTCAATAACTTGTGTTCATCAATGTGCCTACTCATTCTGTCCTTGATAATGGTTTCTACCAACTTTTCCGGTATTGAAATCAGTCTGACTGATTTCCTGGATCTGTAATTTCCTGGATCTCCTCTGGAATCTTTTTTAAAGATGGGGGTGACATTTGCTACCTTCCAGTCCTCAGGAACAGAGGCAGATTTCAATGAAAGATTACGTATTTTTTCAGGAGATCCACCAGTTCAACTTTGAGTTCTTTCGAACTCTTGGATGTATGCCATCCGGACCTGGTGACTTATTCGTTTTTAATTTGTCTATCAATTGTAGGACCTCCTCTCTCATCACCTCAATCTGACTCAGGTATTTCAACACCCCTTCCAAAATTAGCAGTTCTGGAGTGGGCAAACACTTCTCATCTTCCACAGTGAAGACGGAGGCAAAAAAAATGCATTCAGCTTCTCAGCCATTTCTCTATCCTCCTTCAGTAATCCTTTTACCCCTTGGTCATCCAAGGGCCCCACTGCCTCCCTGGCTGGTTTCCTGCTTCTACTATATTTGAAGAATTTTTTATTGTTGGTCTATGTTTTTTGCAATATGCTCCTCATAGTCTTTTTGCCTGCCTGATCACAGTCTTGCATTTGATTTGCCGCAGCCTGTGTTCCGTCTTATTAATCTCACTTGGATTAGCCTTCCACCGCTTAAAGGAATCCTTCTTATATTTTACAGCTTCCATAACTTTGTTTGTTAACCATGCAGGCCTTTTCTTATACCTGTTTGTGCCTTTCCTAACTTGTGGTATATATTTTATCTGAGCTTCTAGGATTGTAGTTTTAAATAGCCTCCAAGCTTCCCCAAGGGTTTTGACTGTATTTACCTTTCCTTTCAGTTTCCTCTTCACATGCCCCCTCATCTCAGAGAATTTACCCCTTTTAAAGTTAAAAGTGGTTGTGCTGGTCTTTTGGGGCAACTCCCTATTTATACAAATGGTGAAAATCAATAACGTTATGGTCACTGCTCCCAAGCGGTGCAATCACTTTTAAATCTCTCACCAAGTCTCGGGCATTATTTAGGACCAAATCCAGGATCGCCCCACCCCTGAGAGGTTCTGTGACCATCTGCTCCATAGCACAGTCCATACCATACCAAACCTTTAATGGCATAACAGTTGCAAATAAAAATACACAGAATATAAACATTTAAACATTGGAGATAAAATAAAAATGAAACCGAGCTTACATGGTCATTGAGAGCGTCTAGAAACTCAATCTCTTTCTCTCAACCAGAACACATATTGACCCAATCAATCTGCGGGTAGTTAAAATCACCTATTATGACACAGTTTTTACGTTTAGCCTCTATCTTTAATCCTTCCATCATATTATAATTATCCTCTATCTTTTGATTTGGTGGGCGATGACAAGCTCCCATAGTTAACTTTCCTTTTAGGCCCACTATTTTGACCCACAGCATTTCTAGAAGGGAATCTAATTCTCTGACCTCAGTCTTACTGGACTGTTTTATACATGTTTTAATAAATGAACAAATAGATTTACTTAAGTAGGAGAGGAGAGACAGAGATGGCAACTGTAACCTCTACCCCCTCTGCAAACCTCAGCTTTGAAAGCTCCGTATACCGCGAGCTTTGCTGCACTTGATTTGGGAAATGTGTTCTTGCTACCAGGTGTAAGACCAGTGAACATGGACTGTACGGCAGGTTTCCCCAGTTATTTACATTATGTTGTAACATCCAGATGGGGCCTGAAGATTTCCCAGAATTAATTTCCTCTCCTGACTCCAGAGATCAGCTCCCTTGGAGACAATAGCAGCTTTAGAGAGTTGACTCTAGGCTGAGGTCACTCCCTTCCCTTCCCCTCCCCAAACCCTGCCCTCTCCATTCCCTCCCCCCTCAGTCTTCAGGAATTCCCTAATCCAGAGGAGCCCCCCCCCCCCAAGACCAATTGCACTAGTTCAGGGGTGTCAAACATGCAGCCCAGGGGACGAATCAGGCCCACAAGCAAGTCTGCTTTCTGCTCCCTCTCTCTTGCTTCCTTCAGTTATCAGAGGTTGTTAAATAAAATACTGCAAGAGTGCTAATCTTTTAAGCATGTTTTATTTCAAGGTTTTAAAAAAATCTTTGTGTTTGTCTGTGTCCTTTATAAAGTTTATGTCTCCACTACCTGGTATTACATATTATGACACACATGGCCGAGCCCAACAATTTATGTCAGATCCAGCCCTCATAACAAATGAGTTTTACATCCCTGCACTAGTTCATTCAAACCTGTGTAGTCTCCACTTCCTCTCCATCTTTCCATTGACTGCAGTGAAGGGTGCTCTCTTAAAGCAAAGAAAAAAAAACAGTCAAAACCTCTAGGAATGTATGTTTCTTTGCTCCAAGGGAGCTATAATTCTTTGGCTTCCTTACCTATGCAACTTCCTGTTTTGCAATACAGCTTTTAAAGCCACTCAGCAGTGGCTTGCTTCTAACAGTTTTCAAGAGAGGTTTCCATTATTTAATTACCTGACCCAGAACACAAGAGAACTTTGGTCCACGCACACATTCCGGTGTTTAATTTCCTGGAAGACGCATGCTACCATAAAGAAGCCAAGCAGCATTTGATAGCAATCCGACACTGCCAGAATTTTCTGTTTCAGACCCCCACCACGCGCAAAACAAAACCAGAAATGGTACAACAAAATAATATTGCGCCATTTCGTGTAACAGTGGGTTTAGCAATCTTCGTAGAATTTAATTTTTTCCTAAACTAAGCAGCTGCATTTTGTGATCAGTTCAGCAGCTTTTATGGATGAAGTTTAAGAAATAGTTTTAGAAAGAGATTGCAGAGGCTATTTAAAAAGAATACATTCATTAAAAAGGACGCACTTCTTAAATCTTGCTGCTATCAGTGAAACAGAGATTATCTCTTTCACTCTCTGCAATGACAATAATCAACAGGACGTAAAAGTGCATCAGCTCTGCGGGACACAGTTTTACCTCTTACTTCCATGGTGTTTCTGTGAGATAGTTCACACTATTCTATTAAATAAGACTATATGTACGAATCATATTATGTCCTAAAGACCTATTCCGACATTAACATGAAGCTGAAAATAAATTCAAAACTGCATACCCTATTTTTCTTGCCTTAAAACGGCCTCTCTAGTCATCTTAAAAAGCTAGCCAAAGCCTGGCCTGTTAAGCTTATATAGCCACAGTATCTAGCACAGGGGTCCCCAACCTTTTGGCACTTGCGGGCACCTCTGCACTTCTGATACAACATGGTGGGCACTCCCACAAAACAGCTTCCATATGTTACTGTCAGCCACAGAGTGAAGATCCTTGTGCTGTGGTGGCAGCCAATGTTCACATCTAGAGAAGAATATAAGCTGCTGTAATCTTAAAATGCACAAGGATATCTACTCTGCCAGCTATTGAAATGTTATTGTTTCAAACAATGTGTGATATTCTATGTGCCCGTGTGCATTTTATAGTATTCAAGTCGCTGTTGTGGGCTACTATTTTAATTGCAATGTTATTGGAGCCATAGGAATATAGTGATTGACTAAATTGACAGTATTTTCTGGTTGATTTTTTTTTTTGAATGGTAACCTTAAAATGGGCAATGGGCAGTACAAGACCCTGCAAGGCTTCATACTACTGGAGCCAGTTTAGTGTAGTGGTTAGGAGCACGGACTGTAATCTGGGAGAACCGGCTTTGATTCTCCACTCCTTAATGTGCACCTGCTGGTGTGACCTTGAGTCAGTCATGAGTTGTCTCAGAGGTGTTCTCTCAAGAGATGTTCTTGACAAAGTTCTCTCAGCCCCACCTACCAGGGTGTCTGTTGTGGGGAGGGGAAGGGAAAGGAGACTGTAAGTCACTCTGAGACTCTGAGTGAAGAGCAGGGTCCAATCTCCTCCTCCTCTGCTGCTGAGCAGGGCTTCCTGTGTTAGTGAGTGACTACTCATTCACACAGCTTAGAGCAGGGGTGTCAAACATGCAGTCCAGGGGCCAAATCAGGCCCTCAGAGGGCTCCTATCAGGCCCCCAAGGAACTGGCTGTCGTCTGCTTCCTTCTCCCTCTCTCTTGCTTCCTTCTGCATAACAGCTTGCTTTGCAAAGCTTGCTCAATTGCACAGGAGCTGCAGAGCAAAACCTGTATTTTCTCCATTGGCTGAGGCTCCTCCTACCTTGGGGAGGAAGGGAGGGAGGTAGAGCTTGTTTTGCCAGGCTCTCTCAATCGCACAGTAGAGCTACTGAGCCAAGCCTCTCTTCCTTCTATTGACTGCAGCTCCCCCCCCCGCCCCCTGGGGAAGGAAGGAAGGAAAGAGCCAGAGCTTCCTTTGCCTAGTTCCCTGGATCCCATGGGAGAAATACAAAGAAAGTATTTTTAAGCCCAACAAGTGCTAATGTTTTAAGTTTTTAAAAAAATCTTTGTGTTCATCTATGTCCTTTATAAAGTTTGTATCTCTGCTACCCAATCTTAAATAGGTACACACATGGCTCACCCTAACATGGCCCGGCCTTACGCTGCCTGTGAAACTGAGTCAAGGGATCAGGGTGATTACGGAAAAGCATACCAGAGTTCCGGAGCTGCAGCCATAACGAGGAAACCCAGAGAGTGGTCAAAGAAATGACTCAGTAAGAGGGTCCCAAAGGAAGACAAGCCTGAGGGGGAACCGGGTGGCAGTGCACAGGTTCATAGCAAGAGAGACAATCCTCCTATATCCAATTTACTTAAGAACATAAGAGAAGCCACGCTGGATCAGGCCAATGGCCCATCCAGTCCAACACTCTGTGTCACACAGTGGCAAAAAAAAATTAAAATAAATGTACGTATGTACTTGAAATCAGACACTGGATGAGTATTTTCAAGTCACAAAAAGCAAGTAAAAATAACACGGACACCACTAATCCAAGTTCAACTGATTATTTTCTTAACAGCTTCCTTCCAGTAAAGATAAGTTTGCATTTTCTGCTTTTGTAAGCATGTAAGTATCCTCTTGTTGTCAATGCCCTTTGGTTACAAGGGCCTCTTTTTGCAACTATTCCTAAATTTCCTAGAAAAAAAGAATGATATTTTCCTTTTCCATCCTGCAAGTTTTATTATTCTCTAAAAAGCTTACCCAGTTCTAACCAACGTGGAGGGGAAGAGGGTGAAGTAAAAACAGCAGTTCTGGTTCATTGCGATCACAAAGATTACAACTGGAGAGCAACAATATTTTTCACAGCTGTTACAACAGAAATATAAACTAAACTAAAGATCGCTCAGACGCTGGGGGAAGGGGACGAGCGGCTTCAGGCTTGTAGCTTTAACTGTATGCCTGTACAGCAGACATCTGCCCCATGTAAAATACCTGCCTTTGCTTGTGGGGTGAGATTCAAATTCTCGAGGTTTGCAATGCAAACCTTGCCTCCTTGGGTGGCTAAGGAAAACAATAAACTCTTTCACTGCAGCGTTGCTACACTTAATGCAACTTCTGTAATTCTGTGAGAACTAAACGATGTGCTGCTTGTGTTTTGGCACAAGACAGTGAAGAGAGATATCGAACAGCTAAGTACAGTGCTTTCATGTTTCATCCCCGTCTCATTTCCAGGCATGTCAAGTTGTGGCATACACAAAAGGAAGGGTTGTTGGGCAGGTCATGGCTTGAAACTGGGACCTGTACTTTTGGGTAAACTAAGACTGCAACTTGGGTTGCCAACTCTCCAAAAACCTGCAACTGATCTCCAGACTACAGAGATCAATTCACCTGGAGGAAATGGCTGTTCTGGAGGTCAGACTGTATCGCATTATACCATGCTGAGCCCCACACTTTCCACAAATCCTGCTCTCTCCAGGCTCCATCCCCAGGTCTCCAGGAGTTTCACAACCTGGCACTGGCAGCTCTACAACCCTGTGTTGATGAACCAGGGACTAAGCCTCACTAAATGGGATTTTAAAAGGTAAAGGTGATCCCCTGGTGCAAGCACCAGTCATTTCTGGCTCTGGGGTGACGCTGCATCACGGCAGACTTTTTAACTGAGTGGTTTGCCATTGCCTTCCCCAGTCATCTGCACTGCACTGCACTCCCCCCCAACCCCAGCAAGCTGGGTACTCACTTTACCGACCTCGGAAGGATGGAAGGCTGAGTCAACCTTGAGCCGGCTACCTGAACCCAGCTTCTGCCGGAGATCGAACTCAGGTCGTGAGCTCTGCCTCTGAGCAGGGCTTCCTGTGCTCGTGAGCGACTGCAGTACTGCAGCTTTACCACTCTGCGCCACTTAGGTTTAAGCAAACTTGCAAAGATTTGGATAAAAGTAAGGCAGCGGCTGCTCTGAGTTTTGCCTTCTTTCTCCTGCGTCACTTGTTCTTCTCAATGCCAGGAGCCTACAGGCATCCAAAAAAGGGGCACCTCCTCTCAGTCTGGAGCCAGAAGACAAAGCTGGTGTGACATAGCTGATCAGAGTGCTGGACAAGGCTGCTGGGAAACCAGGGTTCCAATCCCCACTGAGTGACCTTGGGCCTGTCACGTTCTCTCAGCCTAACCTACTCACAGGGTTGGCCTTCTAAGTGAATGCAGGAGGGGGCAGCGATGCTCTAACCTGCGATGAGCCCCGACCAAGAAAAAAAAAGCAGGATATAAATAATTGCATGCAAATGCATACATTCCAGAACTTATTAATTTCATTTATACCCTACCTTTCTCCCCACTGTGGACCCAAAGCAGCTTACATTGGTCTCCCCTCCTCTATTTTATCTTCAAAACAAGCCTATGAGGTAGGTAGCAGAGAGTGTGTAACTGGCTCTAGGTCACCCTGCTTCCATGGCAGAGCAGGGATTCCAGCCCGAGACTCCCAGGTCCCAGTGCTGTGCTCTAATCAACACACCAGACAGCCTCCGAGATTCTTTCAAAGCTCAGTTTGACATTTTGCATGAAGGTCTAGAGAAAGGTGCAGCAAGCTTTCTGGACAAAAATTCCAGAAGGAGAAGAAGCAGCTTTTTGCCACTGCAACTGTAAATAGAGGTTTGTGTGCCACCTTAAAGGTGAGCAAGTTTTTATTCCAACATAAACTTCTCTGGATTAAAGTTTGTGAAAACTTACATTAACAGAAAACCGTTTTATTTTTGGTATTTGTGCATGTGTGTGTTCGCATGTGTGGGCACATGGGCCTGAAAGTCATGGCTGGCTTCTGGTGACCCCTGGTGGGGCTTAGATGTTTCAGAGAGGTAGCTTGCTTGCCTGCTTCTGTGACCTGGCCCTGGTATTCCTTAGAGGTTTCCCATTCATGTACTTGCTGGAGCCGGCCTTGCTTAGTTTCCAAGAAGACAAAATTGGGCCTGCCTGGGCTATCCAGGTCAGGGCCAACACAAAAACTTTTTAGGTGCTTCATAACCTCTGTTCATCTGGCACACCTAGCAAGTGAAATGATTTGGAGCCTGGGAGGCTAAATTTCTCAGATCAATCAGGTAGTTTCACCTTATTACAGCAGTTTGAAACAGGCGCATTTTAAAAGCTGTGGACAAAATGCTACAGCCCTAGACCCTTGCCCTAGACAAACTGGAATATTTGCTTCTTGAACAGCTTACAGCTGAATCCTATTAAGCAGCCAGTATTGCATAAAAGGACACCTTCCTAATATAACTTTGCCTTAGGTTCAGTCCCAAAACTTTTACAAGGAAGAAAAGGCTTCCACCAAGCTCTTTGCACTGTATCCTAAGGACCGTTAGAGCAGTAACAGGTTGTAACTAGGGGATTTAAAGGAACCATTCTAGACAGTTACCTGTTTGTGATGTGCACTCATCAGCCACTAGATGGCACCATGCAGGGAGGCTTTGCTTTCTGAGCAAGGAAATGTTTCACTACATCATGAGTTCCAGACCAGCTTGCTGTTTTTTGTTTTGTTTTGTTTTTTGCTGATGTATTTTATACATGCATCAGTAGCAGCAGAAAAGAGCATGTGTCCAGTAACACCTTAGAGACTAACAAAAGTTGGGGCAGGGTATGAGCTTTCATGAGACACAGTGCCTCATGAAAGCTCATATCCTGCCACGAATTTTGTTAGTCTTTTAAGGCGCTAATGGACTTCTTGCTCTTTTCCACTGCTACAGACAGACTAACATGGATGCCATCTTGATGTACTAGTAGGTAATCAATATAAGTACATTACTGTTCCTCAGTGAAACCAAACTGTTTTAAAATGCAAAAGTAAATGACGATCAGGCTGTAGTTTAAACGTGCTGTAATGGCTACTGCAGTCTCAAGGGAGGCCTGCAACATGTAAGAAGCCAAGACAGGGATTCTTTAAAGAGCAAGAATTCACCTGCTCCTGACCTGTTGGTCAGCATACTACCAGAATATGGCCTCCTCCATTCCTAGCAATAGCTCATTCATATTTCACAATATGATGAAGAATTCTTCCTCCACTCACGTGAAGGAGAATTAGGGGAATAGCCTTCCATGCCAGAAAGCAATGCTGGGGCAGGGGGGGGTGGTGGAAATCCCCTAATCATAGCAAAAAATAACTTGCTTACTCCTCAAATATATCCTAAATATGTTGCTATTGGCCTTTAGTCCCCCACCATTCCAATCTGTGCTTTTATATTTATTCCGAGGAATTTAATCTGAAGTAACTTCTAAACCACTTATGGAAGAAGCTAATAATGCCCATGTCTACAGGTGGCCATGATGCTCACCAATGTATCTTAGAAAAAGAAGATACTGGATTTATATCCCACCCTTCACTCTGAATCTCAGAGTGGCTAACGATCTCCTTTATCTTCCTCCCCCACAACAAACACCCTGTGAGGTAGGTAGAGCTGAGAGAGCTCTCACAGAAGATGCCCTTTTCAAGGACGACTCTTGTGAGAGCTATGCCTGACCCAAGGCTACTCCATCAGCTGCAAGCAGAGGAGTCGGGGATCAAACCCAGTTCTCCCAGGTAAAAGTTCCCACACTTAACCACTGCACCAAATTGGAGCCTCTTCCCTCCTCTCCAAAGTAACAAGCCAATCCGAAACTTCTTCTACCCCTTAAGCAGAGTAGCCTCAAGCAGGGAAAAGAGTTACCTCAAAAGAGCCCAGGTGGGACCACCTTTGGGACTTTAGGCAGCACACATTTGATAACAGCTGCCTCCACTGTAGGAGGATGCTTGGCTTTGAACCTCCCAGCATTCTGTGACTGGCCCACTCCAGGACAGCCATTTTGTGGTGGTGCCCATTAAATGTTTTCAAAATTCCAGAAGCTCACCAGAGTTGGGAACCCCTCACATACAGGGTGAAACCCACCTCGTGAAAACCAGAAATAGCAGCAGCAAAGACAGGAAGGAGGCAGGCTCGGAAAAGACTACAGAAAAACAGAAGAGATGAAGCGGAAATTGCAGTACTGGTTACATCTTACTAAACTATCTTACCAAAGTAATTACATCATTTTCCTTTCTGGCTTCCTTTCCCCACCCACCCATTCTCCACTGCTTTTTTTAAAAAAAACCTCATTCTTTATTACTTTTATTTTTGCTTGCTAACATAACTCTGGGTTTGTTTCCACTGAGTGCTTACCGATATCTCCCTCTGCAACCCACAACAATCTCTCTGCTACAGCCCTAATTCAAGTTGTAGGACTCTGCCTCTCTCTCAAGCACTAAGAGGAGCCACCAACACCCTGCCTGCCCTTTGGATTTCACAGCCTTTCCCCATCTGCGTCAAACAAGAAAATACAAACACAGTTGGGGGATTTTATTATATATTCCAGTTCATCTCCACAATCCAATATTTGTACTCATGCTCAAGTATTAAATAGGAAGCTGCTTAGCGTACTGTTTGTAATTAAAGGCAATAGGATATAGTGGTTAGAGCAGGTATCAGGAGGCCCAGAATCCCCCATTCATTGTGAAACATCATAGTTTGACCTGGTCAAATCCCACAATCAAGCCTAACTGACGGGGTCATTCTGAGAAGAGTTCAGAACCATGTATGTCACCCTGCATGCCTTGCAGGTAGGATATGTGTAAGTGCATGTAAAGCGCCATAATGTCACAACTTACTTATGGCAACCCCATGGGGTTTTCAAGCTAAGACAGCAAAAGAGGTAGTTTGCCAGTGCTTTGTTCTAGAGCAGGGGTGTCAAACATGTGGCCCGGGGGGCAGGGCCCAAAGGGTTCTTATCAGGTCCATGAGCAAGTCTGCTTCCCTTCTCCCTCTCTCTTGCTTCATTCTGTGTGACAGTTTGCTTTCCCAGGATTTCTCAATTGCACAGAAGCTACAAAGCAAAGCCTCTATTTTTCCCATTGGCTGAGGCTCCTCTCTTGGAGATGAAGTGGAGGGGAGGGAGAACTTGCTTTGATACAGATGACCACAATATTGCAAGAGTGCTAATCTTTTAAGCATGTTTTAAGTTTTAAAAGATCTTTATAAAGGACACAGACAAACACAATTAAAGTTTATATCTCTGCTACATGGACCGGTCCAACAAGGTCTCGTTTATGTCAGATTTGGCCCTCATTACAAATGAGTTTTACACCCCTGAGAAGAAAAGAAGAGGAGGTTGGATTTATACCCCACCCTTCACCACCCAAAGGAGTCTCAGAGCAGCGTACAATCTGCTTTTCCTTCCCCTCCACACAACAGACACCCTGTGAGGTAGGTGAAGCTGAGAGAGCTCTGACACAAACTGCTCGAGAGGAACAGCTCTGCGAGAACTTATGGCTGACTCAAGGTCACATCAGCAGGTGCATGTGGAGAAAGGAATCAAACCTGGTTCTCCCAGATAAGAGTCCACACACTTAACCACAACACCTAACTGGCTTTCTACACGGCAAGCCTGTACTTCCTTGGTGAGCCTCATCCAAATACTAACAAGTATTAGTATCTGCTTAGCTTTCAAGATCTGATGAGACTGAATGAGACCAGGACCATTCATGTCAGGGCAAAAATGTAAGAAAAGGAAGCAAAAGCCTTCAATGGCCATCTCTGACTTCTAACCTCTCACGGACAGGCAAACCAGGACATTTGCCCGGCAGTAGCAAAGTAACCAAGTACTTACTCGAGTGAGGCAACATGTGAAAAGCTTGTACTTCCTGGCCTTCATTTCTTATACTGCCTGACCAAAATGTAATTATTTATTTCTTTTAAAAGTGCCGTCTTAGACACAGGAAGGGAAAAGGCAGATTTAAAGCCCCAGGAGAACGCCTTCCACTAAACAAAGAAAATGGGGCCAACCGAGCAGTAAAGTTCCAGCACAGTGATTTTATGACAACCCAGCCAGCTGAAGAACTTGTTTCCAGAAGTTAGCATTTCACTGTAAGGTATTTACATCACAACACACAGTGCTTGCAATGACCCTGAAGATACCGAAGCTCTGCCTAGTGCCAGGTTTTGGGATCCTGGCCTATTCTCACCAACACAAGCCATCCTGTGACAAAACAGAGGCCACAACCGAGGTACAATTTCTGACAGGAACTCTCCCACACTCCCTAGCCACCCTCTTCCCTTTTTCTTTTTTAGTACATAAAGCTTCTTCTGGGGGAGGGAGGCAGAATCTTTCCAAGCAGCCCCAAACCAAACCAAACCCCACAACTGTTTAATATCTCTTAACAGCGCGATAATCCTAGACACGGCTAACTCCGGTCGGAGCCCACTGACGTCAATGTGTTTAGACTGGAGGACTTGTGTGCACAGCGAGCGGCGCTCAGCTGACCAGCAGCCCGATCCTGCGGTTGCCTACTCGTAAGTAAGCTCCCACTATGTTCAACAGCGCTTACTCCCGGGTAAGCGGCAGGTTTAGGTCGCAAGCGGAGTGGGCTGGGGCCGGGAGGGCAGAGCATTAAACCGCCTTGAAGTTTTCAGAAGGCTGACAAGCGGATTCGCATTCCCGAAGCGCGTCGCCTCTTTCATTCCGCTATGCCCAGAAAAGCCTGGCACGCCCCGGGGGCGCTTCCACTTAAGCGGGCTCGGGAAAGCGGGGGTGGGGATAAACACACAGCCCCAGGGACGACTTTGCACACTCTCTTCTGCACCCAACTTGCAAAGCGAGGCGGTCACGCGTCTCCGGCAGGGTTTTTCGCTTTCCAGAGCCAGCGAAAGGCGCGTAACGGGAACAGAGCAATTGCAAAGCGGCCCCGGGATGATCGGCCGGGGGAGGGGAGGCGAAGACGAGCTCAGTAATTCCCGCCCCCCCCCCCCCCCCCCAAATAAGCAGACTTTAATTTAGGGGCGACCGAAGCAAGAGAAAAGAAGGAGAGGCGAAGAAAAGCGCACATTGGACGAGCCTCGATCGCTCCGGCAAAACTCAAGTGGGCAACCCAGATTCCTTTCTTGTTTGAAACCCGGGGCGGGGGGGGGGGGAAGCATACCAACCTAGCCTTCTACTTTTGCCTTGCGCCTTCCCG
The DNA here is from genome assembly GCF_032191835.1 of Heteronotia binoei. Lineage (NCBI taxonomy): Eukaryota > Metazoa > Chordata > Lepidosauria > Squamata > Gekkonidae > Heteronotia > Heteronotia binoei. The sequence goes on from NC_083238.1 coordinate 33,759,382, forward strand.
AAGCCATTCAGAGCTTGCCAATCGGCCCGAGCCCCTCGCTCCAAAGCCCCCTCCCCGCTCCAGATGTGGAGGGCTTAAGCCAGCGCGGCTCAGCTGCCGACGTTGTCAGCAGCGCTTAACCCTTTCGGCCCGGAGGGGAGGGGAGGGAGGGAGAGGGCCCGCCCCACCCAGCGGCGGCCCCTCCTCTTCCCCGAGTTGGGGTCAACCCAGGAAAGAGGGCGGGGAAAAGGAAGAGACCCCCCACCCCGGCGCAGGGAGGGGGGAAAGAGGAAGCGGGACTCGCGGGGAGGGACGCTGGAGCGGGGAGAGGCTATTTATAGAGCCCGCCTGCAGCTCGCCCTTCTGCAAGAGCAACGGAAGGAGGCGGGGAAAGGAGAGTTCTGCTCCGGGCTTGCAACGCGCTGCCCTGCTTTAGCCTCCTCCCGCTCCCCGGTCCGTTCCCCTTTGGCTTTTGCAAATGTCCCCAGCGAGCATGCGCCTGATCTGTGCAAGCTTGCCCCAAAACAAACTTGTCATGAAGCCAGAACCCACCTGAAGCTGTTGCCCTGGGTGGGAAACTGTGCTCAGATTAGCAGCGCAGTGCTAGCGGTGCTAGACTTTAGAGGTGAAAACACAATATGGGATAGTAGAGGTCCCCGTTTTAGGACTTGTTTGCATGCCTGTCAGTGGGATTAGCTGAGCATAGGATTGCAAGTATGCGGCTGCCTCTTCCGGACGTTTTCACGGAAGCCCCATCGAGTTAGTTATAATTTACAAGTCTCAGCGGCGCTAGAGAATCAAGAGAGCAAATTTACATGGCCCGGGCGAGCCAGATCTCGGAAGCTAAGCTTTTGTGAGTTAAAGCTCCTTTGGTCGGATACCACTACTCTCCTGGGTGGACGAATTGTTTTGTCTTTAAGGTACTACTGGACTCCAGGTTTGTTATGTCTGTGTAGTATCGCTCATACAGCTATCGCCTGAAGTAGAAGCTAGAGCCAAAAAATTATTTTAGAAAACCTGACTTGATATTATTTTTCTTATATTTTATTATTTCTCATGCTCATGCTACCCAGATCAAAGGTTAGCTCAATTTGCTAATTTTACTGTACTGTCATTGGATTTTAAATGTGTACCATTTTGCATTCTTAACCACTGCCTACCAGCTATATGTAGCTCTGCTCACTACTTGATTCCTCATCTGAAGAAGTGTGCATGCACACACAAAAGCTTACATTCTGAATAAAACTTAGTTGGTCTTATAGGTGCAACTTGACTCCTATTGTGTTCTGCTGCTTCAGACCAACACAGCTGCCCACTTGGATCTATTTGATTATTATGTCTATGAATTTTGCCACTGGGAGGGGGACGTGATCATTTGTGTTTGACAGTAGCCATGACACCTGGGCTTGCACATTTAGCAATTCCACGCTTTTAAGTAAAGGGGTGTCTAAATTAGCCCTCAGCTCATTCAATATAGGGCACTTCATAATCATATGTGCAATAGTCTCAGTTTTATCATATGATCATCTGCATGTGCTGTCAGGGTATGATACTTTGTTATATCTGCCCTCCAAAACCATAGAAGGAAGAGAGCTCATTCTTGCAAAAGTAAAAGTCCTTCCTAGATTTGGGAGGTTGTATTACAAGAGACCAACAAAGCTACCCCCCACCCCAAGAAACGAATTTAAAAATAATATGTATGTTGTCCATTCTTTGTTTTCAGTGCTGTCAGCAGTGGTGACTTAACAATTGAGTTGCCAGCTGGTTCTGCCAAGGCCTTGTAACAGCTGCATCCTATGCAGAAATTCAACAGCTGCAGATTTTTTGGTGTGAAAGGGAGTGCCACCTGTGGAATTATATCCCACGAACATACAGCCAGCCATTAAGAAGGACTTGATGAGGGAGAAAAGGTGACACTGTTCCTTAAGCTGTTTTTCTCAAACTGACAGAGGCCCTATTCTTTTAAAAGGAACGTTCATCCACATGATTTCAAACGATGATCTTTTTTATATCTGATGGAAGTATAATAGTTTGTGCTTCATATTGATCTAGGGAAATTACTGTGTGCTCAGTATTGATTTATTAGGGAAATTACCAGTCAGTTTCAAATTCATAAGTCATTAACGTAGCAGAATCCTGATGAGGGTGAGAAGAGTGATTATTTTTAAATTGTTAGCAAAATTGTAGAAAGTCAGATTTTTGAAGATGGAAGCTGCTCTGTGTGGACCTCCTAATGGCGCTTGGGTTTTTTTGCCCACTGTATGACAGAGTGTTGGAGTGGATGGATCACTGGCCTGATCCAACATGGCTTCTCTTATGTGTTTTGAACAGCTGAGCATAACAATTAAATAGGAAATGGAAGCACTGATGGAATAGAACAGGGATGCAGCCAGACGTACCATCAGTGGCGATACAGCTCCGTCTTGCTGACGGATTAAATGTGTTCGTTCAGACATCCACATCTGGCAATCGAGCGTATTCCAGTGTCATCCCGGCTTGCCACGCATCTATGGCGCATTAATTTGACAGCACATAAAGTCTGGTCCTTTTTCAAAAAAGCTGCACAAGATCGGCTTTTTCCTGTTTGGACAGCTCACGCGCGATACTGCCTCTCACCTTTTTTTTTTTTTTAAAAAGCCCCAGCAGACATGCGCATTGCCATATCATCCGGGAATCTGAGGTGACGCTTCTGCTTCTCCAGTCAACACAGGATCGGAGGAGGGGGGGGAAACATTATCCCACTATTTAGAACAGGAAAAAGTCTCTTTTTTTCAATGTGGAGGATTTCTGGAAACTTCCCCCCCCTCTGAAGTAACGTTTGATTTCCCACCTCCAAACAGTTGGGCGCATGTTCAATGGACCCCCCCCCTCTCCCAGAAATCACCACCTGATCACGCATGCTCCAAGAAAAGAGCGTGATAGTATTGGATGTCTGAACGCCCAACAACAGAATGAGTCGCATTCTTGGATGCTCGTCTGAATAGCCCTGTATCGAATCAATATTCAGCTGTTCAAATTTGAGCGATACACACACGCTTTTAATGTGAGGTGTGACCGCACCCCAGGAGTCCCTGACACGGTGCCCACTGACTTCCTCCCTGGTGCCCTCCCAAGTGTTTTCAGAAAGTGGGCATGGTCAGAAGGGACTTTCACCCCACAAGTCCTATGACTGGCCATGGGTGATTTGATTGGCTGTGCAGATTTATCAAAAAGTTGCTTTGACAGCAACAGGTACCACAGCACAAGGATCTTCACTATGTGACTGAAGGTCAGTTCTGGAAGTTATTTTATGGCTCCCTCCACCTTCTGCATCAGGTTTTCTGTGGCAGCCATTTTGTGGCTGTGCCCACCATGTTTTTTGGTTTTGTTTTTTTTAGAGTAGAGTGCCTTATTGTGGCTTACAAGCCACACAAACACAAAACAATCAATACTTAATACCCACAAATATCCCAATTACAATGTTAATCCACATCCAAACCCACAAATTAAAATTTTAAAACCTTAACGTTTACTCATGGAACATTAATTCAGCACATATTTTCAGAGCAGGAAAAAAAAACACTTGGCAACAGAAATCATAATTCTTTGGTTGACTGCTGCCAGTAACATTTTAAGCTTCCTGTTATCTGAGGACTGTTTTTTATCACCCAGTATCAGTTTCAGAAAAAGCTACAATGTAATAACACATGCCCCAATGACACAACCAGATTATCTAAACAGGCAGAATCTGAGACTGAAAGGAATATTTTGATATTCCCCAAACAATGGCGCTGAGGGAAGCACATTAAATCTTGCCAATGTAAATGTACCATGTTGTGTTAGAATTCCAAAGATGCCTACAGGCTCTGAAAACTTGAAGGCCCTTGAACACTGAAATTTTTGCTTTGAATGACATAACATTCAACAGCAGAAAGGCAGCTCACCTGAAGCACCTCTAGTAAAACACAGAAAGGAGAATCTGTTTAGTACAGCACTGGCAAGGACCTTCCTCAGGAAGCAATGTGGTGGATCTACATAGCATGTACACAATAACTGAACTGCACTGGAGAAAGGGGGGAGGGAAATCCAGGTTAGTATGCTTGTTTAGTTTTCTTCATTTATGCCCTGCCTTTCTCCCCAAAGTGGCTTACATCATTCTCTCCTCCCTTTTATCCTCCGAAACACCCTGTGAAGTAGGTTAGGCTGGAAGTATGTGACTGGCCCAAGGTTACCCTATGAGCTTCCATGGCAGAATTGGGATTTGAGCCTCGGTCTCCCAGAGAAGAACATAACAGAAGCCATGTTGGCCAATGGCCCATCCAGTCCAACACTGTCCCATCCAATGGCCCATCCAGTCCAACACTGTCACACAGTCACCAAAACCCAGGTGCCATTAGGAGGTCCACCAGCAGGGCCAAATCCTGGTCCAACACTCTTACTACTATACCACTGACTGTAAAGTGGGTCAGGTATAGGAACTGGACTATCAGACTACAGTTAGGGAAACCCAGGTTTGAATCCTTTCTTGGCCTTGAAGTCCACTGGGTGACTTACATCCTATCACTCTCTACCTCATAGGATTGTTGTATGAATAAAATGAGGGGAGGGAACCTGAGCTCTGTGGAGGAAAGGTGAGATAAAAAAATCAAATACATCTAGAACGAAATATAACCAGGATGATAACAAAGAAGTTAAACTTACTACCAGCACTGGCACTGGGGCAAGGCTGACGCCTCAGGCCAGGCCAGACCAGCGCCTCAGGCCAGACACCCGCTGCCGCCCCTTGCTTCCTCAGGGTAAGCTCGGTGGCGTCCACAGCAGAGCTTCTGGCTTGGAAGCACAGACGCGAGGGACGGAGTGAAAGCAAGCAGCCTGCGTGTGCACTGCTGCCACGCTTGCTATTTCCTTTGCCGAGGAAACGAAGATGGGTAGGAGCACCGAAATTGGGCCCTACCCGCAGAGCCATGCTCCAGGCAGCCGCCTTATGCTGCCTAATTGACGTGCCAGCTCTGCTTACTACAAAGTGACCTGAAGCAGGTGCATTGGACAGTAACAGTGCCATTTTTTGCCCTACGACCATTTTTCTGTTTGCAGTTTTGGATATGTGTGTGCCCAGAATATAATATCAATTAATCAAAAGCCTTTATTGGCATATATCAGATTATAAACAAACAAACAGCTACTGAAATAATAAAACAGTCATATGCAGCTATGCATTGGACAATTGATCCTTGATTACCAGACTTCAAGAATAAAGCAACCCTTTCAGTTATTCCAGATGACAAATCATTCAGAAGACTGCAAACCTTTGCAATGTCTGAGCAGCCTGTCATATTGAACAGAATTGGATCTAGAAATCTAAGGCGTATAGTATCATATAGGTAACAATAAAGAAGAATATGGGACAATGAGTCAACTTGTTTTAAATTAAATATACCGTATTTTTTGGTCCACAAGACGCTCCGGACCATAGGACGCACCTTCCTCCTGGGGGGTGATCCGCTGCCTCCGCCTCCGATCCCGGCGCTTCCCCCGCTCCTGCCTGCCTGGCTCCAGCTCTGCTTCCAGCAGGCGCTGGGATTGCTCCACGCTGCCCCCACCGCAAACCCAGTGCTTCGCGAGCGCCAGCTGCGGAGGGGGCAGAGTGCTTCCTCCATGCCTGTCTGCCTGGCTCCAGCTCTGACGCTTACAGGAAGCGCCAGGATCGCTCCCTCCGCCCTCCGATCCCGGGGCTTGGTTTAAGCATCAGAGCTGGAGCCAGGCAGATAGGCACGGAGGAAGCACGCCACCCCCTCCGCAGCCGGCGCTCGCGAAGCGCTGGGTTTGTGGTGGGGGCAGCGTGGAGCAATCCCAGCGCTTGCTGGAAGCAGAGCTGGAGCCAGGCAGGCAGGCACGGGGGAAGCACCGGGATCGGAGGCGGAGGCAGCGGATCACCCCCCAGGAGGAAGGTATGTCCTATCGTCCCTTCACTCCATAAGACGCACACACTCCACCCCACTTTTTTGGGGGGGGGGAAGTGAGTCTTATGGTCCAAAAAATACGGTACATAGTCTTAATGAAAGTGGGATTTTTTTATATCTACCTTAGGCAACTGCTGATGGGATTGTATTGCACCTAGCAAGGGTAAATGCGCTATGCAATTTTGGAACATGGAGAGTTGATAAATAAGAAAGCAGATGACCGATAGTTGGGGAAATTCCAAAATTCAGAGGAGAACAAGATTTGTTCGCAGCACTCATTAGTTTTTGTAATTCCTTATCTAAAATTCTGCATTTAATTACATAGTATGCATTTGTAAGAGGAAGCATGTAAAGAGAATCCATAGACGAACCTAAGGTGAGTATTTTCCTCTCTATGCAGGAAATCGAGTTGGATGAGGAGGATTCAGACAGCATTTGATATAAATAACTCCCACAGTTGGCAGAATAGTGCACACGTAGCCTATATTTGATTGATATAAGCCATGCTCTAGTTTCTAACATATTGAGGCCTGTTTCTAGACAAAGAGTGGCATATGAGACACAGCATGGTAGACCCATAATTTTCCTAGCAAATTTGGACTGAACTCTTTCAATATCAGACCCAAAGGCACTAATCCAAATTGGAATACCATACAATAACTGCGGGGTTACTTTGGCCTTATAGATATTTAAAGCTGTTGGAACAAACTGGTTGCCTCTATTAAAGAAAAACCGGGAAATGGCTGATGCAATAATGACTGCGAAGTTAACTGCAGATTTATGGTGACATGACCAGGACATATTGTAACTAAAATGGAGACCTAGGTATTTAAAATTCCTGACCTGCTCTATTTCTTTCCCATCGAATAGCCATTTGTAGATTTTACAAGACTTAGCAAAAACCAGAATCTTAGATTTTTTGTAGTTCAGATGCAGTTTGTTTTCTTGAAAAAAACTGAGACATCTATTCAACAGTCGTCTAAGGCCAACCCTTGTATGAGAAAGGAGTACTGTGTCATCCACGTATAGCAAGATGGGTACGCACGTAGAGTCCAATTTTGGGGGGTGGCAGTCTACTTCTGTTAGTACAGGAGCCAAATCATTGAGAAATAGATTGAATAAAAAAGGAGCAAGTATGCATCCTTGTTTAACTCCTTTATTGAAGGGAATTTTAGGTGTCAGTTCCCCAGTAGTTGAAGTTTTGATTTGGGAAGTGGTGGAGAAATGTAGAGTTATTATTAGTTTGAGAAGTTTCTTATCAATGCCCAGTTGATGAAGTTTAATCCATAGTCACTCTCTATTTACAGAGTCGAATGCCTCTTTAAGGTCCAAAAAAGCTGCATAAAGTTTGGAATTCCTAGGGGTAGTATATTTGTCAGCCAGATGTGCTAGAGTGATACAATGATCTACAGTAGATTTATCCTTACAAAACCCAATTTGTTCAGGGCCTACGACTCTTTGCTGGGACATCCATGAAGTTAATTTAGTTAACAGATGCTTGGCGTATAGTTTGCCTGTAATGGAAAGAAGGCTGATTGGCCTGTAATTAGAAGGAATTGTACAGTCACCTTTCTTGTAGATCGGGACTACAATTGCATTCGCCAGGCATCAGGAATAAGGCCTGTTTGATTAATCATGGTAAAAAGGGAAGCAAGAGGGACAGACCACCATTCTGGATCTAACTTTAAGAGCTCTGGGGGAATGAAATCAGGGCCGGGAGCTTTCCCAGTTTTCAGTTGGTTGATTAATTCTATTACTTTGTCTGGTGTCACAGGTGGCCAAGCTGGTAAATCCTTATCATAAAAATCACATGGCTTGGTTTTGCTGAAACAAGTCAGAGAAATATTGAAACCATGCACATGATGGAATCACAGACATGGGGAGAGGCCCCACACATTCAGACCCTGAGGTTATAGCCCAGAACTTCTAAGAATTGTTTAGAATAGTGGCTTGATATAGTTGATCCCACTGATGGTGCAAATACTCTAATTTTTTCCTTCTCATGCTCTCTCTTAGCTGTTTTTTTACCTGGAAGTACTTTAAAAGAAAATAGGGGTTGTTAGAGATTCGTAATTGACTATAGATATTATGTAATTGAGTTTTTAATACTCTGCAGTCTTCAGTGAACCAAGAGTTGATGCCCCTATTGCTCTTTTTTGTGGAATGATTAAGTTTTATACTGAGTGACTGAGAAAAATGGGAAATCAGAGTATTGTAAGCTGAGATCTTTGGTGTGGGATCCATGCTATCAATTATAGAGACTCTAAGATCAGAAAAAGATCTCAGTTGAAGTAGTTGAGATGCCACCTGCATAGAATGGTTGTTCCATACAATTTTAGGTAAGATTTCTGGTTCAGAGGTCAGAGAAACTGGTGAATGGAAAGGGGCAGCAAAAAGGCTGGTTCTGAGTGTTAGAATCAGAGGCAAGTGGTCACTAATAACAGAATCCCCAATCTCAAAGTTCAAAATCCAAGATTCCAAAAGAGGAGACACTAGAAAGTAATCAATTACGCTACATCCTATTATAGAAACAAAAGTGAATTCGCTGGCTTTAGGGAAACAGGTAAGTCCATTCAGCCATACTCTATTAAAGTGAAGGCAAAATTTAGTGAGATGTAGGCCAGCCGAATTTATGGAGCAGTCTTTAGATAATCTCTCTGAGGAAAAAAGAGGGGGAAAGGTGTCATTCTGGTTGACTTCAAGAGCTCTGAAAAATATCAGGTGGTCCCTGCCTACTCTCGCATTAAAATCCTTGACCAGAATAATTTCAGTGGAAGGAAATTTCTGTTCTAATGTTCCCACAAAAATAGACAAATGTTCCCAATGTTGTGAAAGGGCATGGCTATCTAGGGCAGGGGACACATATAGATTAACAATAATCAAAATGGAGCTTTCAAAATCAAGGTTGACAGCTTTTTCTGAATAAGTATCCGATGGTAACATAGTAGCTCTACAGTTTAATGATAAGGAAATGAAAATAGACAGCCCAACTTGAAAACGACTTTTAGGTTTGACTCTATAGGCTGGGAGACAGAAGGAATTCAATCCTTTTAATTGGATCACATTGTGAGACCATGTTTCCTGCAAAAGTATGATATCAAAACTTTTTAAATAACTAAGAAAATCCGTGTCATTAACCTTACTCCTCCATCTTGCAGTGTTCCAGGAAATTATTTTTAATGTAGTTGGAGGAGGAGTAATTGAAAGTCAGTTTGCTGCAGAAAGTTGGTCATATTATGGAATACACAGCCATTGGCTGAATCACTTTGAAGGTTGGAGATTGTTTCTTGCAGGTTTTGCTGAGTTACTTTAAACCACTTTAAACCCCTCGCTAGGGGGGGAATTATTGGTCCCCAAGAGAGTAGTATGTATCTCAGCTTGAGTTGAAAGATGAATGATCCTCTCAGGGGTTTGTTGGGGGTCCTTAGCGGTGTCTGCTGGGGATGATGGTGTAACGGGCGAGTGGCTTGTAACATCCAAAATGTTCCTTCGCAGGCAGGCTGCCATTGTTTCCAGTCTATCAACTACTGCTGCCTTTTCAGATATAGGGAGCCCACTAAAGAGGTTCCGGACCTCTTGATCAACAGCTTTTTGATTGGAAGGATTGATACTCATGAGTTGAGTCTTAGGAAACAGTGGCAACTTCTTATGGACGACATTGGGACTAGCTGGAAAATTCCCAGTTGTGCCCACAGGGATGAGTGGCACAATATTTGCATTGCGAAAGACCTGTGTAGGAAAAATCCCTTTTGACTTTTTCCTTAAAAATTAAGTTAGGTAAGGTTGAACTGTTAAATGATAAAAAGACCCTTTGAGTTGGAAATAGGCTATGTAGCAATTCTACCGACTTTAAGTCCAAAATTCCAGTTTGGGAGCCAAATAAATTATGTAAGTGTCTCCTGACCAGGATAGGGGTCTTCCATGACAGGAGCGCTCCTTTGAATTTACAAACAGTCAAGCAAACTGAATAAGGTTGCTGAGTCAGCTGCCATGTGTCTTGGGTTGTTTGCTTGGGTTGTTGATGATAAAAACTAAATGGCCTCAAATCTGCAGTAGCTTGACTATCAAGTTCATTCTTAAGATGATTCAAACTCAATGTCTGTGGAGGTGAGGGCTTATCAGTTGAATTGTTTTTGCTTCTGGCATCCTTGTCTCTGACTAAACTTGATAGTGTGTTAGGCCAAATGCCCTCAAAACGAGGTTGGGGAATTAGTTAGGTGGGCACCTGGCTCATTAGGAATCTTTTTACCAATTTATACCAGGCTCAACCATCCAGAGGGTAATTGCTCAATAAAAAGGACTCTAATTTAATAAAAACCAATTGTAATTTATTTAGAATAATAGTTCTTCCACACAAGATAAAAATACAAAACAATCACACATTCACACAGGCCTAAGAAACACAGATAGATTGATAGGGGAACATATAAGGGTAAACAGACAGGGTAATATTTACCATCTTGAGGAAGGTTCCAATGGCGACATCAGAGGACAGGGGAAATGGACCCAAAACTGTGGCCAGAATTGGGGATGGATCTATGCAGCGGAATGTGGGTTGCTGATAGAAGCACACATGAGTGGAGTTGGGTCAGAGGTTAAATAGACTCCCTTAGACCCCTTAGGGGCTGGGAGGTGACAGGGAGGAGAGATGGGAGGCTCTGTGATGACCATGAAGGCTGGACATTAGCAGAGCCAATGGTGAGTCCTTTGGTGACATCCAATTGGGTGTTTGCTTTGACCAATGAACTTCACCTTAGTCCTGTGAACCTGGAAATTTCCAAGTTGCAATATGGCCTGAGGCGGCTCCAAGGTGTTAGACTGGGGTAAGAATGGGAATGGCTGGATACTTAAGGTTAAGTGGGCTTATCTGGGAAGGTGACAATAGGGAATCAAATATTGACCTAGGTATCACCCGGGTAAGACAAAAGACTTGGTTGATGGAGGAGAAGTTCTTCCTCTTTTCTCATCGTCTTCTGGGCAAGAGTTATTGTTTAGGGTATTGCTAGGCAATCAGGACTAACAGTTGAGCTATTAATCCATTCATGGAGCAAATGGGTTGCTTGCGGGCTAAGGGTGAATCAGGGTGTGTACGTGAGCTTCTCACTATGAAGGAATGAAGTCCAGTCTGGCAGGAAGATGGCTACAAGTGGTGTTAGCGATACACAGTGGATTCTATGCTCAACGCCTCAACAATGGTCGCCTGGATAGCTCCATGGCGGCGCAGCTTCTTCCCTACCATGGCGGGCCCAAGCAGTGACAGGGAAACGTCCGTGCACATTGGCAAGCACTCTATACCGGTTTAGAATGCCTGCACACTTAGGCTGTTTACACACATGAGTCCCTTTTAGTCCCTGGTTCATGGAAAACAGGCTAGAAACTGCTTGCCTGTACAGTTCATGGTGGTGTGGCTTCTGCCACTGCAGTGGCCAAGACTGGGCACACAAGGAGTAGCTGGCAGCTCATTTGTAGAATGCTGCTGCAAAGCTGAGGCTGATAGTATCCACATAAGCCTTAGAAACTGTAAGCAAAGTCCACTTCTTAGAGCAGATGTGTGAGAGTCAAAACTCCAGGCACCCTGGCAACCATACTGGTGATTACGATGTCCATATGTATGAAAAGTAGGGGGCTTTTTCCTCACAATTGACTCAGCAACATTCTCAAATTTTGAATGTGGGGAATTTAGTCTTCTGCAGATAAAGTCAATTGATTTAGCCACCAAGAGGAGCAAGTCTGCAGGGGTTTTGTTGATGAGAGGAGCTGCCTCAGAGTGGATAACAGAGGAATCAGGAGCTTCATTATCGCTGTTGGGTGTTACAGGTGGTAAATCAAAGTATATACTCTCAGAAAGGTCAACGGTGTCCTCTCCTAGCAACGAAAAGTGGTTGGAAAGAGGTATTTGGAAGGCATCTGCTGATTCTAGGGTAGCTGTGGGGAAAAAGTCCTCAATTTTAGTTTGTTTAGAATCAGGAAGTACAAATTCATCACCCTCCCTCCTCCATTTGTGGGGCTGCATTTTATCTATTTCTTCACTTAATTTCAACCTTCAGTTAGATTCACAGTTCAAATTAAGAGACTCTAAAACCCCCCCCCCCTGTTTTTGAGGGACAATGTAAGACTTTGTAAAACTTTATAAAACATCAGCTATAGTTCATTAGCTGCGGCAGCTTCTGAGTCAGAAAGCGAAAGCAGAAGCTTATTAACTGATTAAACAGCCAGAGCTTGAGAAAGACAAAACAGCTGCACCAAAAATTAAAAGTGAGGTGATAAGATAAAACTATTTAAAAGCAATTCCTTCTATCAAGGCAAAATCAAAGTTAGAAGACTGAAAACAACTTAGCGTTTTTAGGAGCGAAGAAACAAGCGTCTGCCTTCCTCCGAGTCTGTGCCGTTCTCCCCAGAATATAATAGTTTGAAGCTATCCTGATGGTTTAGCCCTGGCTTTTTTTTTTTTTAAGTCACTGCAGTTACACTATTAGGATAAAGACAATTTAAAACTTTAAGGCCTCAGTCCTTTCTCAGAAATAAGCCCTGCTGAATTCAGTAAGAATTTCCTTCAGTGTATGTACATTGGATTAGCCTGCATTTGACTGAAGCTCTCTAGGTCCAAATTCTTTGGTCATCAGGGAGAAACTGGGTTGCTAAGTCTCTTCTTGTCCCCACACCCAAACTTGTGATGGCACCATGCTCTCCAAACACTGAGATAGTGGAAAGTGCTGTCAAGTCACAGCCCTGTAGAGCAGGGGTGTCCAAGTCATTTGTTATGATGGCCAGATCTGATAAATAGGACCTTGTTGGGCCGGGCCATGTGTGTTCCTATTTAAGATTAGGTAGCAGAGATATAAACTTTATAAGGACACAAGCACAATTAAAGATTTTTTTTAAAAAAAACCCTTAAAATCTTAACACATTAACACTCATTGGTCTTAAAGGTGCTTTCTTTGTATTTCTCTCATGGGATCCAGGGAACTGAGCAAAGGAAGCTCTGGGGGCCATGGGGGGACCAGGAAGGGGAGAAGCCTCAGTCTGTAGAAGGAAGAGAGGCTTGGCTCAGTAGCTCTGCTGTGTGAGTGAGAGGGCTTGGCAAAGCAAGCTCTGCCTTCTCCCCTTCTTCCTCAAGGGAGGAGCCTTAGCCAATAGAGAAAACAGAGGTTTTACTCTGTAGCTCCAGGGCAATTGAGCAAGCCTGGCAAAGCAAGCTGTGATGTAGAAGGGAGCAAGAGAGAGGGAGAAGGAAGCAGATGGCAGCCAGTTGCTCGGGGGCCTGATTCGGCCCCTGGACTGCATGTTTGACACCCCTGCATAGAGTTTTTAAGGTAAGAAACGAATAGAGGTGGTTTGCCGTTGCCTGCCTCTATGAAGCCACCCTGGACTTCCTTGGGGTGGATTGCCAAATGCCATCCAAATACTAGCCAGGGTTGACCATGCTTAGCTTTCACAATATGATGAGATCGGGCTTAGTTTATCTCCGGTGTGGTGTGGTTTGAAATGCCAGGTTCAGATCTTTCACTCTGACATCAGATAACATCACTTTTAATGTGCTGATTATATTAATTTCCTTTGGATCCCCCGTCCAAAGGGCATTTGGAACATGTGGGTCTGTTGCTTTGCCCTGCCCACATTCATGAATTGTGGTTTGAATTCCAAAAGCGCATGTGTAAAGCAGCAGCCGTTATGTCTTCCAGCCGTAGGTTGGATTAGATGGGTTTGTTCTTTGCCGACTCACCAATTTGCTGGGTTCTCTCTGAAAACTAGCAAAGGCATTCCTTTCTATGGCTAAATGAATTTTATGAGCAATTAAACACACATGGATTTTATGAGCAATTAAACACACTGTACATGCTGTCTTTCTCTACCTGGCACATTTCCTTGATCCTCCATTAAGGAATCTTAAACCCTTGTAGCTAGAGGGGATAGCACGTTCGTTACAGTGAGACTTCAGCTTCCAGGAAAGTTCTTTGGAGCATGGTTAATGTTTCCAGATAAGGGACTATGTGCTGGCATTCCCACCAGTGTCCACTGACCTCCCAAGAGTTTATTGTCCTTAGCCTGCTTCTGATGGCCTTGATTTGAGTCATGTGGGGGGGATAATGGTGATGCTCTGGGGACACAAATGCCAGAGGCACAGAGGCAGGCAGCCGAAGGAGGAGGCTATTAAACAGTAGGAAAGGGATGCTGCCATTTGCTCTGCTCTCTCAAGTTTTAGTCTGAGCAGAGGAGTGGAAAGGTCAATTAGTCCTTCAAATTATGCCCATAAGCATCCCATCTTGATCTAAATAAAAATAGCATTGATAGGCAAATTATACAAGTTTCTGGGTTTGTTTGTTTTTTGCCTTCACCCAAACTTTGGCTCTTTTGTTTCAGTTTTTCTTCTTTTAAATAAACACTTTAGCAAACAATTAGATCAAGATGGATAGCTGTGTGAAGCTGCGATCACACACACTAAATAGTGCACTTCCAATGCGCTTTCCAACTGGATTTTACTGTGTGATCTGGTGAAATCTAGTTGGAAAGTGCGTTGAGAGCCCATTATTTAGTGTGTGTGATCACAGCCTTCATCAGTCTGTAGTAGTAGAAAAGAGTAAGAGCCCAGTGGCACCTTGAAGTCTAACAAAAATTATCTTTGTATCTGAAGAAGTGAGCAGTGACTCACGAAAGCTCATACCCGACCACAAATTTTATTAATCTTTAAGGTGCTACTGGGCTCTTACTCTTTTCTAAGCAAACAACTGTTATTGCATCAGCGTATCTTAGAACAGGGCGGTAATATTCAGTAGCTTTTCTGAGCACCGCTCCCCAATTTAGCAACTGTTCTGAGCGTTGCTCCCCAAATTAGCACCATGCCCATGTTTCAGGAAAAAGGGAAAGGCACCTGCCAAGTGGGCACTGGAACTGGAAAGAGGTTCCCGCCTTGAAACAGCTGCCACCGGCAGTATGGATAAGCTGCAGGCCTCATGCCAGGGATAGAAGTTAATGTGGCTGTCTTGGTTGATTCTCATGAGCTACAGGCAGAGTACTGCTGAACTAGGATGGTGCCACTCCAGTGTCACAACACAGGAAATTGAACAAAGTAGGAGTCCAGTGGCACCTTTAAGACCAACAACGTTTTATCCAGAATGTAAGCGTTTGTATGCATGCATACTTCATCAGAAAGCTTACATTTGAAATTAAACTTTGTTGGTCTTAAAGGTGCTACTGGACTCCTACTTTGTTCTGTTGCTTCAGGCCAACACGGCTGCCCACCTGGATCTATCAACACAGGAAATGGAACTGCAGGGGAGTTAAATGCTCATTGCAGCACACAGTGTTAATTTACTTATTTCCTACCTTTATAGTCTGCCTTTCTGGCCAAGACTCAAGGTGGATTGCACAATTAAAAACAATGCAGTGGGAGCTGTGACAACGTAGTCACCCATAGTAAATAAAACTGACTTGGAAAAATTAGAGAGCAATGCACCTCAAAGGAGTATAATACATACAATCTGCAAGGACAATACACTGCAATGGAGCTGGGTTGCGGAACTGGGGAATAATGCTATGAAACGGTAAAGCAGAAGGAATAAAGCAACAAAAACAATGAGAAATGGTTGAAAGTAATGAAAATGGCTGGTGGCAGGCTGCATTCCTCTAAAGCAAAGAGAAGTGTCCTCAGTTGTATCCTTAGCAGCCTTTGGAGTTCTAACAGATGAATGAAGAGCTACCCAGAAGACTGGGATGAAATTTTGCTTGGAGGACAAACAAACAAAAATAGCTGTTGGCTTTAGGGAAGGTCAGATTTCCTGTAAGTATGAGAGAGACCCAGATCTCTCTCTTTGCCCTTTAAACATTTATTTGAATAATGTATTTGTATTTAAATGTTTTTGTAAACTGCTTTTCTGTTATTTCCCAGTAAGGATGATGTGTCAGGGCAATGTCCGGGTCAGATTCAGACCCAGGAACGGACTCCTCATCCAAGAATGAGAAGTCAGGGGCTGCCCCAGGGGGAAGAGCAGAGGGCTCAGGGAAGACCTGGCACCACCAGACTCTGTCCCAGATAGGGTTGCCAATCCCCAGGTGGGGGCAGGGGATCCCCCGGTTTGGAGGCCCTCCCCCCGCTTCAAGGTGATCAGAAAGCGGGGGGAGGGGAGGGAAATGTCTGCTGGGTACTCATGATTCCCTATGGAGACTTATTCCCATAGAAAATAATGAAGAATTTATCCACGGGTATCTGGGGCTCTGGGGGGCCTGTTTTTTGAGGTAGAGGCGCCAAATTTTCAGTATAGTATCCAGTGGCTCTCCCCAAAATACTCCCTAAGTTTCAAAAAGATTGGACTAGGGGGTCCAATTTTATGAGCCCCCAAAGAAGGTGCTCCTATCCTTCATTATTTCCTATGGAAGGAAGGCATTTAAAAGATGTGCGGTTCCTTGAAATGTGATGGCCAGAACTCCCTTTGGAGTTCAATTATGCTTGTCACACCCTTGCTCCTAGCTCCACCCCAATGTACCCTGGCTCCACCCCAAAGTCTCCTGACTGCACCCCCAAAGTCCCCAGATATTTCTTGAATTGGACTTGGCAACCCTAGTCCCAGAGCCAAATCTTTTGGATCTTGATGCTTTGTCCAGGCCTCAACTCCACACAGTGCTGCCAGTGGGCCAGCAAGGCCGGCCCTATGTCTGGCATCCTAGGCAGGGGTGGAATTCTAGCAGGAACTCCTTTGCATATTAGGCCACACACCCCTGATGTAGCCAATCCTTCAACAGCTTACAGGGCTCTTAGTACAGGGCCTACTGTAAGCTCCAAGAGGATTGGCTACATCAGGGGTGTGTGGCCTAATATGCAAAGGAGCTCTTGCTAGAATTCTACCCCTGATCCTAGGCAAGGCTAACTTCTGGCGCCTCCTCCCCCTGCACTGATAACCAGTCTTCAAAAAGAAACGAATTGTGGGAAAGATGAAAAGTGTAAAACTTAAACTTGCTCCCTGACCTGGATAGCCCAGGCGAGCCTGATCTTGTCAGATCTCGGAAGCTGAGCAGGACCAATTCTTGCAAGTATTTGGGTGGGAGACCGCCTTTACTGAGTCACATGGGGGGCACCCAATTTGGCCCCCCCAGAAGGCTGGTGTCCTAGGCAATTGCCTAGTGGCTGGGCTGGCCCTGTAGGCCAGACACCAGGACAGCCAGCCCAGGCCCCCCTGTGTAGGGCCAGATCCTTGACCACCAGTCCCTCAGTGTTTTCCCTCACCTGTCAGGAGCACCAGAGACAGCAGAGAACCCTCCTTTTTATCCCGCCTTTCCTCTACAGAGCTCAGGTTTCCTCCCCTCATTTTATTCATACAACAACCCTATGAGGTATAGAGTGGCAGGATGTAAGTCAGGGAGAACTGCTAATGCCACTTAGGAAACTGACTAGCAGATGTTCACGTAGCACTGAGTTGAGCACTGGTTCCAAATAATTCAAAGAAGCCTGTCAGACGAAGGTCGCAGTTACTGAAACACGCAGAATACCAGAAGCGTGTCATTTTCGCTTTTGTTCTGTCTCTTTCTGTGGACTCTGTGCTTTGTGGAATTACCATATTGTTTTCAATTGTATTGTGTATTGCAAATCATGTGTGCATCACCAGTATGCTGCATATAATGTACCGTATATCTAAGATACTGAATGATTCAAATTTGTTGAGCTGTATTTTATGTCAACGAGACTTAATAGAATTTTGTATTATCAGCAACTGGTGTTATATAATTGTTTATAGTGGAATTGTTACATTTCTACACGGTTTTCTCCAGGACCTTAACCTTTGCCGTGTTTCTCCCTTTGGCTTGCCAAACCTCCAGGTGCTACCTGGAGACCTCCTGCTATTCCAACAGATCTCCAAACTACAGAAATCATTTCCCCTGCAGAAAAGGTCTGCTTTGGAGGGTGGACTCTGCAGCAGTGAATCCCACTGAGGTCCTTCCCCAAACCCTGCCTTCCTCAAGCTCCACCCTTAAAATCTCCAGGTATCTCCCAGCCCAAAGCTGGCAACCCTTGCTATCAAGCCAGACCGCTGTTCAGACACACATCACTCATTCACATTACTAAGTCTCCGACAAGCCTTGACTGGAGGGAGGCCAGGAGTCAGTGGGGTTTCTTCCTCTGCATGGTATTTAAGCAGGGCTCTGGAGAGGCGCCAGGAAAATCTCCTAAATGAATAAACATTTATAGTCTAGCTAGCCTTGGATTCAGCAGAGAGTCTGGTTGCTTCAGCCAGTCCACAAGCCCAGTGGCTACTGGAGAGCCAGTTTGGTGTAGTGGTTAAGTGTGCGGACTCTTGTCTGGGAGAACCGGGTTTGATTCCCCACTCCTCCACTTGCACCTGCTGGAATGGCCTTGGGTCAGCCATAGCTCTGGCAAAGGTGGTCCTTGAAAGGACAGCTACTGTGAGAGCCCTTTCAGCCCCACCTGCCTCACAGGGTGTCTGTTGTGGGGGAGGAAGGTAAAGGAGATTGTGAGCCTCTCTGAGACTCTTCGGAGCGGAGGGCAGGATATAAATCCAATATCATCTTCTTCAACATCTTCATCATAAACTGAGGCCCAGGTGCCAGCTGCTGCACACCCCTTTGCTCACGAGGGGTCTGTAGTCAGCCTCAGGATCCTGCTGCTAAAGACTGGTTAATTTCCCAATAGAATCTTTTTACAATTAGAGTTGCCAACCTCCAATTAGGGTTGCCTCCTCCAGGAGAGCCAGTTTGGTGTAGTGGTTAAGTGTGTGGACTCTTATCTGGGAGAACCAGGTTTGATTCCCCACTCCTCCACTTGCAGCTGCTGGAATGGCCTTGGGTCAGCCATAGCTCTGGCAGAGGTTGTCCTTGAAAGGGCAGCTTCTGTGAGAGCCCTCTCAGCCCCACCCACCTCACAGGATGTCTGCAACTGAACTGCTGCTTCTGTCCACTTTCGGAGTTAATCCTTCCTCTGGCAGCTCACCAAGGGATACAGTATTTCAATTGGCACTGCTCTGTATCTCCAATGGATATAGCACATCTCCCCACTTTTATTGTCCTAGGCTTCGAAGCTAGGAAGTGTGCCTGCACACAAAAGCTACCTGGCATTACATTTTATGACACACATGGCCTGGCCCAACAAGATCTCATTTATATCAGATCCAGCCCACGTAACAAATGAGTTGGACACCCCTGCCACAGGGTATAACAGATAATTGATCTGTGGGGATCTGGGGGGCTGTTTTTTTAGGTAGAGGCACCAAATTTTCAGCATAGCATCTGATGCCTCTACCCACACCCATTTAAAAAAGATGAGCCCCAAAAGAGGGTACCCCCATCCTCCATTATTTCCAATGAAGGGAAGGCATTTTAAAGGAACATGTTTCATTTAAAACTGATGGCCAGAACTCCCTTCAAAGTTCATTTGTGCTTGTCACAACCTTTCTCCTGGCTCCACCCCCAAAGTCCCCAGATATTTCCTCAGTCAGATCTGCAACCCTATGGTAAAATGAAAGGTGTGTCTGTAGAGGTAAATTGTAAGCTGCTGTGGGTCTCCATTGGAGAGAGGAGTGTAGCCTAAACATCTAAACAAGTAGTTGAAACATACACTGGGTGTGTGGTAGTGTGGTTTTGCATTGGTCCTTGGCATAAAGTGACACATGGTGGGATTCAGGGGCTATGACTTACATTTCACCGCAGCTGCTAAGAACATAAGAGAAGCCATGTTGGATCAGGCCAATGGCTCATCCAACACTCTGTGTCACACAATGGCCAAAAAAATGTATACACACAAACACACACATATACACACTCTGGCTAATAGCCATTGATGGACCTCTGCTCCATATTTTTATCTAACCCCCTCTTGAAGCTATCTATGCTTGTAGCCACCTGTGGCAGTGAATTCCACATGTTAATCACCCTTTGGGTGAAGAAGTACTTCCTTTTATCCATTTTAACCTGACTGCTCAGCAATTTCATTGAATGCCCACGAGTTCTTGTATTGTGAGAAAGGGAGAAAAGTACTTCTTTCTCTACTTTCTCCATCCCATGCATGATCTTGCAAACCTCTATCATGTCACCCCGCAGTCGACGCTTCTCCAAGCTAAAGAGCCCCAAGCGTTTTAACCTTTCAACCTTTCTTCATAGGGAAACTGGGGAGAAGTGGAATGGTACAGTATAGCTCAGTCTTGGAAGCTAGGCAGGGTTGATACTTGGATGGGAGACCAGCGAGGCAGACTTTGCAGAAGAAGGCAATGGCAAACCTTGAAAAGCCCTTGCTGGCAGTGCCGTCCCTAGGGCGTATGGCACCCCATGCAGGCTCCCTGCCCGCCGCCCTCCCCACTGCCTCACGCCCTCCCTCTGCAGCTCCGTGCTCCATCGCACCCCCCCCCCCCCAAATCAATCAGAGGAGCATGCCATAATGAGGATCAGCCTTACCGGCTTCAAGGCAGCTGGCATCTGAGTGTTCTTTGAAAAGTGCATTGGAGGAGGCTTCTTCCCCCTCCTTTCCAGAAGTGAGGGGGAAGCAAAGCCTCCTCCAGCTCTCTCTTCAAAGAACGCTCAGATGCCAGCCGCCTTGAAGCCAGTAGGGCCGATCCTTATCACGGCGTGCTCCTCTGATCATGCAGAATGGGCAAAGCGTGACAGAAGGGAAGGAAGGGGGCTGGCAGTGGTGGCGGGGGGAGGAGGCAAATTTAGGCATTTGTCTTGGGCACCAGGTGGGGGGAGCCCAATTCGGCACCCCCCTTCCGGCACCCTAGGCGACTGCATAGTTTGCCTAGTGGGTGAGCTGGCCCTGCTTGCTGGGGTCGCCATAATTTGGCTGTGACTTGATGGCACTTTACACACACCCAACCGCCAATTGTTAGGAGATTGTGCTTGTGACAGTTCGGGGGAGGAGAGTTCACCTGCTTTGGGAACAAGTAAGGAGGTTTTTGTGCAAAGAAAAAGCAGATTTGAGTTGGGAATGGGTAGGGGCAAGGGGGGGAGAAGCAGACAATAAATTGGGTAAAATGTCTTTGGCTGAAGGATCTCTCTCTTTCCAGGGTTCCATTGCCAATGCAAACATCTTAAATTTAGGGCTTTTTTTAGCAGGAATGCACAGAAACTCCGTTCCAGCTGGCTTGGCTAGGGTTCCAGCTCAAAAAAATCTCTCCAGGGGTGCAGTCAGACGTACCATTAGTGGCAACACAGCTCCGTCTCGCTGACAGATTAAATGTGTTCGTTCAGACATCCACATCTGGCAATCGAGCATCATCTAGGGTCATCCCAGCTTGCTGTGTCTCAATGCCGCATTAATTTGACAGCGAGAAAGTCCAGCTCTTTTTCAAAAACGCGGCACAAGATCGGCTTTTTCCTGTTTGGACAGCTCATGCGCGATATTCCCCCTTGGAATGTTTACTGCCCCTCCCACTTTTTTTTTTTTAAAGCCCTAGTAGACATGCGCATTGCCAGATCATCCGGGAATCTGAGGTGACGCTTCTGCTTCTCCAATCAACACAGGATCAGAGGGGGGGGGGAATGTTATCCCACTATTCAGAACAGGGGGAAAAAATCTTTTTTTTCAATGTGGAGGATTTCCAGATATTGTCACTGCCAATTTCTAGGAAAGTAATTCGTGGCAGTTCCGTGGTTTGAATCGGCAACGTTAATTCTGGAAACTTTCTCCCTTCCCCCCTGCCTCTGAAGCAACGTTTGATTTCCCACCTCCAAACAGTTGGGCGCATGTTCAATGGACCCCCCCCCTCCCAGAAATCACCATCTGATCAAGCATGCTCCAAGAAAAGAGCATGATAGTATTGGATGTCTGATCGCTCAACAACAGAATGAGTCGCATTCTTGGATGCTCGTCTGAATGGCCCTGCATCAAATCAATATTCAGCGGTTCAAATTTGAGCGCTACACACCTGCTTTTAAGGTGACGTGTGACCGCACCCCAGCAGAGGTTAGGCACTAGGCAGCCACAGGCTCCCAGATTGCATGCTCCCTCCTCTTTGCTGCCTCCAGCCTTCAGTGGGCTTGTAAAAAGACCGAGAGACATGGAGCCGCCTATGAGCACCCCCTCCTGGGAGAAGCTGGGCCTGCTGCTGCCAGCTCCACCGCACATGGTGGGCTCTTTCTCTAGCCATGTTTTTTTGGGGGCAAAATAAGGTCTCTCTTGGGCTGTGTGAGAACACACATCCATGAAATGCAGCTGATGGCACTGTACTTTCTCTGTCAATATGCAGAGAGAAACCCAGCGACACCAGGGGTGTGTGACCTAATATGCAAATGAGTTCCTGCTCGGCTTCTTCTACAAAAAAGCCCTGCTTAAATTACTAGCATTGCTTCATCTATACCCTGCCTCTCCTGTGGAGACTGAAAGCAGCTTATATAATTCTCCATTTTATCCTCACAACAAGCCTGTGGGGTAGTTTATGCTGTGAGTGTGTGACTGGGCCAAGGTTGCCCAGTGAGCTTCCATGGATTAGCAGAATGAGAATGCACACTGAACCGGAAAAGAACTGTTGCATAGGTGAACTGTAATATGTATATTCAATGGTGTTCCTGCCTGGGTCATTGGAGCCTGTAGGAGTGAGCTTGGAGACTCGGGAACAATGGGCAGTACAATCCAAACCCCTGCTGCCCTGCTCCAATCATGGCCCCCCTGCTGGTTTGAATGATCCAATGGTGTACTTGCGCAGGAACCCTGTAGTGCAGTGGTCCCCAACCTTTTTGTCCCCAGGGACCGGCCCCAGGGCCGGCAGGGTGGGGGCACTGAATTTGGCCTAGCCTCCCCCCCGGTGGTGCCACAAAGTCTCGCTGCTCTGCCCCCTGCGCATCCTCCTCCTCCCTCTGTTTTTACAATATTAAGGCTGGGGAAAGGGCTTCTCCAGCCTTAATATTGTAAAAATGGAGGGAGGAGGGGGCAACATCGGGGGGGGAGAAGTAGGTGCCACAGGCAGGGGGTGGCGAGGCTGGGCAGCCCGGTTAAGGACAGACTGCGGCCCAGTACTGGCCCATGGCCCGGAGGGTGAGGACCCCTGCTGTAGTGTATATAGTTGGCCCCATTGGCCCAGTTCTCCAGTCTTAAGAGTGCAGCCCTATACTATGCTGTGCTGGAATAAAGAGCTACGATCACTACCACCTCGCCTCTTCCTTGCGTTGAACCCACTGTATTATAAGAACACATCTATTTTGAAATTTCATTTAGGGTACCAGGAATTCCTCAATTAGGGTTTGTCTCCGTTTCTCCTCCAATCCACATCCTGATGATCCAGTCTGTCGCCCAGACATTTTCAAAGTCTAAGATCCAGAGCTGCATGAAAAGCTTGTTGATTGGAAAGATGAGTAACAGCCACAAAGCCCAAAATTCACAGGCCACCAGAGTAGGAAGCCAATTGCTTTAGTGATGAAATCTATCCTTGTGCAAGAATGCTTTGCTGTGGTTGTTCATGCACAGAACTAAGGCAATATTCTTTCATGGGGTTCATGAAGGGCACCACATGTCCCAAGGTGGTTTTTAGCTAGCGGCTACATTAAAAAAAAAAAAAAAAGCAGAGAGTTCCAGAGTGCTATTCGGCTGAGAATTGAGTTGAAGGAAACATCAAACGGCATTATCCAAGCTTCAGCCTTTTAGCATCAGCTTGTTACAGCAACTTCTTGTAAATGTGAAAACAGGAACTGCTTCGTCAGCTTCATCATGAGGATTCATTTCGCCTCTGGGAGAGCGGAAACCACGGCAAAGAGGACAAATATAAACCTCAGGTTTGTGGAACTGTGGAGGAGTTTGAAAAATTAACTGCTAATGACAGGACAAACACTCTAGGGACGTTGCAAGATGTACCTATTATTATTTTAAATTTTTATTTTAAACTTTATTACCCCAAACTTGCAACTAAATAGTTTTCAGTGTGGTTTATAGTGTGGAACAATATTGTAGGTGGCATCTGGAGATCTCCCGTTATTACAAGATAGAGTTGCCAAGGCCTATTCAAGAAATATCTGGGGACTTTGGGGGTGGAGACAGGAGACTTTGGGGGTGGAGACAGGAGCAAGATTGTGCCAAACATACTTGAACTCCAAAGGGAGTTCTGGCCATCACATTTAAAGTGACTGCACACCTTCTAAATGCCTTCCATCCCCTGAATGATTATGCTTAGCCTGATGTCCCTCACAAAGTTGTTGTGAGGCCAAAGTGGGGGTGAGAGTCCTTGGAGAAAGGAGAAGGTAAAAGTGTATAAATAAAGGGTGGGATCCCAGAAGGTTTCTACATGTACAACAGTCCTTGCTCAAGCAAAAGTGCTAAAATTTGTGCCCAATGTATCCCCCACTGTCTTTTCAGCATGTACAAGACATTGCACAAGACATTTCTTCTGATACAATTCCAAAACAAAATTAAATGAAACCATGCAAACCGTCTGCTCTGCATTCCATGGCTCCACATGCATATTTGTTTAAAATGATATTAAAACACAATGTGTTGCAGCCATTGCGCTACTGCTCGTATAAACAGAACAGCACAAAGTACATTTTCCTTTCTGTATCTCAACGCCTCCTATATGGTAGAGGTTTGGGGTTGGAAAAGCCATCTAATCACAACATTGGAATCCACCCAAGGTCATTTCTTGAGGAGAACCTTAGCCCTACCTAAAGGTTCTCCTGCAACTTTGATGCGAGCAGAACTCAGTTTGCCTTCAATTAGGGCTCATGTACATGGAGCCCTGATAAGATTTTGGAGGAAGCAAAGCAGTAATACCACAAATTTATCACGTAAGCAATGCTACAAAATGATTATCATGTAAGCAATGACCTAAAATGAAGCTGCAAAATGATGCCGGTTATACTGACATCCTCCACTGTTATTCTGTATCTGACATTCCTGACTCAGGGTGTCCCTATAGCTGGCTTCAACATCTGGGACTGGGTGTTTCATTGTGATGCTGCAACAGTCAATCACCCATTTCAAATTCTCCCAGTGCTTTAAATTGTTAAAAGGGACAATGTTAGAGCCTCCTATTTGGTTAATATTCCTTCTCAAAACCTCAGAATAGCCTTTACCTCAATCTGGTTTCAAGCCATGCCAATGACTCTGTTAGTTGAACATTACTCCAAAATACCTCAGGCAATTCGCCACTACATCTGCAGAGCCCATGTTCCAGATCTACTGCACTATATATTATCCTGTCCTCTCTATGCAGAGCCTAGAACCAGATTTCTTACAGAGTTTTCAATGGGTCTAAACCTTTCTTCATAGGAGCCCTGTGGTGCAGAGTAGTAAAGCTGCAGTACTGCAGTCTGAGCTATCTGCTCATGACCTGAGTTTGATCCCGGTGGAAGCTGGGTACAGGTAGCTGGTTCAAGGTTGACTCAGCCTTGCATCCTTCTGAGGTCAGTAAAATGAGTACCCAGCTTGCTGGGGGGGAAAGTGTAGATGACTGGGGAAGGCAATGGCAAACCTCCCCGTAAAAAGTCTGCCATGAAAATGCTGTGAAACTTGCACAGAGAACTACCTTTACTTTTACCTTTTTAAACCTTTCTTCAGATTCAGAGAAGCTTTTTTTATTTCTCTCTGACACTGATCCATTTATCTCTTATAGAGTTTCAGTTTTTGCTTTAGCAACCAAGAAATATGGGCTAGAGCTGTATCTATAGAGCATAATGTTTTCATTTGATCAGTACCTTTTGGTTGGCTTATTTTAATACTAATATTTGTAACTATGTTTTAGAGAGAGATACGTCAGTTTGTTTTATGTGCTCAGGTTGTAACAGCCTTTGGCCATAGACAGAAAACTCACCTGTACCTGTACCTTTCTGATCACATATTGCTGAATCCAAGCCAAAGGATCATGTTCATAGCCTAGGTGTGCCCTTGTGAGGGAAAGTGCTGTCAAGTTGCAGGTGATTTGTGGCAACCCTATAGGGCAGGGATGTCAAACTCATTTGTATGCCGATCTGACATAAATGAGATCTTGTTCGGCCGGGCCATGTATGTAATGAAATGTAATGCCAGGTAGCAGAGACATATACTTTATAAAACACGCAGACAAACACAATTAAAGGCTGAAAAAACTTAAAATAAAACATGCTTAAAACATTAGCACTCATTGGTCTTAAAGGTGCTTTCTTGGTTCTTTCCTTCCTTTCCCAGGGGGCCAGGAAGGGGAGGAGCCTCAGCCAATATAAGAAAGAGAAGCTTGGCTCTGTAGCTCTGCTGTGCAATTGAGAGAGCCTGGCAAAGCAAACTGTGCCTCCTTCCTTCCTCCTCAAGGGAGGAGCCTCAGCCAATGGAGAAAATAGAGGCTTTGCTCTGTAGCTCCTGTGTGATTGAGCAAGCCTGGCAAGGCAGGTTGTGATGCAGAAAGAAGCAAGAGAGGGAGGGAGAAGGAAACAGATGACAGTTGCTCGGAGGCCTGATAGGAGCCCTCCAGGGGCCTGATTTGACTCCTGGGCCACATGTTTGATACCCCTGCTGTAGGGGTTTCAAGGCAAGAGCTGAACAGTGGTGGTTTGCCATTGCCTGCCTCTGTGTTTTGTAAGTATTGTAACTGTTCTTTATGTATTTTAACTCTGTTTTCTAACTCTTTCTAAAGTTGTTTTAATGAGGTAAATTTGAGAGGGGAATTTATTTTAATCTGCTATAAATAATTCTCCTGGCATGGTGGCAATTCTGACCATCCTGATTTGTTGGGGCTCAGTAGGACTTTACGGCACAAGCCTTTGGCCCCTCAAACTATCAATCAAGAGTACTTGCATGCCATTGGTTGAGTTCACTCCTCTCCCCCACCCAAGTAGCTGTTGCCAGCCATCAAAACTGATTCTGTTAGTAAAATGCAACCAACCTAAGTTCTGGCAGTTACTATGGGAACACACTATTGTCCCATCACATGTCAGTCACCCATCTCTGGCCTCCCATTGGTTGACTCCCTTGCTCCTGCCTCCTGCAGGTCCAAGAATGTTGAACACACTGCCCAAATCAGTCTTACCTCAGAGTAAGTCACATCTCCAGCTGTTTTCTGTCAACCAGCCTCAGAAAGGGCTGCAGAGCTCCTGCAACCTCACAAAGGGCCCTATCCACACAGACAGCCTGCCAGCACACACAACCCCTGAAGGCCACTGCAATAGCCAGGGAGCAATGTTCCCTGCAAGCTGTGGAGTCCTGTGAGCAAAAATTCTACTTTGTGAGCTACTGGCATGAAAGTTGTGAGCTACTGCACAAATTATTATACTCTGGGGCCATTTTTCCTGAGCTAAAACAAAAATGGAGGTTAAAAATCTGTGAGCTAGCTCACGCTAACTCAGCTTAGAAAGAACACTGCCAGGGAGCCTGGCACCACCTCAGAGGTCATGGCTGCCCCACCATTACTGTCTTTCACTCCTTCTCTCCCTCCTCCCCTCAGCCTCACCCCAAGATGGTTGACTGAGAAGGAGATAGGGAAGCCTCACAGGGTTGTTCATATCAAAGGGGGGAGAGAAATGAGGAGAATGGTGTCAGCTGCTTTGGTTTCCTCCACTGTCCCCCCCCCCCCGTGAAGAAAGACTGTCCTTTTCCTATTTAGAGGCTGCAGGGTTGCCAACTCCAGGTTAGGAAATTCCAGATGGCAAAGATCACCTCTCCTTGAGGTGTGTGTGTGGGGAAATTAATGCCTTCACTTGGGCAGGTGGGAAGACAGCAAGGCGGGGGGGCGGCATTCACTCAGAGGTCTTTAGTGGTACCTTTCCAGGTTGGTGGGAAATTCCTAAGGTATCACTACAGGCCTCTGAGGGAGAGGGGAGGTAGTGGTTCCTCCTGGAGAACCACTGTTACCAATCTCCAGGTGAGAACTGGAGATCACTCAGAATTACAACTATCCAGATGGCAGAGATCAACTAACCTTGAGGTGGGGGTGGGGAGTCAATGCCTTCACTTGGGTAGATGGGAAGACTACAAAGGTGGCAGGCACTTGCCCAGAGCCTCTTTCTAGAGCCTGTTGTATTTTTCTTCACACCTTACTCCTAGTAGTCATATAATGTAATTTTATCTTGTGTGCTTTAGATTGTTAGCCACTTTGGCAGCCCTTGTGAGGGCAGAAAGCCAGAATATAGATTTTCAAAACAAAGAAATAAACACCCCAGAGATAAAGTTAAACTAACTGCTAGCTTGCATCCTACAGAGGATACATGCAGTATCAACCTTTGATATCATGGCCTGAAGCATTGGCTTTTCACCATCCTTTTTTGTAACATCTGGCCGGATGAAAAGTTTTGATGAGCTGATGTTTGGTGTCGATTTGGTTGGTCCTAATAAAAGGTGTTATATGGATTCCATTCTTATATTCAGAACAATAAAGAATTAAATGAACTTGGTTTTGCATGACAATTATACAGACTGAAATGATTAAGGAGAGTTTCTTTTTAAAGATATTGGCAGGTATCAGGGTCCTTGCTGAAATCTGCCCACCTTACAGAAGATGGATTTTAACAGAATTCTCTGCTGTTATTTTTGTTGTGCTGTTGTATCTTGGATCTGAGATACACCTGGCCAGACATAACAAAGGAAAGGAAAGGTCCCCTGTGCAAGCATCAGTTATTTCCAACTCTGGGGTGATGTTGCTTTCACAACGTTTTCACAGCAGACTTTTTACGGCGTGGTTTGCCATTGCCTTCCCCAGTCATCTATACTTTCCTCCCAGCAAGCTGGGTACTCATTTTACTGACCTCGGAAGGATGGAAAGCTGAATCAACCTCGAGTTTGCTACCTGAAAACCCAGCTTCCTCTGGGGATCGAACTCAGGTTGTGAGCAGAGCTTAGGACTGCAGTACTGCAGCTTTAACACTCTGCGCCACCGGGCTCTTAGCGACGTAACAAAGGGGGCCATCAAATTAAGCTTTTTCTGTCACCATGTCTAGAAACCTCAGCAAGCCGGCACTGACAACAGTTCTTTGACTCACGCAAAGAGACAATAATTCCTGTGGAACTTTTTATGAGGATAATGGACCTCTTAAGATGCAGACTTAATGTCTTTACCCCCTGAAGGTTAGCAGGTCAAGTCCCACCGGTTGGACTAATTGCTAATGAGATACAGAGATGCTAGATAGTGGAGTGTTTCAGAACCTAAGATGCCAGACTGCAGAGAGAGGGTGTGTAAAGAAAAAGGTCAATGTGGTATAAAGAGCTTTGCAAATAGGGAAGGGGGAGGAGATACCATAAAATATTCAGGCATCCAAAGTGCAGACAGATTCCATATTAGTGGCAATTAAAAACACATCCTGGAATGTTTTTGAATGATTATAAAAGGAACCCCAAAAAGTTAGTTAATGGCCTGAGGAGGAGGATTTCCTACGCCAAAGCCTGCCCATGGTGAAAGTGACAACTTGCAGGGCTTTTTTTGTAGCAGGAACTCCTTTGCATATTGGGCCACACACCCCTGATGTAGCCAATCCTCCAAGGGCTTATAGGGCTCTTAGTACAGGGCCTACTGTAAGCTCCAAGAAAACTGGCTACATCAGGGGTGTGTGGCCTAATATGCAAAGGAGTTCCTGCTACAAAAAAAAGCCCTGGACTGACAACCCTTACACAGCAGAGCAGTTTCCAGTGCAAAACCACAACCAGATGTAGCCACAGGAGGTAAAATTACAACTCTTTGATTTTTATCACTGGAGCAGGACAGGGAGTCCCAAGCACAAAGAGGGGGGTGTCATTTCCATTGAATTTAGTGTGGGCTCATTACCAGGGGCAGGATAAAGCTGGTTGTCATGGGCATGTACAAGTGAGAAATTTATTCTCACTGACACACCAACGCAAATGTTAAAAACCGCTGAGCAAAGCTGCGGGTTGGAACTAAGCCGTAAGGGTGAATGAGCAGAAGTCTCTGGAGGCAGTTTTGAGGGGCAGCTCTCATTTTGCTTAACTTGGAAGAACTACTTTTAAAA
Source organism: Heteronotia binoei (assembly GCF_032191835.1). Lineage (NCBI taxonomy): Eukaryota > Metazoa > Chordata > Lepidosauria > Squamata > Gekkonidae > Heteronotia > Heteronotia binoei. The sequence continues at coordinate 33,789,147 of NC_083238.1, forward strand.
ACCCTAGTAACTAGTAATGAATCCCTGACTGGATAGCCCAGGCTAGCCTGATCTTGTCTCTGGTTGGTATTTGGATGGGAGACCACCAAGGAAGTCCAGGGTCCCTGCCCAGAGGTAGGCAATAGCAAACCACTTCTGAACATCCCTTGCCTTGAAAACCCTATGAGTTGACTGTGACTTTGAGTTGGCTGTGATATTCCAGGACAAGTAAAGAAGTAGCAATGCAACCATCTTGCTTGCAGACAGAACTGAAAGTAAACTTTCCCTTCTGTTTCTGACCCATAACAGCAGATAAATCTGCAGCCATTCATGGGTTGTTGTCCAGTTTGGTGTAGTGGATAAGTGTGCAGACTTTTATCTGGGAGAACCGGGTTTGATTCCCCATTCCTCCACAGCTGCTGCAGCTGCTGGAATGGCCTTGAGTCAGCCATAGCTATCGCAGGAATTGTCCTTGAAAGGCTGCTCGAAAACGCCGATCCTTGCTGCAGCCCCAGATCCGATAGTGGGAAATCGGAAGGAAGCTGCGCTGAGAAGACGAACGTGACAGCGATGTAAGGTGAGTGCAAAATCGGTCAGTATGTAAAAACATTCTGGTGATAAACTTTTGAAGTCACGTTATGGTGGTGATCTGCCTGCACTGTGCATGATCCAGTTCATGTTTCAATTAATATGAATCCAGAAAGCTTCAAGAATCAAAGCAGAGTTCCTTGAATTGATCTGTAGTCTGGCTATGCGTTGAACTGTGGATGAGGACAAGATCTGTATGGGTTCCCACTTTGGCCAGGGTGCAGCATTTCAGTGAAGGTGGGAGAAAAAGGGGATTGTGTGAATTCAGCCTTTGTCACAGATGGCAAATGTAGTATCATTAGAAAAATTTTATTGCAGTCATTGATAGGGAATGAGTTGCCAGCCTCCAGGTGGGGCCTGGAGATCTCCCGCTTTTACAACTGATTTCCAGCTGACAGAGATCAGTTCCCCTTGAGAAAATGGCTGCTTTGAAGGATGGATTATGGCACTGTACCATGCTGAGGCCCCTCCCTTCCCCTAACCCTGCCCTCTCCCGGATCCACCTCCAAAGTCTCCAGATATTTTTCAACACAGACCTGGCAACCCTAGATGATACGCTGATAAAATATTAAGCTGAAGGTGTTTTTAACTGGGGAAAAAAATCTAGACTGTCCTGAGGCATGTATGGTACAATGGTCTCTTCAGGCTTCCCTCTATTACAATGATGAAGAAGTTGTTCAGTTAGGTAAGGCAGCAAGCTACCAGATTTTTATTATTCTAACCCTATTTTCCCCATTCCTATAGCAAACATTTTTAATGGCTGCCACCACTAGAGGTCAGAAGAGAAACGCAGATGAAATCCCTTTATTTTCAAGAAAAGATAATCAAATTTCTGCCTTTACTTTTTACTGCAATTCCCTCTGCGTGTAAAGTCAGGCAAGGTTGTCTTTGCAAGTACAAATCCAAGACGAAGGGTCTTTCCCACTTTGTTCTTGACCCTTGGTTAATGTGGTCCAAGTTAGTCTTCTATTGTGGGAGTACAAAGACTAGAAAATGACACCAGTTTCACTAAAAAAGAGCATTTAAATTGCTCTTCTAATTAAAAGCTACTGTTTACAATACAGAGAGTGAGAGAGAAATCAGTTAAAGACGAAAATATTCCTTAATAATTAGTAAGCAAAGAAAAATAAACATAATTTCCATAAATTTAAAAATATATTTTTAATGTTGGAAAATAAGAACTAGTCAAGCAAACTCACTGTTTCCGGTTTTCTTTTCCCCATGTCCAGGAGATAAATTTGTTTAGTCATATTTTTTCCAGCATGCTCACATGTCTTTATACCTCATGTTTCTTTTCCAGCTGACAATAAAAGAACTCCAACAAAAGAAAGTCATCCAAATTCCTGACCATACTATTCCACCTGCTAATTCCAGTTTCCCTCTTTTTCCAGAATCATCTCTGTCCCACTGCCCATGTGGCAACCTGCATTCTCAATGGCCAGTAGTTCAGCTCATAATTGGTTTCTTTACTAAACTCAAACCAGCATATATTCCAAAATTGTGTTGTCTAGCCCCAGGAAGAAAGTGTAAGCTAACCTCTGATCAATCAAGACAGCAAACTACACGTGTTAAAGCGCTAATACACCTCAGTTTGCAATCATATAAACTGTCCTTCTTTAAGGAATAAACATTTGAATAAACACCCATGTTTCCCACCAGCTGTTCTTCTTCAGGGTCTGTGTGCTCTAATTCTAAGACACAACAATGTTGAAAAACTAGGTCGTACCCCCTCCTTTAGTGGGACCCAGGATCTGAATGCAGATTCTCAAGATGATGAATTATTGGTGATAACCAGGGCGTGTTTTGTAGGAAAATAGGTGCTGGAGCTCATAAGCATAACTCATTACCAGGGATTGTAATGCAGCAGCACCTACTATTCAATGGACAAGGTAGGTGGGGAGGAAGAGGGAGAACCATCAGAAAGGTTTAGGAGCTGAGCTCCTGCTGAATCTGAGGCCTGGTGATAACAATGTGGAAACAGGATCTGACAGAAAGAAAGGGACGATAGGCAAATAGATTCATGATGAATCCCCCCTTGAGTAAAGGATTTACAGCTAACCAGTTACTCCCTTCTAAGACCACTGAACTCAAGGGTGTAACTTTGGTTAAGATGGCACTGTTAGGGGACCAGTGTTCTCAAAGAAAGTTGAAATGTCAGAATCTATCCTGGAAGATGGAGAATTACTTATCCATTTATCCGGGACAGCACTATGATTATGGAAAGTCTGTGAGTTGAAAGAGGCCCTGAAAAACAGCAACTAAATCAATAGAAAGGAACAACTTACAAGAAAGGGCATAACATCTGGATGCTTTTAAAAAAACAAATAGAAGGATGAATCGAACCCAGCAGAATTGAGAGTGAAGAGAGAAACTACAACTAAAGGTCATGCAACACAACCAGTTGGCAGCCCCCGCCTGACAAAGATTTTAAAAAATGAATTTGTAAAAGCAATATGTAATGATGACCTCTTAGCTTTGATGTGCTTAATGTTCAGACCAAATGTCTCAAGGAGGATAGGTTTGACGACGAATAATAGCATAATACAACAAAGGATTTTAAGCTAAAAGTGTGAAGAAAGTCATTTGAAATAAACGTGTGTGTGAAGTGTCGTCCAATCACCTCCAATTTATGGTGACCCTATGAATTAATGGCCTCCACAACATCCTATCATTAACAGCCTTGCTCAGGTCTTGCAAACAGAGGGCTGTGGCCTCCTTGTTTGATTCAATACACCTCATGTTGGGTCCTCCTCTTTTCCTGCTACCTTCAACTTCTCCTAGTGTTATTGTCTTTCCCAGTGAATCTGGTCTTTTCTTAATATGATTGATGTACAATAGTCTCAGTTTGACCATTTTAGCTTCTAGAGAGAGTTTAGGCTTGATTTGATCTAGAACCCGTTTATTTGTCCTTGATGGACCATGGTACATTCCAAAGGAATCAGCATTCTTCCTGTCAGCTTTCTTCATTATCTAACTTTTACAACCATATGTAGCAACAGGGAATAGTATGGCATGAGTTATCTTGATCTTGGTCACCAGCAACATATTCTTACATTTAACAATCTTTTCTAGCTCCTTCCCAATCTCCTTTCGTTGTGAGGGAGCATGATGTTAGGTGTATAATGAAGGCAGTAAATTCTAGAAAGGCTGCAGGTCCCGATAATATCCCTGGTTGTGTAGTAAAGGAATGTGCGGGGCAGTTAGCTGGGGTGTGGACTGAGATTTTCAATCGTTCTTTGTCACAATCCATTGTTCCCACTTGTTTGAAGGCTTCCCTTATTGTCCCAATACCAAAGAGGACGCCAGCAAAGGTTTTAAATGACTATAGGCCAGTGGCCTTGACTTCTGTGATAATGAAGTGTTTTGAACAATTAGTTCGAAAATATATTATTTCCTGCCTTCCTGTTATTTTTGATGAATATCAGTTTGCTTACAGGAAAAATAGATCTACTGAGGATGGTGTTAATACTGTTCTCTATACTGCTTTATCGCATTTGGATAAAAAGGGGACGTATGTTAGAATGTTGTTTGTAGATTTTAGTTCTGCTTTTAATACGATATCACCCCATAGATTGTTGTTTAAGCTTAAAGATTTGAAGCTGTCGGACTCTATATGTGAGTGGATTTTGAATTTTTTGTCAGGTCGTTCACAAAGGGTTAAAATGGATGGATATATTTCCTCCGTGAAGATCTTAAATACTGGCACCCCTCAGGGATGTGTCTTGAGTCCACTTCTTTTCACTATTTACACGTCTGATTGTGTTTCTAGCAGTCTGAGTAACAAAATCATTAAGTACGCAGATGATACAACGTTGGTAGGGCTCATCTCTGAGGATGATGAGTCTGCGTATAGGAGGGAAGTTCAACAGCAGTCCCTTTGGTGTAAAGTAAATAATCTTATTTTTAATATAAATAAGACGAAGGAAATTATAGTGGATTACAGGAAGAGTAGTTTGGACATCCAGCCGTTGTTTATTGATGGTGTTATGGTAGAACAGGTGACAGAATGGAAGTTTCTGGGAATTACCATGAAACAAGATCTAACATGGGGGGCAAATACTTTAGCTCTAGAGAAAAAGGCCCAGCAACGACTATACTACTTAAGACTCTTAAGATCACTACAACTGTCAGGGAGTCTGCTGGTTGCCTTTTATCGTAGTTCCATTGAGAGCATTTTATCTTATTGCCTCTGCGCGTGGTTTGGGAGCTGCACGGAAGCAGAGAGAAGGGTGCTCCAAAGAGTGACGAGAAGAGCACAAAAGATTTGCGGATGTTCTCTCCCCTCATTGGTGGATCTGTATAATATGAGATGTAAAAGGAAGATACAAATGATCCTAAGGGACCCTTCACATCTGGGCCATTTGCTATTTGAGATCTTACCGTCAGGTAGACGATACAGAGTGTTGAAGGCTAGGACAAACAGATTTAAGGACAGTTTCTATCCAAGTGCTGTGGTTAGGTTAAATGCAGGGTTATGAAGGATTATCTGTTTTAGATGTATTTAAATGGTTTTAATGGTTTTATGAATGTTTATCTGTTTTAGATGTATTTAAATGGTTTAAATGGTTTAAATGGTTTTAGATGTATTTAAATGGTATGAATATGAATATGTGTGTTTGATGTGTTGGTATGTTTGTGGAAGAGCACCTCATTTCGTTGCTCTCTTTTTGTGGAGAACAATGACAATAAATTTATCTATCTATCCCAATCTCATTCTTCTTCTGTATGCACCATCCGGTTTTTTTTTTCTGTAGCAGGAACTCCTTTGCATATTAGGCCACACACCCCTGATGTAGCCAATCCTCCTGGAGCTTATAGTAGGTCCTGTACTAAGAGCTCTGTAAGCTCTTGGAAGATTGGCTACATCAGGGGGGAGGGCGCACTAATATGCAAAGGAGTTCCTGCTATAAAAAAAGCCCTGTGCATCATCATATTAAGGATTCATCTGGCCTTAGAAATTTGCTTGTTTTATTTTTTAATTCAGGTTGATGGAAAGGTATATCTTGTTCACTGAGACAACACCAATGCATTTTTTAGTATCCAAGACCATACTTTTATTAGAATAAGCAAGAATATTCTTTGCATCCAAATCTTCTCTTGACCATCATCTTGTTGGGCATTTGACTTGGGCAGATCACACTCTGTGTGCCAAAGATCTCTATTATTGCAGATCTCTCAATCCTGTAGTTCCTCACACTGCAATCCTATGTAGAGTTAGTACAATAGGCTTAGACTGAAGTAACTCTGCATAGGATTGCAGTGCAAGAAGATTGAAAGCACCTTCAGCATCCATAGCACCAGGATTCAGGAAAGCTCTTGTTAATGTTCATGCTGCATGTGGGGGACATAATGTTCTATTTGCAGCAGCATCGCCTGTAGCCTCTGCCCACAAGCACTACCAAGCTGGCATTTCTGCCATGCAAACACTGTATGCACTGGGGTCTGTGAATGAGTTTCCAAGGGCCTTGGCATGAGTGATTTTCTCCTGGGCTACATGGAGAATAAAGAGCATCTCAATAGGCTCTGTATGTATATCAACAGCAATAAAGAAAGATAATAACGATTAAAGTTACTATTTAGAACACAGTTCTGTGCACTAATCCCCATTTAAAGCAAGGAGTTTGATGGCTCTGTTTTTGTTGGCATCATTCTGTCCGTGGTGGCTTTAAGGGATGAGGTGTGTCTCAGTGGTAGAGCCTCAGCTTTGCTTGTGAAGGTCCCTGGTTCAATCCCCAGCATCACCAGTATAAAAGCACCAGTCAGTGGATGATTTGAAAAATTTCAACCTGAGACTTTGGAGAGCTGCTGCCAGTCTGAGTAGACAATACTGACCTTGATGGACTGATAGTCTGATTCAGGACTTTTTTTTGTAGCAGGAATTTATTTGAATATTAGGCCACACCCCCTGATGTAGCCAATCCTCCTGGAGTTTATAGTAGGCCCTGTACTAAGAGCTCTGTAAGCTCTTGGAGGATTGGCTACATCAGGGGTGTGTGGCCTAATATGCAAAGGAGTTCCTGCTACAAAAAAGCCCTGGTCTGATTCAGTATCATGTAGCTTCATGTGTATGTGTGAGGAGACTCAGGGCCAGCCTACATGTTATGTTGTCATTGAGTTCACCATAGGAACCTGCAGCCAAACATTAGCTGCAAGTTTCCCATTGGAACTCTATTTAGAAGCTGTGTAGGGCTGCCCATTCTGGTGGGGTCCATAGTATGAAGGGAATGGGGGGGGGGGGGGGTCCAGGTCATATTCAGGCTTTTGCATAGCTTCTAAATAGAATTCCTTTGGGGAACTTGCAGCTAAAATCCCTGCAGTGAACTCACTGACAATGTAAGATGTAATTTGGCCCTCAGACTAATTCACTTTTGGCAGAAATTTCCACTATGCCTGTTCACCTTACACTAAGGAAAATGTGATGACAGCATGCAAAAGTTTAGGATTTCCTTCTAGTGAACAAATGAAGTGAAAATCAGCAGCTGCCCTGAGCCTGAATGTTGGTACCACATTAAGTAGGATATCCTACGTGTTGGACATAAAGGATGTGCATTATTCCAGCCTGAAGTTTGCCTCCGTGGTCAATTTAATTTCAGCTTTTTATTCCTGAGCCTGATTTTTGAGGTGTGTTAGGATGCTGGCATTAGGCAGCACCACCCAGAGCCTCTCAATGTTTTTTTTTACTAACCAACGTTCAGCTGTTGTTCTCATGATGACCATGTTAATTCCAAAGCACATCTCCCCTACCAGGCAGAAGAACAGGGACCTCTGCAGAAGTTCTTCATCTCAGACAGAAGAGGGAGCTCATCATTCACACATTTAACCATTTTCAGGGGAGGGGGGAACCTTTCTGCTTTTTCAAGTGAATGGTTTCAGTTTTTTTTTTTAAAGAACCATTTAATTCCCTTTTATATAGTACTTGAAAATGAGTGTTTAGATGCTCTCTCTCAATATGCATTGCTGAAGAATGCCAGCAAATAAATAACCATTTTGATAATAGATCCAGAGGAGTAGCTGTGTTAGTCTGTTGCTGCAAAATAGTAGAGTTCCGTAGTACCTTTAAGACTAACAATTTTTTTGTGGTCTAAGCTTTTTGTCAGAGCTGTTGAAGAGAGCTGTGTTTCTCACATTTTGATAATGTGGCTTTAGTTTAGCCTTAGAATGGCAATCACCCTCACCTTAATTCACCCTCAAACCACAGAATTTTACCCCAAAACCAGAGTGTCCTCATGTGATGTCCACAACACTATGATATCACTTTTGGGTGACATCATTAAATCAGGGTGGGGTTTAGAGGCGGGGTTTCCCATGCTGGCCAACCAGTCTGCAGCAGGGAGAAACCTCCGAAACCAGGGGATCCCCCGCTTGGACCTGGGGACTGGCAAACCTAAGATGGTCCTAAGCACATTAGGGTAAGTGCTGTTATATTTAGTTTCTGATTAAGTGTGAGAACCAGTGTGATACAGTGCTTATAAAACAAGAACTGTGGAAACCTGGGTTCAAATGCCTACCCAGCTGAAGATGACTTTGTCCAATCAATTTTCAAGACTCAGGATTGCTTTGAGAATAAAGTGCACATACAGGGCTCACAGCTGAAAATTATTGGCAAAAAAACATTAAACGATATAAAGAGTATAATTATTCAAAGATTCCTACATACATACTAAACATTAAAAAACAATTTTATCATGTGTTTGTTCCTATGTTTTTCACTTTGACCTGATAAACTCCCGGTGGATCCGGGAGACCACAAAACAACAGTTCAAAAACCGATTCAATCCACTGCAACTGTTCCAATCATTCAGAGGGCAAAGTCCAGTGCCATTCATCAGAGATTGTCAGTGGCATGAAAGCTGAACCTCAATTCCATCAGTTGATCCTGGGGCCGCAAGCTGCAGCCGGCAGTTTCACATGGAGTCTTCGTCAGATATTCATATAGGGGTCATGCAGATTTTCATATGTCTACACTCTTCATAAACATTTCGAATCAAAGGTGCTGGATCCCTCTAGGATGTCCTGGACATATGAAGAGAGTGTGGACCTATGAAATTATGCAAAATGGTAAACCGCCATTCATAAGCTTTGGGCTGTGGGATTCTTATGCTCCATGGTTCTGGAAAACATAAACTTGACAATGCTAATGGGTATCAATCACGTAACCAAGGGAAGCTCTTGAGCTACAGCTAACTACGCAAGTGAAACTAAAGCCACACTCTCCGACCTTAAGCATGCTACATGTACAATTCAAAGGTTTTGCAGAAAGATGGAGTCAGAAATGCATTCCTAGCCTTTTTATCACTCTCTTAATGGGACGCAATCACTCCTACCTGAAAGCAGCGCAGAAAACAACCTTACAAACTCATCCTCATTGATTCTTTTTCTTTTGAAACATCAGACTTGTGGAACTGAGGACTGAGTAAAGAGTGACCACATGAAGATGTCCAGCAAAAAGGGAGAGGACGTCAATGTCCATCTACCATTGAAATTTCTGTTCACCCCTGCTGGTGTAATTCAATGAGACGGCCAGCAAAAACAGCCAGCGTTCCAATAATGCAAACCAACATAAAGATGCCAAGGAGAAGGTGGTCCACTACCATGGCAACAAATTTCCATTCTTCAGCAGCCTGGGAGGGGGGTGGAAAAGAAACAATGATTAGACTTGGGATATGTCTAGACATTTATTATATCAGAGGACTGGTACTATGAGGGGGGGGGGAGAAATCCTCTATCATGTTTCTTCTCACATTAACATGTAATAGGTTCCAACATCAACAGGCCACAAGGCTATGGCAGCTTACCCTTTTTTGGTGAGCTTGTGAGCATCCTAACTACTATGGCACATTGGCTGTCATAGTAGGACACTGAGGGACAGAAAAAGATGCTGAAATGTGAACCGAAGACCATGGATAGAATAGGTTTGCTAGGCAGACTCTTTGCTCCAATGAGAGCAAAAATAGGGAAGCCGAGCAATGTGACATGATGTCATGATGTCACTTCTGGTTGTACCCAAAGGGGACATTGCAATGCTACAGGAGTTGCCTGATCTCTATGGTAAAAACCACTAAGATTCAGAGAATTCCTAGAGTGTTGTGACATCACTTCTGGATACAACTGGAAGTGATGTTGTTATACATATGAATCTATGTGTACCAAATGGTGTTCCTGCCTGGCTCATTGAAGCTTGAAAGAGTGAGCTTGGGGACTTAGGAACAATGGGCAGTAGAATCCAAATCTCAACTGCCCTGCTCCAATGACAGCCCCCCTGCTGGTCTGAATGATCCAATAACGTACTAGCATGGGAACCCAGTGTTGAATATAGTTGGCCCAGCGGGCCCAGTTTGCTAGTTCAGCTGGTGCAGTCACCACCATGCTGTATTCAGTCAGTCAGTCAGTCAGTCAGTTTATTGCGGCTCTAGGCCAATCAACAACAACAACACAACGACAACAGTATAGCACAACACCAAGCTAAAACATGACATAACTATCTAATAACTGTGTACAGCCATCAAAATAATATTAAAATTATCTGATATAAGCAACATATAACTAAGGACAGCATTATACAATCAGATCGCAACTTCGTTCAAATACAAGCAACATTAAGTTTCTTCCTGTCTAGGTCAGTAACATATAGAAACTTAGCGAGATCCAGGGAAAGTTGATCACTCCCATCCCCAAGGAGGAAGTAAACGGCTTGGGACTGATTTAAAGATTCAGCTTGCATTAGATGGTTCCGCAGAAGTCTGTACCTTGCCTCTGTATGAAAGAGACAGTTCAAAATGAGATGGGAAACCGTATCGATCTCCTCGAGGCCGCACGAGCAGGTCCTGTCTTCTAGCGGAACCTTTTGAAAACGGCCCCTCAATACTGCCGTATCCAAAATGTTCAAGCGTGCCAAGGACAGCATCCGCCTGAACTTAATTTGCTGTATCATTTCTAGATATCTGGCACTTTTAAGTTCACTTATAAAAAAGGTTGGGATATACGTCCCCCCAACTTTGGCCAGAGATTGTTTTAGTTCCAATTCCAGTAATCGATCTCTGATAATTGCTTTTGCCCCGTTCTTAAACATGAGGGCTAGAGAATCAATATTCAAATCACTTTCCTCTAGTTTGGATTTTAATTTCATTAACCAGTTACTAACAAATGAGTCATAGAAGATTTGTATTCAATAAAGAGCTTCTTATCACTACCACCTCGCCTCTTCAATGCCTAAGAACCCACTATATTATAGATGTCATGTGATGTTGTTTCCCACATCCAGGGGTGGAATTCTAGCAGGAGCACACCCCTGATGTAGCCAATCCTCCAAGAGCTAACAAAAAAGAGCCTTGTAAGCTCTTGGAGGATTGGCTACATCAGGGGTATGTGGCCTAATATGCAAAGGAGCTCCTGCTAGAATTCCACCCCTGCCCACTTCTCATTTCTCTCCCACTGAAGCAAAAGAATGGTAGCAGGGGCCAGGATCCAGGACCAGGAGATTTCCAACTAAGACAGGAAATCTGGTAAGCCTAGAACAGAGCATCACAGAAGTCTAAATAGAATTCTACTTAGAGCAATGCTGCTGATTTACAAAACCTAAAGGCTGAAAAAATAAGCACCACTGAACTTTCCCACCAGAAAGCTAGCGGTTCTGAATTTCCTCTGTCAACTTCATCAGTGGTCTTCAGGTGGCTTGTGGAGACCTGCCTGCTGGGTTGCAGGCTCCTATAGGCCTGCCATTTATTTCAGTGCTTTTTGGAAAGACCTGTTGCTAGTGCACATGCATAGAGGACAAGGTGGCAGACAGCTCCTAAGGAGAGGATTTCTTTTTAGTACAGGCAGTACACTGAAACTCTATCATATGGCTCTTCCTGTCACATGACATTAATAATAGGTGATTTCTTGTCATGTGCATGTACAGTACGTCAGGTTCCATTCTGCTGCCTGAAGTTAAAGTAGGCTTGCCAGGCCCAGGGCTGGCCCGACCACTATACAAACTAGGCCATTGCCTAGGGCGCTGGCCTTCTGGGGGCGACGAATTGGGTGCTCCCCCATGTGATTCAGTGATGTTATCAGTGCAGAGGGGGGGGGGGGTGCCAGAAGTTAGCCTTGCATAGGGTGCCAGACAGTATAGGGCCAGCCCTAGCCAGGCCACCCGCTATAGCGGGAGGTCTCCTGCTATTAACCTGTGTTGCCCACCACAGTTTGGAACAGCAGCAGGGTAAAAAAAAAAATGCTGGTGTCACACACAGCATGACATCACTCTTAGGGAAAGCCCAGACTGACATCACATTGCTCTAGAAATCACTCCAGAGCAACGTGACATCACTTCTGGGTTTTCCTGGAGGTGACATAATGGTGTATAAAATGCTGGCACCTCCACAAGCTACTGCTAGATGTCTGGCAACCCTAGGTTAAAGGTGAGTTCCAGATCCGGAAAGGCTGAATGTCTCTGAACTATATTTGAAGTTCCTGTCCCTCTCTAATGGCTCAGCCATCAGAAGACTCTGATCCACCTGGGGCTGGCTGTAAACTCTTTTCCAGCTGCTTGATTTCTTCCTAAATTATATTGCGGCACAGTTTTGTTTGATATTTACCCACAAGGGGGAGCCAAATGTTGCTTTGCTGCAAAGTGTGAGGAGAAACGGGAGAAAAAAATGGTTTCCACAGTGACTGGGAAGGTTGAATAACAGCATCAAGTGAAACACGGAACATTAAAAATTCTTGCTGTCTAACTATAGGTTTCTGTTCAACAAAAAGTATGCTAAAAGAGAGCCTGGCTTTTACCTAGCACATCATTACACATTACTCTTCAGTTTTGTAAATATAATAATTAGCACTTTTCCTCTGCTCTTGACCCCGTTCTGTTAGGTGTTAGAGAAAGGTTTGATCAACAATTGTTTTTTCGGTTTTCAACTCAGAAGGCCAAAGCGACAGCCTGATACCAACTCTTCCCAGCACAGTTCAGAATGTTTTTAAAAATCCCCCTCATGAGCCTGAATTCCAGTGGTTTTGGTCTAGTGTGTCTACAAAGAAGTACGCTTAGTTATCAAAGACCACATGTTAATTTGCAGCAACCTCTAACTGAGGCTGCTACCCCCCCCCCTCCATTTAAGGAGTAAGCTTGGATCCCAGACACTGGCTGGGAGAAGATTTGTAGGAAAACTGACCACCAAGGGAAGATTTATGCAAACTCTTACAGATTGCTCCAACACCCTCCCCCCCACATAAACTTTTTTGTTGTTGCAAAAAAGGCCTCAGAGTGCTCAGTCGCACCTGTAATATTATTTTATCTCCCAGGCAACAAATAGAGGGAATCGTTCCTTCAACTAACAAGTTTTGCATTGTTTTCCACAGAAGGGTAATTAAAAGGTGTCACCAGGGGCTTTTTTTGAGCCGGAAAGCAAAAGAACATAGTTCCAGCTGACTTGGCATCGGGGATATGTGGCCTAATATGCAAATGAGTTCCTGCTGCACTTTTTCTACAAAAAAAGACCTGTCACTATCATGTTTTATTTTACTGTGTTTTATTTTACTGTGTAAATTATTAATGTATTTTAATTTTTGACTTATTGTTAGAATTTTATGTTGTGAGCCGCCCTGAGCCCGCTTCGGTGGGGTAGGGCGGGATATAAATAGAATTAAATAAATAAATAAATAAATAAAAATGTTCATCAGATGCTTTTCAAAAATACAGAGTGATTTTGGGGAAACAGGCTTGTTTCATTGGCAGTTTTCAAATGGCCAATGCACAGCAATTATTCCCGCTCCTGTCTGCTAATTTAAGGCTCAGAGCCAGGGCTTTTTTTGTAGCAGGAACTCCTTTGCATATTAGGCCACACCCCTGATGTAGCCAATCCTCCAAGAGCTTACAGGGCTCTTAGTACAGGGCCTACTGTGAGCTCCAGGAGGATTGGCTACATCAGGGATGTGTGGCCTAATATGAAAAGGAGTTCTTGCTACAAAAAAAGCCCTGCGAGTCAGAGCAAATGCTCAGTGGCCCTTACAGGATCACTTAATGCTTTTGGTGCTCTAAGCAAATTATGACTCAGTGCTCTCCCCATTCAACATTTAATACTTTCATTTATATGAAATGATATATTATTCATATAGTTTAATAGAGAAAAATAAATTCACTTCCATCTAATTTGGCACTTCTTAATGCTCTAGGTGACTACCTAGTTTGGTAGAGCTGGCCTTGGGTCCTGGCAGGGTCAAAATCCAGCACGAAGGATCTAATGGTGTGAAACAGAGCCTGCTTTTTGTCAGACCTATAGGCACAGCCCCTGCGACTCCTGCACTCGATGGGGGCTCCTCTAAGGCAGGGGTCCTCAACCTCCGGGTCGTGGACCGGTACCGGTCCGTAGCCTGTTAGCAACCGGGCCATGAGTTGTATAATTATTTCATTATATATTAAAATGTAATAATAATAATAAGAAAAAGACATTGGATTTATATCCTATCCTCTACTCCGAATCTCAGAGTGGCTCATAATCTCCTTTATCTTCCTCCCCCACAACAAACACCCTGTGAGGTGGGTGCTGCTGAGAGAGCTCTCCCAGAAGTTGCCCTTTCAAGGACAGCTCTGCAAGAGCTATGACTGACCCAAGACCATTCCAGCAGCTGCAAGTGAAGAAGTGGGAAATCAAGCCCAGTTCTCCCAGATAAGAATCTGCACACTTAACCACCACACCAAACTAATAGAAATAAAGTGCACAATTGTATCATCTCAAAACAATTGCCTCCCGCCTACCAGTCTGTGGAAAAATTGTCCACCGGTCCCTGGTGCCAAAAAGGTTGGGGGGCCACTGCTCTAAGGGATCACTGTAACTGGGGCTGTGTGGGACTATTGCATTGTATCCAATCAGGGTGAAATTCCTTAGTTCATTTTCAGTCCCTTCAACCATAGGTGGGTGGGATTATGGATAAAACAAAAACAGAGCAAATCAATAAAACAATAAATACTAAGATAATTTTTAAATGTATGCAAGGACTAGCAAAAGCTTCCAGCCAACCCACATCATTTGAAAACAGCAGTTTCAGAATAATATAATTACTAGAGCGCTGCAGGTCAGAGTTGACAAGAGACCCCAATCCATCACACCTAGCTTGAATACACAAAGGACAGTGTAACAGCACATGTGGCCTGGTCAGTGCTTCATGCATTCCACATCTCCTTGTGAATCCCTCCGGCTTGTAAATCTGCCAGCGACTATGTGTGCTCCCAGAGGCAAATGGTGTATGTTTTCGAAGCACGGGAACTGTGCCTTACTTTGGGGTATTGGTATTTATCCAGGTTATCCCCCAAGAAAGAATAACAGTGTTGTATTAATACTACAGGTGGTTCTTCAATCAAGTTTGAATTCTTTTAAGAACAGTATTTCTAAATGTTTTAGCAAGAGCCATTTAAAATGTCAATATTAATGTTCCCCAGCTCTCTTTACCTACCCCTATATTTTGCATATGGGAAAACCTTATCAGACCTGCTTCACATTTTAGCAAAAGCCCATGCGTCATTTGTAATCATTAGTGTCCTTTACTAACAACATTAAAAGCAGAACAGGAATATATACATTGGTACAGGCACTATATAACAGAAGAGGAAATTAGTGTTACTTCCAAAGAAAGGCACTGATTTAACAGAGGTGATTCACTTAAAGGAAATGTGCTTACATTGTTAGATTCTTGGTCAGCCTTCATGGTTTCAGCAATGTATTTGATGCCCTCAATAGCACTCTTAACATCTGGATTTTTGGTAATGGATGACTGGAAATTCATTGCCGTTGGGCCTTGCTTGCCAGAGATCTCAGAAATATCAATGTCTTCAGTAAAAATGCTTTTTTCCAACTTATTTCTGGAAGGCCGTTTCATTGTGGAGAAAAACATCAGGTTTGGAATCGTGTTGATGAAAATCTGGGAAAAATTAATATTTAGTTTACAAACCATAGTTCTGTCAGAAAGAATTTAAACACAGAGCAATAGAAGATGCTATCGTTCAATAATTTCAGACTAAAACATTTCTGTTTGATGGATGCAATAACCAAGGTGGCGGGGGCAGCATCTGTAAGACTGATACATTTTTTCACATGATTTAGGGCTTTTCCTCGCCACCAAGTTTTTCTGCAGCTCGTCTTCCTATCTTAATCAGATTTTCCCCTCTCTTACACACGGTATTGTTTGCTGGTCCTTGCTCTCCTAGTTTTTCCCTGTGTTTTTTCAAACCACCTTTGCAGTTGTCTGAAAAAAACATGGTGAAACTGGAAAAACTGAAAGAGCAATGGCCTGTGTCACTCATTTGCCTTTTTCTTTTTGGCCATCAAGTTGCAGCTGACTTATGGTGACCCCAAACGGTTTTCAAGGCAAGAGATGTTCAGAGGTGGTTTGTCATTGCCTGCCTCTGCGCGGCGACCCTGGTATTTCTTGTTGGTCTCCCTTCCGAATACTGACTAGGGCCGACCCTGCTTAGCTTCTGAGATCTGAGAAAATTGAGCTAGCCTGAGTTATCCAGATCAGACCCATTTAAATCACAGACCCACTTAAGGTAGCCATCATATAGATCAAGGGTGGCCAAACTGCGGCTCAGGAGCCACATGTGGCTCTCAAAGCCCCCACCACCCGTCGATCAGCTTGAAGAAGACAATTGTCTTTTTAAAGCACGTCTCCAACCCAAGCCAGTTGATGGATTGGAGAAGGCTTTTAAAGTTGAAGTTGCTTTCTTTCCACATCTCGCTCCCCCTTCCCATCTATTTTCCTTCCTTCCTTCCTTCCTTCCTTCCTTCCTTCCTTCCTTCCTTCCTTCCTTCCTTCCTTCCTTCCTTCCTTCCTTCCTTCCTTCCTTCCTTCCTTCCTTCCTTCCTTCCTTCCTTCCTGTGGCTCTCAAACATCTGACGTTCATGTCTTATTGCTCTCAAACATCTGATGTTTATTCTATGTGGCTCTTATGCTAAGCAAGTTTAGCCATCCCATATAAATGGATGATGAAAATGAGCAAACTAGTAGCTTTCAGAATGTAATATTGGAGCTCCATTGAAAACAGGAAAGAAAAAAGATGACATCATGTGGGGGGTGCGACTGGTCACAGCTCGTGGTGCACATTCTAAGCCCAAGGGTACCATTGACAAGATACTCATGTCATTTTAGAGGAGAAATGCAAAGTATGTTGCTGCGACACCTATTTTTTAAAAATCCTTTTATCTGCTCTACTAATATAGATGGTCTGTTATGCTATCCCTAAGGGAGGGCAGTAATTGGTTCTGCTTGATTGTGTGTGAGGGTGAAATCATCTGGCTTTCTCAGTGGATGGAGATTAGTAAGTGTTCCTGGACTGTGTATTTGAGAAAAATATAGCCCCACGCTCCCTCTTTTTCCTTTCTCCCTTTATGGTGCCAAGAGCAACTAAACACACCTAAGGGAATATTTTAGAAGTCATATGTGCTATTGTGCCTGCCTTGGAGATTTGTGAGTGTGGCTATCATTTGGCTTCAGATCCAAGAATTCTTTGTCTTCAGAGCCTTATGGAACGCCCTGTGAAGGGTGCTAATATCATCAGCTTCAAGATACCCACAGCTTTTTTTGTAGCAAGAACTCCTTTGCATATTAGGCCACACACTCTGATGTAGCCAATCCTCATGGAGCTTACAATAGGCCCTGTACTAAGAGCCCTGTAAGGTCTTGGGGATTGGCAACATCAGGGGTGTGTGGCCTAATATGCAAAGGAGTTCCTGCTACAAAAAAAGCCCTGAAGATACCCTTGGGGGCGGGGAAAGGGAGGGACCTGTGAAATTGTCTTGCAGCTCTGCTAAGGAGACTATCTCACCTTCCTCACCCACTGGGGCATCGTATGGGTACTTGGGGAGCGGTGGTGTGTATTGATCACAATGACGGTGATGATGATGGAGGTAATGACGAATACCATGGTGAACAACATGTATTTCCCGATCAGTGGCACAGCACTGGAGGTCGAAGGAATGAGCTCCACAATGACCAGAAGGAAGACAGTCAGAGACAGCAGCACAGAAATGCTCAGGGTCATCTTCTCACCTGCAACAGGGAGTAAATAATAAACCAATTTGTGAATTAGCTGAAATGCAGAAGAGGGTAAGATGTTTGGACCCAAGCATAAATTCCGTAGTCAAGTTAAGAGGAGGCTTACGGGCACAGGGCTTTGTCAGGTGTGGTACCACAACTGTGATTCCCATCTGAGAGATTCTCACCAGCTTCAATACCTTTTTAGTGTTAAAATTGCAGTTGATAAGGTATATTTGTCCAAACATGAGTTCAGGCAAGTATGATGGATATTATGGCACAACAGCATACTATAGCTACAATACACAACATTTTCTAAATTTCTATGGTGCTTTAGAATGCTTCACCTATATTACCTCACAACAATGTTTGAAACAACCCTGTAATGTAGATTGTATGATGTCATGGATAGGAGAAGGGCTGAGGCTGGAAGAAAAATGGCTTTTCTAACAGGACCTAACAACATGTTACGTTTTCTCTAGTACTTCCCCCTAAGTGATAATGTCCAAATGGAGCCCAAGTAGCTGTTTTCCCTCTCTGGTGTCATGTGACTCGTTAGTGGTACAAGGTATCAGGTGTGAAGGGGGAACAGGTTATTGCTCTCACTCCCTCACACTAGTCACTGGAAGTTCCACATGGCACCTCATGGCCATGAACTCTCTGAGGATCTGAAAAAACGAATTGTTGCTCTACATAAAGATGGCCTAGGCTATAAGAAGATTGCCAAGACCCTGAAACTGAGCTGCAGCACAGTGGCCAAGACCATACAGTGGTTTTAACAGGACAGGTTCCACTCAGAACAGGCCTCGCCATGGTCGACCAAAGAAGTTGAGTGCCCTTGCTCAGCGTCATATCCGGAGGTTGGCTTTGGGAAATAGACGTATGAGTGCTGCCAGCATTGCTACAGAGGTTGAAGGGGTGTGGGGTCAGCCTGTCAGTGCTCAGACCATATGTCTCACGCTGCATCAAATTGGTCTGCAGGGCTGTCGTCCCAGAAGGAAGATGATGCACAAGAAAGCCTGCAAACGGTTTGCTGCAGACAAGCAGACTAAGGACATGGATTTCTGGAACCATGTCCTGTGGTCCGATGAGACCAAGATAATCTTATTTGGTTCAGATGCTGTCAAGCGTGTGTGGTGGCAGCCAGGTGAGGAGTACAAAGACAAGTGTGTCTTGCCTACAGTCAAGCATGGTGGTGGGAATGTCATGGTCTGGGGCTGCATGAGTGCTGCCAGCACTGGGGAGCTACAGTTCATTGAGGGAACCATGAATGCCAACATGTACTGTGACATACTGAAGCAGAGCATGATCCCCTCCCTTCGGAGACTGGGCCTCAGGGCAGTATGCCAAAATGATAATGACCCAAAACACACCTCCAAAACGACCACTGCCTTGCTAAAGAAGCTGAGGGTAAAGGTGATCGACTGGCCAAGCATGTCTCCAGACCTAAACCCTATTGAGCATCTGTGGGGCATCCTGAAACGGAAGGTGCGCAAGGTCTCTTAACATCCACCAGCTACGTGATGTCGTCATGGAGGAGTGGAAGAGGACTCCAGTGGCAACCTGTGAAGCTCTGGTGAACTCTATGCCCAAGAGGGTTAAGGCAGTGCTGGAAAATAATGGTGGCCACACAAAATATTGACACTTTGGGCCCCATTTGGATATTATCACTTAGGGGTGTACTCACGTTTGTTGCCAGCAGGTTAGACATTAATGGCTCTGTGTTGCATAATTTTGAGGGGACAGCACATTTACACTGTTGTACAAGCTGTAGACTCACTACTTTACATTGCAGCCAAGTGTCATTTCTTCAGTGTTGTCACATGAAAAATTATACTTAAATATTTACAAAATGTGAGGGGGTGCACTCACTTCTGTGACATACTATATGTTTGATCGTGCAGACCCATGGAGGACTCAGGAGGGAAAAGTAACCTATAGCTAGGTTAGTTAGATTCGAGTCCAGTAGTGCTTTAGAGACCAACAAGATTTTTGGTGTATAACATTTTGAAAGTTAAACCTCCCTTCATTTGATACCAACTGTAGCTAGGTTCAAAAGCTGTCAAATGAGTTTGTGGCTGGGGAAAGATTTTGAACCCAGAGCCTCCCAGTTCATACACCCCTCCCCAGCCACTTATTAGTCACTTATTGTTTTATGTTTTATTTAATGTCTGCTGATCTTGATTTCATTGCTTGTCTTTTATGGCAGTGAACCTGGAGTAACTTTTTGATGTTGGAAAGCAGGAGACAAATTTTTAGAATACATTTCCCAAATTCTTGCTATCCTCATTAGAAGTGTGGGGAGGGGAATTACTGCAAAAAAACAAGCGTATAAAGAATTCAGACACTCCGAGGATGTCTTTCCACTTTTAAAGTGCTGTCATGTAACCTCATAAAATACAAAATGGATGACTGAGGACATCCAGAAGGGCCGAGATTTCTTTGTTGCTGCCTATCTGAGAGATTTCCACCAGCCTACAGGAAAGTATACCAAAAATACCCATACCAGAATCTGTAGGCAGGTAAAACACTAATCCAGTCAAGAATGAGAAGAGGAGGCAAGGAATGATGACGTTAACAATGAAGTAGAGGGGCAAACGCTGCATTAGGAAGTGGTAGGTGATGTCCAGGTACGGCGTGTCAGGGCAGCAGGCATACTCAACCCAGTGTTTCCATCCCCGAAAATCTTTCATGATCCATTCTCCACTTTCCATGAAGTTACTCAAGTCTGGACGATCGCTTTCCTGTGGAGAAAGATAAACAGACAACCCACACTGCCACATTATACTGAATCCAGTACTGTATATCTGGTTTGTTAGCAATCCAACACTTTAATTTTGTTGTAATACTTTGCTGTTTCTGTACAAAATCACAGATCCTAGTCCAACACTCTACAAGCTATATAGTCCTTTGAGCTAGGAATCAACGGATTAACTCTGCCAATATTTTCTATCATCTCACAGGAGTTTTAGTCTGTGATTCTTGAATAGCCACCCACAAAACATTTCAACCTGCTATGAAAGATGATTCTTACATGAAGACATTCCGTCTACCACATGAAGACACCCACATTAATATAGGAAGCTGCCTTGTACTAAGTCAGACCACTGATCAGTCAAGGTCAGCATTGTCTGTTCTTACTGGCAGCAGCTCTCCAGAGTTTCAGGTTGTTCTGTATGCGGACTCATGATACTATTACCTGTGTTCCTGCCCAGCTCATTGGAGCCTTTAGGACTGAGCTTGGGGACTCAGGAACAATGGGCAGTAGGATCCAAATCCTACTGCTGTCCTGCTCCAATCACGGGCCCCCTGCTGGTTTGAATGATCCAATGGCATCCTAGTGCTGGAACCTTGAACTGTATATAGTTGGCCCCATAGATCCAGTATGCCAGTCTTAGCGTTCAGCCGTTACTATGCTGTACTGAATAAAGAGAGCTATGTTCACTACTACCGCATCTCCTTCATGCGTTGAACCTACTATATTATACAGGTAGAGGTCAGTATGGGCTTCTCTGACAGGCAGTGACTGTCCAGGTGCTCAGGTTGAGATCTTTCACCTCACCAATGAGCAGATCCTTTATCTGAAGCTATCAGGGATTGAAGCTGGGACCTTCTGCATGCAAAGTAGATGCTCTATCACTGAGGCACAGCTCTTTGATCATGGCCTCTGACTCATATTCCTAAAGTGTCAAGTCACCGCTTACCGGGTTGATGGCAACCTTGGTGCCATCGTAGGTCCAGGTGCCCAACTTCATAGAACAGTTCTGCTCATCGAATGGAAAGTGGGTGACGATGATTTCACAGTAGCTTTTAAATATGGCAGGAGGCGTCCATGTGATACAGCCTGTATAGTCCAAGTGTACTTTGGTAAACTGGACAATTGCAAACTCTCCATCTGCACTGTAAATAGAAAGAAACAAGATAAACATCAGTACTATGAGAAACATACATTTTAATCCAGATGTGGGGCTAACATTCACTATTACAGTGTCAGAAATGGAGGAAACATGGTGACATAGTGAGAATGGGGGAAACCTAGAGAATGCTAAGAGAAGACCATAGATTTATACCCTGTCCTTCTCTCTGAATCAGAGTCTCAAAGCGGCTTACGATCTCCTTTATCTTCTTCCCCCACAACAGACACCTTGTGAGGTAGGTGGGACTGAGAGAGCTCTCACAGAAGCTGCCCTTTCAAGGACAAACGCTGAGATAGCTATGGCTGACCCAAGGCCATTCCAGCAGCTGCAAGTGGAGGAGTGGGGAATAAAACCTGTACTCCCAGATAAGAGTCCACATACTTAACCACTACACCAAACTGACGAGAAGGGAGACACAATTCCGATAGACAGCAACACTTTGTTTTCATGTTTCTTTTCCAAGCTAAAATGGATCTCTCTCTCTCTCTCTTGTCTGTATTTTTAGGGGGCTAACTTGTAGAAGGCCAGAGAGAAAGAATCAGGAGGCAGCTGAACATTCTGTCTACCTCCCCACTGATGACTGAAGCAGCTCAAAGCCGCTTGGTGGGGTGGGGGTGGGGAGTTTGAATCATTATTAGGTATTTGCATACTTGGATTGATCATCTCCGTTTTTATGCAGGCCAAGTCTAGAATTAATGAGCTAATCAACAACCCAACTTACTTGTTATACAAAACAAGATCTGGACGCCAGATATTTTCAGACGGGATGCGAATTTGTTTCACGCCACCATAATCTTCAGGATTCCATTTCAAATTTACATCAGTCCATTGCTACCAAAGGAATTGCAGAGAGTAAAAACACAGCTCTAATGTAGAACAATTATTTGATACTGTGTTGTACTGCCCTCTTTGTTGAAATTAACTGGTATAATAAACAGAAAACAATTAATACGGCCATTTCCATTTGGAGAATGAGTACCGATTTCTGGTTCATTGTAGGCAACTATCCAGTCCAGAGTAAATGTAAAAGGAACACATCTGTGTTTTTATAATTATCCTTTACCCCTGGGGTGGAGACTGTCACTCTCACTAGTAGAACTGCCATGTTTCTTGATGGGCTTCAAAAGAACGAATGGAAAACCTCATGACCAACATGAATTTCTGCAACTCTGTGACCAAGTCCAGGTATTGCCATGCAATTATGGATAATAGTTTTTTCCAGAAGCTTTTGCCTATTTCTAGTGAGCAAATAATATTTCTGTAAATTACCTCCTATCCCCCTTAACCACCTGCTGTAGTAGCTAAAGATAAAGTGGAAGGGACACAGAGAGAAGATGGACATTGTCGTGAGTAGGCTGAAGTACCTTCAGGACACAGTGGGGTAATGTAGCTGCCAGCCTGTACAACTGTCTTTGTGATTCCATTTGTACTCTACTTGTATATTTGTAAATAAAGCAAATACTGCAACCCCCTCCCCCTGCTGTCTTCAGTGCTTCCTCCTCCAAAAGTCGGGGGATAGGGTTGCCAGACCCCCACTTTGGCCAGGGGATCCCCAGTCTTTGGGGCTCTAATCTGCCGGCCCCCAGCAGGCTGGTGGGGGAAACCCTCACCCCCAAACAGGGATGTTACTCGACTTCCCTGACATGATGACATCACTTGGAACTGATGTAATCACAGTCACCAATGTCACACAATGATGCTCTGGGTTTTGGATAAACTTTATGGTTTTGTAGCAAAAAAAACCCCATAGAGTTTTTGTCCGAAACCTAAAGTGTCAGTGGCACAGTGACATCACTTCTGGGTGACATATTTAATTAATCTGGAGTTTTAGGGGATTGCTAGAGCGTCACGGCTGCTTTTGAATGTTGTACTTTTTCAAAAGGCCTTTGCTATGTGCCACAAAAGGTAGATTTCCCTTTGAGAATCACCTTTGGTACATGGAACTAATTGGAACTAATTGAATTTTGCAAAATAAAATATGTGCACAACCTAACATTCAGAAAACTTTATGCAGACTTTTTTAAAAGTTTTTTTTAAAGTTACCCACTCTCAGAGTACAATAATGTTGACAAAGTTAAACTGTACACAGTCAATATATTTTATTAATTCTTCTTAGGTATATGCTCTGACCAGGATGGCCCAGGTAGCCTGATCTCATTTTATTTATTTATTTTATTTATTTATATTGGGATTTATACCCCGCCCTTCGCACCGAAGTGTCTCAGGGCGGCTTACAACATGATAATACAAATACTACAATTTAAAACACTTACAAGTAAAATTAAAACCATAAATTAATAAAAGCAAGATAGATAAAAACCGGCGGTCTACAGATGCATTTTGTTCCATCCAAAAGATTTCCTTGTCAGTCAGTATTATAGGCCTGCCGGAAGAGGGCTGTCTTACAGGCCCTGCGGAACTGCCCTAGGTCCCGCAGGGCCCGCACCTCCTCCGGCAGCTGGTTCCACCAATAAGGTGCCGTTACTGAGAAGGCCCGATCCCTGGTGGATTTTAGACGGGCCTCCTTTGGCCCGGGGACTATCAGCAGGTTTTGTGAACCCGAGCGTAGTACTCTCTGGGGAACGTGTGGGGAAAGACGGTCCCTAAGGTAGACAGGTCCTAGGCCATATAGGGCTTTAAAGGTAATAACCAACACCTTGTACCGGACTCGGAATATTACTGGCAGCCAGTGCAGATCCCGGAGCCCCGGCCGAATGTGCTCCCGTCTTGGGAGCCCTAATAACAGCCGGGCAGCAGCGTTCTGCACCAACTGCAGTTTCCGGGTCCGGCACAAGGGTAGCCCCATGTAGAGGGCATTACAGTAGTCTAACCTCGAGGTGACCGTAGCATGAATCACTGTTGCCAGGTCGTCACGTTCCAGGAAGGGGGCCAACTGCTTCGCCCGCCGAAGGTGAAAAAACGCGGACTTGGCAGTGGCTGCTATCTGGGCCTCCATTGTCAGTGAAGGCTCCAACAGCACCCCCAGGCTCTTAACCCTGCCCGACGCTGTTAGTGGCGCGCCGTCAAAAACTGGCAGGGGGATTTCCCTTCCCGGGCCGCAGCGACCAAGGCACAGGACCTCTGTCTTCGCCGGATTCAGCTTCAGCCCGCTCATGGACTTTGGAAGCTAAGCCAGGTCAGCCCTGGTTAGTGCCTGAACGGGAGACCTCCAGGGAAGTCCAAGATTGTTGCTACACAGAGACAGGCAATGGTCAACCACCTCGGTTTGCCTCTTGCCTCAAAAACCCTATGGGGTCACTATAAGTCGGCAGCAACTTGATGACAATTTCCACCATACACTTTCAAAATCGACATCACACACAAAAATATCAAAGTCTTTCCTGAGGTAAGAGAATCAGAACATTCCCTGAAACATTTTACCACAACGTACCTTCCCACATTGAGCACAATGGGTTAGACCCTGAGAACTATGAGCAGAACACCACTCAGAGAACAGACTTTTCCCGCCTCCCACTTCCTCCTGGTACCCCTTGACCCCTCCAAAAACTCACACTTGAGAGTCATAGTACCTCAAGAATAACATGGCATGTGGCATCAGGGGAAGAGGGTGGCTGTATTACAAAGGGACTACTTGAGTTCAGTCCAATATATTTGCTTATAGGGAACGGTTAAATATTAACGATAGAAAGGAATTACCTGTTTGAGACGCACATTGGTTGTTACTATTTGATTCACTTCATCCTGAAAAGAACAAAACACCAACATTAAAAAAAAAGAATTTATTCAGGAAATAGCACAGGTTTGAAATAGTATGAATTTATTTTTTTTAAATCCTAGCCAGCATTACTTTCCCCTCCTTTTGTTGCCTCCTCTACCATTGAAATTAAGTTGCAAGTCGGTTTTGGGTAGGGAATCTGTTTTTACACTATGAAGCACTGTGTACCATGCACTGATGGCACTGCATCAATTAATATTACTGTGAAGGCTAGCATAATCGCTAATATTTCTACTGTACCACGTTGATCAACTGGATAAGCTGCAGTCCAACTGTCACTTCAACAGCATCTCGATGATCATTGACTGGGCGGACAATTTTGTTATAGTTCCTGAATAAGTCTGCAACCAGACGGGTTTCATGCTCCGAACACAGGACCACAACAGCTGCAGGTAAATACATAGCAACACTTGTAACTCTGAAACAGAATATGATTATATTGGATTTATATCCCGCCCTCCACTCTGAATCTCAGAGCGGTTCACAATCTCCTTTATATTCCTCCCCCACGACAGACACCCTGTGAGGTGGGTGGGGCTGAGAGGGCTCTCACAGCAGCTGCCCTTTCAAGGACAACCTCTGCCAGAGCCATGGCTGACCCAAGGCCATTCCAGCTGCTGGAGGAGGAGTGGGGAATCAAAACCAGTTCTCTCAGATAAGAGTCCGCACACTTAACCACTACACCAAACTGGCTCTCAGTCGTGAGAGGCTGGCAGTGGGGAGGAGCCTGCAAAACTGGGGGATCTCCTGCCCAGCCCTGGGGGCTGGCAAGCCTGTGGCAGTGCCATGCCCCTAGGAAGGAATGTCACCCTTTCCTTTCTGTTGATGTGGGGAGCCACAGCCAGCAGAACCATGGGAGTGAGGTGCCCCCTGGAAGGGACTTCATCCCTTCCTTTCTGTTGGCTGTGATGAGCCATGAATAGCAGAAAGGTGGAGATGAAATGCCCCTGAGAAGGCACTTCACTTCTTCAATTTAAACTCTTCTTTCTGCTCCCCACAGCTTTCCTCAGGGAGCAGAAAGCAGGGCTATTTAAATGCCTGTATTCTGCTCCCCATGAAAAGCTGCAGAGAGCAGAAAGCAGTGGAAGCAGAAAGCAGAAAACAACTAAGCAATGGGGAGCCCCCAGCTGCTCAGCTGTTTCTTGTGACAAGCAGAAAGCAGGAGTATACCCAAACTTTCTGCTCTTCACGAACCACCATGAGCCACCAGGAATTGCCTTAAAATTTGTGGTAGTTCTTTCCAGCTCTTCAGTTCACAACATTGGTTTGTGAATCCCAAAAAAGCCAAAATTCATGATGAACTTGAGTTCATCAGCAAGTTTGTGCCCATCCCTAACTTATACCGTGCTTTTCTTCTCAGTGTGGAAACAGGGTGCCTTATAGTTTTAGTCGCCACTTATTTGATAGAGCCTCATAGCGCAGAGTGGTAAAGCCGCAGTACCGCAGTCGGAGCTCTCTGCTCATGACCTGAGTTCGATCCCAGCGAAAGCTGGTTCAGGTAGCCGGCTCAAGGTTGACTCAGCCTTCCAACCTTCCGAGGTCGGTAAAATGAGTCCCCAGCTTGCTGGGGGGGAAAGTGTAGATGTCTGGGGAAGGCAATGGCAAACCACTCCGTAAAAAGTCTGCTGTGAAAATGTTGTGAAATCAGCGTCACCCCAGAGTCAAAAAACAACTGGTGCTTGCACAGGGGACTACCTTTATCTTTTTTATTTATTTTATCTTCATAACAAAACCTCTATGAGGCAGAGTTAGCTCAAGAAGGTTGCCTGGCCCAAGGTCACCTAGCACATTACTGTGGTGTAGTAAGGATTTGAATGGAGATCTCAGAAACGCTAGTCTGACACTCTAACTACATACCATGTATACATATTTTAATTAAAAATGAATACCACTGGGAGGAGGAGTCAATAGTTAGGAGATGTCTCAGTGATGGAATGATATAAGCATAATTTCTTGTAAGTCTTGAGGTGGTACTTTAACATCACCTTAAGTTTTCCAAGCCTTTTGCATGCACTAACATCCTGAGGAAATTCAACTTTCCCCATTCATAAATTGCTGGCGCTATTTAAAATGTGTTGCACCAGACAGGGGATTATAGTTGATGAATCACAACTGCCAAGGTTGATGTGAAAACATGCCAATGAATCTCCCACAAGAAAAAAAAAAGTGTCTCCTATTTCTTCTGCAGACCGGAAAGGTGTCTCATTTCGGAAGGTCTACGATGACCCTGTGTTTATTTCTAGGTCAACTTACACTGGCTTTACACTGGCTTTTAGTTATTTGATTATGAAATTTGTCAAGACACTACATTGTTCTATTCAGCTAAGGTGTAAAAGGATGTATTTTCATTTTGGGGAAAAGAGAACGAAAATTGCAAAATACTTATAATCTCATATGAGCCATTTGACTGGAATGATTAACAAGGCCTTCCAAAACACATGTTGCTGTCAATCATGCTGGCTTCCTTATCAGAGTTCTATATAAAGGAATGAAAACATTCACCCCATTACCTTGTAGCTAAAAAACCCGAAAAAACTTCAAATCCTCACAGATTTTTTATATCATCTTTTGCCTTGATTGAGATAAGAATAGCAATCTTTAATTCCACTGTTAGTTCTTACTATTGTTAATGTTAAGAGCAAGCTTCACTATCACACATCATTGGTTATGGTTAGAAAAAAAGTATTCCATGCATATATTTCTTAAGAATCTTGCATTCGGCTGAAAGTTCATGCAGCTACGTAGAATTTCACTTTAGCAAATGCATACTCTGCCTTCGAGAACAGTTGTACTGTGCAGTAACTAATAAGCCAAATAAAAATGTCAGCAGTTGGAATGGTTTACCTGACCCAAGGAGCAGAAGGATAACTACACTGTGGACTTCCATCCCTTTTCCTCACCAGTACAAATCCTTGCACTTCTCAAGCGTTCACAATCTGTCCCTGACAAACGTTTTGCTGTTTCCAGCTTGGGTACTGTGGAACTGTGACCATGAAGTGATTGTTTTACGCCACCTGTTTATGGAAATGGCAGCTGAAAGACGCCAGTCCGCTTTGGAAACAGGAACGGTCTATTTTTGCCAAAGCAAGAATCTCTCTGGCTTACATTTGGAATTCTTTTTGTCTAAGTTACAGATTCCAGGATGTGGACTCGCTGGGTCTTTAGGGCTAGCAGCATTCTGGAATAAGTACCTCTGATTTCCTTAAGGGTTCTTCTATATAATATAAATCCTCCTGGATTAGACCAATGGTTCAGCATTCTGTTTCATACAGCAGCCAACCAATTGCACCCCAGAGGACCAGCAAACAGGGCACAGATACAAAGGCATTCCTATAATGTTACTGCTTGCTAGTACTGGTATTCAGAGATTTACTGCCTCTGACTATGGAGGTTCCCTCAGCTAGCAGCCTCTAATGGATTTCTCCCATAGGGCTACCAGCATGATGCTGGCAACAAGAGGAAGGCTGGTAGGGATTTGTCAGCAATTTAGCGATGTTATCAGCACCATGATGATGTCATGTGGAATGACCGAAAGTGAATTAATTGTGGTCCCAGGGATTCCGTAGCATCCAGCCAAAACTCTATGGTTTAACAATAGAGTTTGGGTTGAATGCTACCGCATCCCTGGTGTTGTGATGACATCACTTCCATTCACCCTGGAAGTGACATCACCACAGCACTGATGGCTTCATTCTCTTCCTCATTTTTCACCTGTCACTCACCAGAGTTGTGGCAAGAATGGGTGGTGGGGAGCAAGAATTCTTCCACTGAAGTGAGTGACCTGCTGTTCTACATAGATCTCTCTAACACCCTTTTTAAAAGCATAGATGGCTTGTGGCCATCACTACATCCACCGGAAGTGAATACTTCCACATTTTAATTACTTCATGACTCAATGAGTAAAGAAATATTTAATTTTTTCCCCAGTCCTGAATCTATTGCCCATCAGTTTCATTGTTTCCAAGCTGTAGTAAGACAGGAGAGGGAAGAAAACATTCTCTCAATCAATTTTCTCCAACCCATGCATAATTTTAAAAAAACCCCTACCATGTCTCCCTAGGGTTGCCAAGTCCAATTCAAAAAATATCTGGGGACTTTGGGGGTGGGGGCAGGAGCAAGATTGTGACAAGCATAATGGAACTCCAAAGGGAGTTCTGGCCATCACATTTAAAGGGACCACACACCTTTTAAATGCCTTCCCTCCATTGGGAAATAATGAAGGATAGGTGCTTCTTCTTTTGGGGCTCATATAGTTGGACCCCTTGGGCCAATCTTTTTGAAAATTGGAGGGTACTTTGGGAAGAGGCACTGGATGCTATGCTGAAAACATGGTGCCTCTACCTCAAAAAACAGCCCCCCCCAGAGCCCCAGATACCAATGAATCAATTCTCCATTATACCCTATGGGAATCGGTCTCCATAGGGAATAATAGAGTGCCCAGCAGACATTTCCTTCCCCCCCACTTTCTGATGACCCTGACATGGGGAGAGGACCTCCAAACCAGGGGATCCCCTGCCCCCACCTGGTGATTGGCAACCCTATGTCTCCCCCTTATTTGTCTTTTTGTCTAAGCTGAAAATACAAAGAGCTTTTAGCCTTGCCTCATAAGCAAGGTGTTCTGGCCCTTGAATTATCTTGGTCACCCTCTTCTGCACATTTTCCTGCTCTACAATATTCTTTTTGAGATGTGGCAACCAGAACTGTACATAGTACATCAAATGAGGCCACACTGCAAATATACGCAGGGGCATGGCTTTTTTGAGCAGGAACACAGTTCCAGATGGCTTGGCATCAGGGAGAGTGGCCTAATATGCAAATTAGTTCCTGCTGGACTTTTTCTATAAAAAAACATCTGCACAGGGACATTACTATATGTTGGCTGTTATATTATCTGTTCCTTTCCTAACAATCCCCAGCAGGGAGTTTGCATTTTTTATGACTACTGCATTGACCTCACATTTTCATTGAGCTGTACACTGCAACCTCAAGATTATTTTACAAAAAAATCTTTAAAATCAAGTTGTTGGAAACAGATTAATTTTTTTAATGGGAGGGATTCCCACTGACCCATTGTCCTAATCCAGACCTCCATTTTTGTCCCCATCTGGTTCCTGGGTATCCCCTTTCCCTCAAGAACACCATTTGGGAGAGATCAGTAAGTGGCAGTAAAAGTTGGGGTAAAGGAAAGTTCTGTTACACTGTCAGAATTATATTGCGTTAGTGGACAATTCAGTCTGGATCCAACTCATAGCCTTAGCATGATACCACAAGAGATGCTAAGTATTTTTCCATGTGAGTGACTTGTGCATGGATTTTTGTGGACCAGAATGGTTTTTAAATTGAATGTACATAATAATAATAAGTTTTTATTTATACCCCGCCCTCCCCGCCAAGGCAGGCTCAGGGCGGCTTACAAAGCAAACCCCTCTCCGAGTTGCAAACTTGGGAAATATAATAGTTTATTGAAGGTCATTCCCAATGTATCTTCCTATTCCTTACTTAACACCAAAAGCAATTGGCAAGGATCCAAAGAATTGTGAAACTAGTTCTGTGGGCACACCTGCAAAAGTGATGTTTAAACTTTTTTGTCGTGATTGGCTGACCCTAGTCCCCAGGACTCAGGGACTTTCCAAGGTACTTTGTAGAGTTCTGGTTTGGAAGGTGTTGAGATACTGCAATTGCTTAGGAATATTCTCAGGGTTGTTTTCAGCAAACTAAGCACAACTTTATTTAGAACAAAAAAGAAAGGAACACAAGGCCTACCAGAATCCTTCACAGCAGATGGCCTAGCCAGTTTATCCAGAGCCCTGAGTAAAACCTGGGCCAAATTTTGGCCAAATGGTAATGCATCCATAGTGGTGCGCTTATCTTCTTTCCAGTTGCACCAGGAGTGATGTCATTATGTTCCTGCTGAAAGCTTCTCACTAGGGTTGCCAAGTCCGTGTTGGAAAATACCTTGGGGGTGGAGCCAGGAGAGGGTGGGGTTTGGAGAGGGGAGGGGCCTCTGCATGGGACAATGCCATAGAGTCCACCCTTCAGAGTAGCCATTTTTTCCAAGGGAGCTGATCTCTGCCAGCTGGAGATCACTTGTAAAAGTAGGAGATCTGGAGGCTGGGAAGTCTACTTCCCACAGCTGCGAGTCTCCAGCTGGTTGCCGGCATTATTCAGGTAACTCTAACTAGAGTCCAGGAATTATAATTTATCTTCTGGAATTATAATTTATCTCCAGACTATAGAGATCAGTTCCCCTGGAGAAAACAGCAGCTCTGGAAGATGGACTCTATAGCACGATAACCTGCTGAGGTCCTTCCTTTCCCTAAAACCCAGCCTCCCCAGGCTCCACCCTTCCAAATTTCTAGGAATTTCCCAATCTACAGTTGGCAACCCTATTCCACTCAGCAGCAACCAGTCCACTAGTTTATAATTCCACAAAGGACTTTTGTTGTAGAAAAAGCCCAGCAGGAATGCATTTACATATTAGGCCACACCCCCTGATATCACTATTGTTTCACACAGGACTTTTTTGTAGAAAAAGCTCGGTAGGAACACATTTGCATATTAGGCCACACCCCCTGATATCACCATTGTTTCACACAGGACCTTTTGCAAAAAAAGCCCAGCAGGAACTCATTTGCATATTAGACCACGCACCCCTGATGCCAAGCCAGCCAGAACTGCATTCCTGTGTGTTCCTGTTTTTTTTTTTAAAAAGACCCCTTGGAAAAAAAGACCCCTTGGTTGGAAATGGCTGCTGGATGGAGGGGCGGTGGGAAGATCTGCTACCATCAGCCCATTCTACTGATGGATTGCTGGATCCATTCCTATCTCTTTTATGGGATGGAGGGAATTGAACCCGCAGCATGGTGCTGGAGGAGGAGGCATGAATTTGTTGCCCCATAACCCTTTTCCCTGGTGTAAATTTCTCCCCGCCGCTATTTTGCCTAGTGAAGAAGAAAAGATTAGTATGTCTGCTTCAGTACAGAAGCATTGTTAGCTTGGGTGATCACATTTTCCTCCCCTGTAATTTTGCTCCATCCCTGCTGTTAAAGTGGGTTGCCAAAAATATAATGGATCCCCTTCTTACATGGTGTGCTTTGTAATCACGTTAAGCTGCAACATGTTGCCCTATCATTCATTTCCCTTCCATTACATAAGCATCCTAGCCATGATTAGTCGTTCCTAAGTTGTAATTACACACCAAATCCATAACACCACGAATTGCTAGGTTCGCTAGAGGATTTTTCATCGTACAGAACAATTACATGCAGATTTTTTTATTTTAAAAAAAGAAATGCAAATACTCTTCCCTACCACGCAAAAGCTAGCTCAGCAATATGAAGGAATTAAGCTGTTTTGGAGATTTATTTCTTTGGCTGTGCTGTTTAATGAGCCACAAAGTTAAATGCTCTTTCTCACTGCAAGCTCTGCTGCCTCAGACCAAAAACTCTCAACAGTGCAGCATTCCGTCTCCAGTAGTAACCAGCCAGTCAGGTACCTCAAGATGTTCAGCAGCTCAAAAAGGTGATGGCCACCCTCTGCTCTTTACCAAAGCAACTGCTAATTGGGCGTTCCACAGCCTCTAGACAACAAAGAAGTCTAAAGATGAAGGTTCCTTTTCTCGGTTAATAGCCATTATCCTTCATTTCTGAGGTACTGCATGGTTAGCATGCTGGACTGGGGCTGAGGAAAGCTGTGTTCAGAACCCTGATGGGATGAATCTGAGACAAGGCAGGAGAGCCATTTGGCTGAGTCTCAAGCTCATGGAGGGGGGGGGGGTTCAGATATGTTAATTATTTTGCAACTTCTGTGCCTCACATGTCATCATTTTAAATTTTTATTGTGGCCAGAGTCCTCAAAAAGCACTAAAAGTATCCTGGGTTCCTATGAACATATGAAGCTGCCTTATACTGAATCAGACCCTCGGTCCATCAAAGTCAGTATTGTCTTCTCAGACTGGCAGCGGCTCTCCAGGGTCTCAAGCTGAGGTTTTTCACACCTATTTGCCTGGACCCTTTTTTGGAGATGCCAGGGATTGAACCTGGGACCTTCTGCTTCCCAAGCAGATGCTCTGCCACTGAGCCACCATCCCTCCCCTCCAAATGCCAACCTCCAAGTGGTACCTGGAGATCTCCCACTAGGTTGCCAAGTCTTACCTGGCTCCCAGCAGGGGGAAGTTTCTCTCTTGCTCAAAGCCCACATGGCATGATGACATTACCCGGAAGTGACATCATCGTGCTAGGCACGTCACATGGGATGCTTTGGCAATTTTGGTAAAAACTTTATGTTGCCATAGAGTTTTACTCAGATTGCTAGAGCAACTTCATGTGACATGCCTGTGACTTCCTGTGACTTCATGTGACATGCCTGTGACTTCCAAGTGATGTTATTGTGCTGGGCATGTTGGGTGCAATGAAGCTCTTTGAGGCAGGGATACCCCACTGGCCAGCTCTGTGCTGGTGGGTTGGGGCCCCCAAAACTGGGGGAAACCCTGCCACCAGTGGGAGGCTGGGAACCCTATCTCCCACTATTACAATTGAACTCTAGATAATCAAATCAGATACCCTGGAGAAAATGAGGGTGGGCTATATGACATTATACTCTGCTGAGGTCCTTCCCCTCCCTAAATTCCACTCTCTCCAGGTTCCACCCCAAATCTCCAGGTATTTCACAACCCAGAGCTGGCAATTTTACTCTATGGATCTTTGAGAGGGCCTGATCTGGGCCCACCACTGTGTTTCTAGGAGATACCATAGGTGTCACTGGCTTGTTCGCGTCAAATAGATGCTGCATGGGTTTATGATGATCTGAACATATGGTAAAATGTTTGTTGCAGAGATAAATTGGAATTTCTTTATTCCTAAACCACTGTTAGTTCTTCAGGTTCTAATTCTGAAGAGTTTTTCTTCCTGCTGGAGCCAAAGATCTTGATGCATAAGGTACCCTGATCTTCAGGCATTTTATAAGCTAGAACTGTTCCTACTGCAGATGGGGAGGCATCACAAAACACACACACACAGAGTAAACGAATAAAATAAAATAATCTTATGGCTGTCAGTGAATCAGGAAAGTGGGTGACTTCAATAGTTTCTTTGCTTCTATAAAAACTGTTTTGTATTCTTGATCCTAGGGCTAGTACTGATGCTAGATTTAGGAAGAATTTTCCATAATAATTTAGTAAACCCAGAAAGTTCTGACACTGATTTTGGGGGCAATGCCTCAGTTATAGGCAGGGCTTTTTTTTGTAGCAGGAACTCCTTTGCATATTAGGTCATATCCCCCCCGATGTAGCCAATCCTCCAACAGCTTACAGCACTCTTATTACAGGGCCGACTGTAAGCTCTTGGAGCATTGACTACATCAGTGGAGTGTGACCTAATATGGAAAGGAGTTCCTGCTACCAAAAAAAGAAAAGAAAAGAAAAGCTCCGGTCCCAGGACATACTTTCTTTTCTACTGGATGTGAGCCTTGTGTCCCAGATATATAATGCCATCTGGAAGATACACTGCTTCTTCCTCTTAAGGCACATGCCTGCAGTTAACAATCTTGCCAATATTTTGCGTAGATTCTGCAAGTGTTCTGCCTCAGTTTGTCCAATGATGAGAATGTCATCATGTGGCATCCCTTGGCAAGACAAATTGCCCATAGTTCTTTGAAAAGTCCCAGAAGCCATGGAAACACCATAAGGGAGCTGGTTGTAAGAGAACAGTACCTTAGAAGTATTTATTATTACAAAAGGTTTTGAAAATTTGGAGGTATGCATGACTTGTTTGGAGGTATGCATGACTTACATCAATTTGAATGAAAGCTTTCCTTTCAGCAGAGCCCCGTG
The DNA here is from genome assembly GCF_032191835.1 of Heteronotia binoei. Taxonomy (NCBI): domain Eukaryota; kingdom Metazoa; phylum Chordata; class Lepidosauria; order Squamata; family Gekkonidae; genus Heteronotia; species Heteronotia binoei. Next base: position 33,824,200 of record NC_083238.1, read on the forward strand.
GTGCGGAGTGTTAAAGCTGCAGCACTGCAGTCCTAAGCTCTGCTCATGACCTGAGTTTGATCCCTGGTGGTAGCTGGGTTTTCAGATAGTCGGCTTGAGGTTGACTCAGCATTCCATCCTTCCGAGGTTGGTAAAATGCTGAGGGGAAAGCGTAGATGACTGGGGAAGGCAATGGCAAACCACCCCATAAAAAGTCTGCTGTGAAAACGTGAAAGCCACTTCACCCCAGAGTTGGAAATGACTGGTGCTTGCACAGGGGACCTTTCCTTTTTTCCCTTTCGTTTCAGCTAGGGTAGCATATAGATCACCTGTCCTGGAGATTAACTAGTATCCAGGAACATCCCTGGGATCACTACTTAACAGAAAATATTTGCGACGGCCACTATGTGGTAACTAATTGGGACATAAATTACAGATTTCTTCAATCATGTGACAGGATTTGGAAACAGGCATATAAGAATTATTAAATTCTACAGAGCTGGGATTTTAAAACTGAAGGGAAGAGCAGCTAATCCAATCCCCTTCCCAAACTCCATGCTCCTCAGGCTCCACCCCCAAATCTTCAGATATTTCCCAACCTGGAGTTGGCAACCCTAAAGAACTCATAGGAACAGAGTTCTCCTGCTTAAGGGGACCAAATTAACAGAGAAAGATTGCGATTCCACCTTTAGTGGTGGAAAGAACAGACTAGATCAAAGAAAGGAAAAAGTGTGTTGAAATAACTTAGTTCCATAATAATCAGTAGGAAAATATAACTGATTCATGTTGGGGAATGGAGGGAGAGGCTGAAGGCTTCTCACGCATAGAAACAGGAACTCATTTGCATATTAGGCCACACCTCGACACCAAACCAACTGTGTTCCTGTGCATTCCTGCTAAAAAAAAAAAGCTTGTGAAATATCAATAAAATCAACAACTATTTATTTCACCCCATTTCCAGAGCAGTCATCCCTATACAATATTTGGGGTGGGACCATATGATTGAAGGATAAAATGCTTTCTGATTCTCATTATTAAGGGGTTGTAAAGACATTAATTTACAATTAATTCATGATGGTTGCTTTTGTTTTGTTTTTTTAAATCATGCTTGGTGTCTCATGATTTGTTACCAAGTGGGCAAGACAAAAGAAAAGAGGTCATGAGACATATGTTTGTTACGGTAGAGAGTTGGAATATTAAAGGAAAGCAGGTAAGAGTTTACTCTGTTTATTAAGCTAATTGTGTGTTGTGGGGGGGTTATGTGGGTATGCAGAGGAAAAACCTTCTTTGGGAGAATCTTGCCAAACAGCCTCCTCCCACACCACAGAAACCTCTTGCCAGCCAAATTCACTTCAGTGTTGCTGATGGGTCTGAGAGTCTGCCACAGCCCTGGGTGGTGCTCTCTCTCTCTCTCTCATGCTTGTTTGCCAAGGTCACTTGTGGTGTCTGTGGATGGTTCTGACCGCACAATGTAAAGGCTGAACATTGAACAATTACGATCCTTCTTTTCATACACAGGAGGACTGCAGCACCACCAGCTGTTAACATGTGAGAAGAAAAATACAACACATTCCTGGGACAAAAAGACAGATTTGATTGCTAGCTGGCATTATTGATAGCTGGAGATACCACACTCTTTGTACAAGGAACTGTGAACAGCTGCCAGGGTTGTTGGGGAAGTATCATTAAGGCTAACAGCTGTTCTTAAGAGAGAACCAGACCATCCCAACTGGAATCACAAATCTGTTAAAACACTAGGCCCTACTGTAAAGACAAGGTTTGAACAGAGAGAGTACAGCTGGAGTAAAAGATCCAAAAATCCTAATTAGTCTTAATTCACAATGCACCATTTATTTGGTATGTGCAGTTAGAAATCCATCAATCAAGAGCTAATCTGAACAATGGTTACTCATAAATCTAGTAAATGGTCTTTGTTGGTGCCTGGAAACTTGAGCTGTTGGTTATTCTGGGCTCTCACTTTCTAGTTACGTTTCCCTCAGGCAATAGGATGGGCAGCACTGGGAGAGTTACTGCAATTTTTTGGGACCTGATGTCATCGAACCAGAACAGTTAGCCCATCTTTCCACTGACCATGATCATCCTTATAGGTGTTCCTGTACAAATAATTTCCATCCACTTTCTGCCAACCATGGCACTTTCTTGCTAGTTTGGGCAGACTTTCTGATTTTGAACACCTGCTAGGTAGGAGCAGGAGTTTTGCTTGCACACAGAGAGGAGAAGGCATAGAGGCAGATGTCTAGCCTCAGATTATGTTTGTCCATTCATTCCTCTATAATAAGAAGCCAGTCTGAAATGAGAAATAGGTAATGTTTGTTCATGCTGATGGGCAGGCAGAGCTGCAAAGACGAGGGAATGGAGGGAGAGGCTGAAGGCTTCTCACCCATAGAAACAGTAAACACATACATGAGAGAGAAAGAGAGAGAACTCAGTGGTGATAAAGGATCAGATAACTTCTGTATGCAAAAGAGTATCTTTGATTTAGGATCCAAGGCCTCTTGGACACCTTTTCTGTATTTAAAAGCGGCAGGAGAATCAATACATGAGTCTTCCCAGTTGTGTACAGGGCTTTTTATCCTGGGGGAACACGGCAGAATGGAGTTCTGAAACCTCTTAATGGAAACAAAATTATCCAAAAAAGGTTTAGAAATTCATGAGGGGCACCTGTGTGTTTCTCCTTCGTTCCCCTCTTGAGAGTTCTGGTACATCTTTTTCCAGAAAAAAAGCCCTGGTCATGTGTAAAGTGTATTTAAAGAAACATAGTGTGCTAACCCTGCTTTCCTTCAACTTACCTTGTTTTGCTCTCATGTTTCAAGCATATTTCTTCCTAGGGTTGCCAGATCTGTGTTGGAAAATACCTGGAGACTTTGAGGGTGGATTCGGGAGACATCATGGTTTGGGGAGGGGAGGGGCCTCAGCATGGTACAATGTCATAGAGTCCCCCCTTCAAAGCAGCCATTTTCTCCAGGGGAGCTGATCTCTGCCAGCTGGAGATCGGTTGTAAAAGCGGGAGATCCCCAGGCCCTACCTGGAGGCTGGCAACCCTATTTCTAAGAGAAATCAGCAAGGCTGGGAGAAGAAAACGTAAAAAAAAAATAGAATGCAGTAAAATAAGATATATGAGAGAGCATAAGTTAGATCTCTTCAGCAACTCATTCTGTTTTGGTAAAATACTCCCCCCTCCCCCGAAGATTCCTCCATCCTCCTGGAAAAGGGGAAAAAGCTCACTCATACCAAATTGTGCCTGTCTGTGCCCCCCCTCCCCTGTTAAGTATTAACTTTAGTTGCCTCTAAAACGGGTCACTTTCTACTACCTGCCTGAAATTTCAAAGAGTTGCTGTCTCTCAAAGATTCATCTCAGTTGGGACTGAGAGGGGACGATGTTACACCTGGAAATATGTTTTCCAATTTTGGTTAACAGCAGCAATTGTTAAGAATGATTTCCTAACACAAATAGCTGTGTGTGTGTGGAAATGGCAGCATTGGGGTACTTGAGGAAAATGATGCAGGGAGGAGCCACCTTCCCTCCCATACAGCATGCAAAGACACTGTGATGATGATTTTTTTTAGAAAAGATGGTCTCCAATCAGGTTTGAAAAAGACTGCAGTAAAGCAAGGGAAATAACAGATGCAGGACAAATAGAGGATGACATCACAAGAGTGCTACCTAAATCACACATGGGCCTAGGATCTCCAGGTGATTCTCTCAAGCGGTAGCATCATTATTCAATAATTGGCAATTCAGCTGTAACAGTCTTTAAGAAGCTGCCATCATGATCAATCAATGCAACAAGGTAAGTACTGAATTCTGTTAAGACGACAAGCCCTCAAGGCAGATAGTTTACCACGCTGGAAATATAATGCCTCTTTGCAAATGCATAATGTGTTTTTATTAGAACATGCCTAAAACTATCTTGTAGTAGTCATACTTTACATGCCTCATTAAACATACTTTCCACTGTTTCTTTTCCCCTTTCTCCTGGATCTTTCTTTTCATGATGTTGCTGTTCATATGCTCTTATTCTTTACTTTCTTTGGCAGTCTGGTCCTTCATTCCCAGTTCCTTTCCTGACCATGGAACTTTGAACAGCCGCTGTTTCCTCATAATATAAACACTCTCCAGTTCTCCTCCACTTCAGCTCCTTCCTTATGCTTGTGATTCGAGTTCTGGCACGGGGAGTGTCAACTGTACAGCACAATATGTTCCTGTCAGCTATAGATGTTTTTCTTTAGCATCCTCCAGAATAGCAACTGCTTCCTATAACACTGGTTTAAGATTTGGTGCTAAATGAAATTGTGAAACATGCCTGCAAGAGAGACGACGATTCTGTGTAATGATCCTGCCACAATCTGCATTTGGGATTTCACCAGGTAGTGTTAACTTTTTGGTTTTTTGAATCTGTGTAACTGATGTTCAAAGGGAAGATCCCACATGTATTTATGCACATCTGGAATGACAAAAGGGTAGGAAACCTCTGAATGAAAGAACAAAGGGGTACTAAATACCAGAGGTCTGAGGCTGGCTACAGAATGTGTTCAGAAAGGAATATTAAAGGTGCATGTATAAATAAAAAAATCATCTCTCTCTCTCTCTCTCTCTCTCTCTCTCTCTCTCTCTCTCTCTATATATATATATATATATATAATTTGTAATTATTGCCATTGTAAAAAGCTTCTTGATAGTGTTCCTATTTATTGCTATTGTGGGCATATTATGTTTTTTGTAATTTTGTAATTATATCTGCAATTTTTGAATTATACGTGCAACTTTAATATTCCTTTCCATACATTCTGTAACTAGTCTCAGACCACTGCATGTAATACCCCCTTTTTTTCTGTCTTTATGTGTATCGGACCTTCTAGGTTGTGGCACTGAAACTTTGGAACTTCCTGCCTAGGGAATAGTCTGTCTCCCTCAGTTGTTGTCTTATGCCAACAGGTGAAGGCTTTTCTGATTTGGTTGTTGTTCCCTCACTAACTCTTATTAGCCCTCCTTCCCTATCTGTATGTTTATATGTTTTTGTTTTAAATATTTTATACGTATCTTTGTATTTTTAATGCTTTAATGTTTGAAATGTTTCCTGCCTTGGGGATCCTGAATTGGGTGGAAAAGGGACACAGAAATGTTTTAAATTAACTAATAAAATATCTTCCGTAAAGTGAGATTTGGGGGGGCTTCTTCCTCTGCATTCAGATAAATTTTTAATCTCTCCATTTGAAACATTTTTATTCCATTCTGGCTTGAGAGCCAGTGTGGTGTAGTGGTTAAGAGTGGCAGACTCTAATCTTGAGAACCGAGTTTGATTCCCTACTCCTCCTTCACATGAAACCTACTGGGTGGCCTTGCAGAAGCCACAGTTCTCTGAGCTCTCTCAGTCCCACCTACCTCACAAAGTGCCTGTTGTGGAAAGAGGAAGGAGACTGTAAGCCGCTCTGAGACTCCTATAAAACCCAACTCGTCTTCCAATACTCAAAATGAGCCAGAAACATGCATTTCTCTGTGGACTTTAGTTTGGCGTTGACTTTGAGTGTGGGCTCAACCAGTGTACCTTGTACCTATGAAACTACCCGTCGAGTGACACAATGTTTTCATATTTGTTTGTTTATCCATCCAAGGTGGTTGTGTGGGCCAAATACCCAAAGAGAGAAACCAGAGACTGACTGTTTACAATATCTCCTAATACACATGAACACACACAAAGCTGCTTTATACTAAATCAGACTGGTGGTCCATCAAAGTCAGTGTTGTCTACTCAGACAGGCAGAAGCTCACCAGGGTTTCAGGCAAAAGTCTTTCACATCATCCATACCAGATCCTTCACTAGAGATGCCGTGGGCTTCTGAATGCCAAGCAGATGCTCTACTTTAAATATGTGACTTTAAAGCCAATTTAAATAAGGGTCTCAAGTCCTGTAGCCATTGCATTGATTCTAGTGTGTGTCAATGATCCTATGGACAGCTTAGCTCAACCCTGATGAAGTGCACACCCCCTAACTCTAAACACCTAGTTTAATTGGCCAGTGGAGTGGGATTGGAGGGAACTTTTGTACACAGACACAACCTTCTGACTAGCCAAGATCTAGCCCTCCCTGCTTTCCACTGGCCCTAAAATATGGACCAGAAAAAAGAAACTTCTATCAGCTTTCATACACTGGATACAGTTTGAAGACTGTCCCAGCAAGGGACTTTCAAGAAGTACTGGAAACAATGTGAAATTTTGGATCAGCTCGAAATAATGCATTAACAATGATGTTCCAGCCTTGCGTTTCCTGATGCACTCGTGTATGCCCCCCATTGTTTCACAGTGGGTCAAGTAAATTCCCAGGAACATGATGGGATAAAAGGAAGGAAGGATTATTAAAAACAAAACAAAAACTGTGCACCCTCTTCCACATGCAGAACTGCCTACTGTGGCAGAAAGGCAACTTATGAGCCAAGTCAATATTTTCTTTTTTTAGCACCTTTCCCCAAATAACTGTTTGTGCTTCAAACATACTTTTAAAGTTTATTATTTAGCTATCAATACCCTGCTTTCCTCTCCAATAGGAACCAAAGTGCCTCATGACATTGTTTTCCCCTCCATTTTATCTTCACTACCACTCTTTGAGGCAGGTTAGAGAACAAGAGTGACTAGCTCAAGGTCACCCAGCAAGTTTCCACAACACAGTGGGGATCTCAGCTTGGGTCTTGCCTGCCCACCACACCACACCAGCTCTCAGAAACTGGAAACAAAGACTTTGAGGCACGTTCTTTTGACTAACTGTTCCCACAACAGAATGCTCCATTCATTGCTGTATGGAAAGATGCAAAGGTGTTGGACTAAGACCTGGGAGACCCAATTGCAAATCCCCAACTCTGCCTTGAAAACTTGTTGGGTGACCCTGGACCCTCACTCATTCTCAGCCCAACATGCCACACAGGGTTTTGCAGATAAAATGGGAGAAGAAAAAGCAGAGTATAAATGAATAAAATCAGGGCTTTTTTTGGTAGAACTCCTGTGAATATTAGGCCACACACCTCTGATGTAGCCAATCCTCCAAGAACTTACAGGGCTCTTAGAACAGGGCCTACTGTAAGCTCCAGGAGGATTGGTTACATCAGTGGGGTGTGGCCTAATATGCAAACGTGTTCCTGCTACAAAAAAAACCCCTGAATAAAATAAACAGGTAGAAGTTATGCAAGCACATGACCTCCTCCCCAGTGGATTTCATCACACAGCTCCTTGAGAAATGGAGACAATATGACACTACCTGTTTTTGGACTACATAAATTCTATCCACTTGACTGTGTAATTTGTCAAAGCTTGTCAGTGATAATTTCTACAGGAGGTTACATGGAACTGTAAAAGACAAGGCTGCTATACCTAGGGATTTCTGAACAACTGACAGCAATTAATTTGCATTATTTGCTATGTCACTTATAACAAAATGAATAATTTAGTTTGTCTGTGTAACTGTTTAACTCAGGGAACACAGAGGTCATCAGCTGAGGACAGTATGGCTGTCAGGATCCTAGCAAGCTGGTGCAGATAGTGAGCCTCCAAAATGGCTTCTGTATCAGCGAAAGCAGGGAACTAGAATAATAGAATCACAGAGTTGGAAGGAGCCATACACAGCGGTGGCATTCTAGCAGAAGCTCTTTTGCATATTAGGCCACACACCCCTGATGTAGCCAATCCTCCAAGAGCTTACAAAAAAGAGCCTTGTAAGCTCTTGGAGGATTGGCTACATCAGGGGTGTGTGGCCTAATATGCAAAAGAGCTCCTGCTAGAATTCCACCCCTGGCTGTGCAGATCCCAGTTATATTGTGCTGTCCCAATTAAATTGGTCCTGAAAGCAAGGCAACTGTTTTATGTGATTAGTAATGTGGTGTGCCAGACTGGCCGTCAGCAGGATCATGCCCAGGGAGAAAAGGTTTAACTAAAGACAACGGCATGTTTCACCAGGGCAAGGGTCCAGGATGCAATACCCCATTGTGCTACAATTTATCCAAAGGACTGATTGGACTGATATAAAGGACTGGCCAGGCTGATCCTATATAGAATTACATGTGCTTAAGATCATCAGGGAGACCAACAAGGACAGCCTTGCAGAGGAAGGCACTGGCAAACCACCTCTGCTTCTCATTTGCCTTGAAAGCCCCTTGCTGGGGTCACCATAAGTCAGTTGCAACTTGACGGCATTCTGCACACACAAAGGACCACCGTCTTCAGTCCTGCAGAAAACTTCTGGTGTGTGTGTGTTTCATCAGTTCTCCCCTCCTGATGCAGAGAGCCAGTTTGGTGTAGTGGTTAAGTGCACAGACTCTTATCTGGGAGAACCGAGTTTGATTCCCCACTCCTTCACTTTCAGCTGCTGGAATGGCCTTGGGTTAGCCATAGCTATTGCAGGAGTTGTCATTGAAAGGGCAGCTGCTGTGAGAGCCCTCTCAGCCCCACCCACCTCACAGGGTGTCTGTTGTGGGGGAAGAAGATAAAGGAGATTGTATGCTGCTCCGAGAATCTGCTTCAGAGAGAAGGGCAGGGTATAAATCTATGGTCCTCTTCTTCTTCTTTATGCTGATGCTGGGTGACCCTTGTTGCCTGGAAATAGCATTTTAGGTTTCTACAGGAGAGGGAGGTAAGGAAGTCTCATTCTGTTGATGGAAGTCCCTTCCATTACTAGAGATTTAATGTGGGTTCCAAACCATACATTTCAATGAGTTTAGGCATGTATAATTCTTTCTACATCTGGGCTGCAAGCTGCAAATCTATGATTTTTTCCCCTGGGAGTTAGCCTCAAAGGCAACTAACTCTCCAAGTAAACACATACAAGATTGATGTGTTAATCTCAAAATGATAATATGGGTGGGGGTACGCTAGGGAAAAAATGTAGCAAGAATTCATATGGTTCTAAGGCAACACTTTAATAAATTAATAGGCATGCCCAATAAAAATACAAAATGACAATTTAAAACCACCAACAAATCCATCTTCACTCATTCAGTGTTGCCCTCTTTGACCAGAGCCATAAGAAAAGGCATTACCTAAAAAGTGGCAATCAAAATCATTTTTGGCACAAGAAAATGTACTACCAAAAAACTCCAAAAAGTTACAGAACCTAAGATGAAAGTCGGAAAGAGAATGATACACAGTGAAATTGACAGCTAGAGGCTCTGTTTCACCGCAGTCTTCTTTCCTCTCTGAAACCTATACAGAACATAAAAACAAATCCACAACAGAGTTACACTGTGAAACATGCCAAAGTACAACCACAGAGAGACTACTCCAGAACACAGATGCAGTGCTGTTCTTTTGTTGTCCTTTGAAGCAGAAGCTGCACCTAAGCGGGACAGCGGGGAGCGGATCATATAAGCTCGAGTTTCCTGTACCCTGAAGAAACACCAAAATTACTAAGGCAGGAAAGTAGAGGATGTCTCAACTTTTTCCCAGCATTGCCTGGAATGGAGCTACAGAAGGAACGCAATTAAGCATCTTTCATACAATAACACCTCACATTTAAAAAAATTCAGCTAGAGCAGCTGGCTCAATTACTTCCAAATATTCCTTCATCATCCATGGAATTTTTTCGCCAATGTCCATTTTTTTTTAAATCCACTCTTGCGCACACACCACCTCACAAACGAGAAGTTCAAAATAAAATATCTTCATTCTTTATAAGCATCTCCACCACAAGTCTCTGGTAACGGATGTCGTTCAAGGCAGCCATGGCATCCAGCTCTGGAGCTCGCATAAGTGTTGGTCCAAACACAATGCCAAGGTTTTCTGCATTCATGAGATTCTCCTTTTCATGAAGTGTTACCCTGTAACAAAGGTGGTTATGGTTAAAATGGAGTATACGGTTGGCAACTCCTTGATTCTGTGAACATGGAAATGAAAACTCAAGATGCTGAAAAGGTAAAAAAGGAGGAAGGGCAGAGGTTCCCTCTCTGAAGGATCTTAGGGTTGTTTAGGCGAACAGCCTTTGCTGTGTGAGGGGGAGTTATCAACCTTGTCACCTGCTTTGTTGCCCAAACGGCAGATGAGAGGCCTGTTCGACAGCCATCTAAAGAAACACCATATAGCAGTGTCTCTTCTTTCTCTCGAAATTATACCTGGATTCAAATTTGGTGTGTCTGAACCCAGGAAGCAAGCATATGCAGAATTCTATAAGAACCATGATGCTGCAAAGGAGTTTGAGGCCATGAGAGAAGCAGGTATATTTCAAAGTGCACCACCCAAAAAATCATAAGCCAGCATCTTCAGATCCTCTTCTTTAGCAACCTGAAACTGAACACTGTTTTCTGTGAACTAAACCTTTGGGTCACTTCAGTACTGGTCACGCTACAATCTTGCTCATTAAATGAAATACTTACGTCAACAACAACAACAACAACCTCAAGATGCTGGAAATTAAAGCCAGTTTTGAACAAGTGAATTGTTGTGGCTTCCTGCAAAGAATCTTGCAGGCTTTTGCTTGGCAAAACTGCTGAGAAAATAGCATAGGGATCCTCACCCCCAACCTACCATTTTCCCAGGGTTGCTTAGAGGCAAATGGTGGCCATCAAGCCTTGAGGAAACCCTGCTCTGTAAAGCAGCAGCCATTAGATGAATTGAGGGTGAAGCTGAGCAGTCACTAAGATGGTAGTTAAACCCCATGTTGTCATCTTACAAAGTTCCTTTAAACTTGAACTTCAAGTTGACTTTCTGCCAGTCAATTTTAGCCTGGTCTTTCTGCCACACTCGGGTTTTGAGCTTGCAGCTCCTTCACTCAGCCAATTTAACTCTCATTGAACTGAACGAACAGTTTTCAAATGTCAGCCTCTCACCACGATTCTGTCAGTTCCCGCTGGTTGTTCTTAGAGAGAGCTGGAACCTAACCTGTCCGTCACAGGGTGAGAGATGGCACAAACAAGGTGGTAGTTGCAGATCTGTTATAGGGAAATGTAGAATTAAGGCTAAGATCTTGTTAATTTGGGGCTCTGTGACAGAGTTGAATTCCAAGCTCAGGTCCCTATTATTTCCAGAGGCAGCAGACTTCTGGATCCCAGTACTAGGAGACAGCCTCAGCGGAAGGCCTAGGCCTCTATATTTTCATGGCAACTCTGTGAAATAGAATGCTGGACTAGATGACCCACTAGTCTAATCCTGCAGGGCTGTTCTTATGGTCTTCTCCAATTAAAAATCACAACTTCCTGTTGTTGGACTAGATCTCTTCCCACCTGCCTAATGTACTACATTAAATACATACTATAAATTATCTTGGTATGTCGTTATTGCTTCCTCTAAGTCACCACACAGGATTGTTGAGAGGTTATATGCCATTATGGATACATTAAGCTGTAGGCTGAAAGTCCTTAAGGGATTGTGGCCATGTTCCTCTACTCTTCCCAATTCTCTCTTCTCATCAGATAATCAGAAGAGTTGGTTTTTATACCTTGCTCTTCACTACCTCAAGGAATTGTCAAAGCGGCTTACAATCACCTTGCCTTCCTCTCCCCACAACAGATATCCTGTGAAGTAGGTGCGGCTGGGAGAGTTCTGAGAGAACTGTGACTGACCCAAGGTCACCCAGATGGCTTCATGTGGAAGAGGACTAGGGAATCAAACTGGTTTTCCAGATTAGAGTCTGCTGCTCTTAACCACGACACCACACTGGCTCTCATATGTAATATGATGGGTCTGGATAGCGTACAATTGTGCCACTTAAGGAAATCACCCTTAAAAATACCACATAGAGTTTAGAAATGTTTACTGTAAACAACAGATGCACAAGTTTAAACAAGGCTATACACACATGCTGCATACAGCTCCATAGGCAATGGCTGTCAAGTTGAAACTGACTTATGGCGACCCCAGCATGGGGCTTTCAAGGCCAGTGAATAGTAGTGGTGGTTTGCCACTGCCTTCCTTTGCATAATCTTCTTAGGCATAGTCTTCAAGTTCTGACAAGATTGAGCTATACAACGCCAGCCAACATCCCTGTATTTCACTAGTAATACATTAAGATGACTCCCTCACCCTCACCCTGACCCGGAAAGCCCAGGCAAGCCTGATCTCATCAGATCTCGAAAGCTAAGCAGGGCACTTGGATGGGAGACCTCCTTGGAATACCAGGAGTGGGAGGCAGAAGCAGGCTGTATCAAGCTACTTCTCTGAATGTCCTCCATGCCCCAGTAGGGGTCACCAGAAATCACCATGACTTCTAGGCATGCATAGAATCACAGAGTTGGAAGGGACCTCCAGGGTCATCTAGTCCAACCCCCTGCACAATGCAGGAAACTCACAAATACTTCCCCCTAAATTCACAGGATCTTCATTGCTGTCAGATGGCCATCTAGCCTCTGCTTAAAAACCTCCAAGGAAGGACAGCCCACCACCTCCTGAGGAAGCCTGTTCCACTGAAGAACCACTCTAATGGTCAGGAAGTTCTCCCAAATTTTGAGCCAGAAACTCTTTTGATTTAATTTCAACTCACTGGTTCTGGTCCTACCTTCTGGGGCCACAGAAAACAATTCCACACCATCCTCTATCTATATGACAGCTCTTTAAGTACTTGAAGATGGTGATCACATCACCTCTCAATCGCCTCCTCTCCAGGCTACACATCCCCAGCTCCTTCAACCTTTCTTCATAGGACTTGGTCTCCAGACCCCTCACCATCCTCATCGCCCTCCTCTGGACCCATTCCAGCTTGTCTATATCCTTCTTAACTGAACACAATACTCCAGGTGAGGTCTTACCAGAGAATGCACACACACAATTGAAAAAACAACAGGAAAAAAAGAACAATTCCTTCCTTTCTCCAGCTGCTGTTTCAAGGGAACAACCTACACACTACTGTCTTGGGAAGCTTTGGTTTCCTTTATGGCAATTAATTATCTCTCCTATTAAAACAGATTTCCATTTGTACATTAGTTTGTGAGCAGATTTTTTTTTTAAAGGTCTAATATGCACTACTGATTTATAACTGAAAATAAATCTGCTTCTGGATACTCATAATGGACTAAATATCCACTGCTGGGTAACTGATGAATTATAAAAACAAAAGACGAAAATTATTTTCCCCCATTAAGGCATGTCTTCTGTGTGAAATAAAACCCTTTCGGATATTTGCAATGCAGTTAAGAGCTGTGAGTCAGTGGAAGTTTCTGGAAGGCATCCAAGCTCAGCAGCTTCTATTTATAGAGACTCCAAATATACTAATTTGCTGGCTGACCAACCAAAATGGAAAACAAGAACGCCATTAACAGTTCCCTCACCACAACAGTTCTTAGTAAGCCTGTCGATAAAAAGATAAAAGGAGCTATTAGGCTGGGTATGTGGAGTGAATCTGGCAAAGGAACCTTTGACTCTTGAAAGCTCAACCCCCTCAATTTTTTTGTTGGTCTCTAAGATGCTACTGGACTTGAATCTAGCTGAAGCAGACAAGGTTGGCTTCTTGCACACAGGTACACCTGAGAAAATTCTGTACTCATCTCATAACAAAGCTGGTGAGCTTCCCAGAATCTTTGGAAGCACAACAAAACTGGCACATTCAGCTTTCCTTCCCACCAGTGTTCCCTCTAAGCTGAGTTAGTGTGAGCTAGTTTACGAGTTTTTTAGCCTCCAGCTCACACATTTTTTCTTAGCTCAGGAAGGATTATCCCACACTAATTTATGCAGTAGCTTACAACTTTCATGCCAGTAACTTAAAACTTTCATACCAGTAGCTCATAAAGTAGAATTTTTGTTCATAAAGCTCTGCAGCTTAGAGGGAACATTGCTACTGCTTTTTAATCCCCCCTTTTGTTTTCACCAGCCTTCTTTGCATTTCAATCATTTTTATGGTAGACTGTTTACTGTATATTTCAAAAATAAAACACATTTCTAAATCAAAAGAGCTAGTAGAAATGTCTGCAATGACCGGTGCCCCACCTATGAATCAGACCCCAGAGTGTTTCATTGGATTCTGATAAAGAAATAGAAAGAAACTTCAAGGAGAACTAAGATGGGTCTGAGGATTACACCTAACCTTAAAACTTTCCCCCAAGTTGCAATGATTTTAACAGGAAAGAGCAAAGCATAGGCTTAAGTCTCTCCTGGGACGTAAAGGTGGCTTGACTATGATTGGACTGTGGCCTCTTAACAGACACAAAGATCATAAGTGATTAGAATTAGTCAGGCCTTTTTTTGTAGAAAAAGCCCAGCAGGAACTCCTTTGCATATTAGGCCACACCCCCTGACACCAAGCCAGCTGGAACTGCATTCCTGTGTGTCCTTGCTTTTTAAAAAAAGCCCTGGAATTAGTGCATGAAACTAGGGGTTTAGTATCTAATACTGATTTTGGATCCTGCATCCTGACATCTTTATTCTAGCCCTGATCTGAAAGGGGTTAGGATGATGGCTAAGCACCACATTGGTGTATCTCATAATTACAAATTAGTTTAAAAATTATTATAGGCCCAAATACAGCCTCAAAAAAAATTGTAAATCATACAATATATACAATTAGGACCTACTGGCCATCTTCAGTGGCCAAGCATAAATGTTGCACACAGGCTCAATTATTGAAATATTAATATTAATCAATGTAGGATCAAGTGAAAATTATGTTCTGATAAATATCAGTGACATGAAGCAAAGATGTACTTATAACAATACTACATACTAATTGCTACACTGGGTCCATATTTGCTTTTGGAATTGAATCCTCAGACTACAACAGGAGACTACACAATTGAAATACCATTTTGATTATATGCAGGGCTTTTTTTGTAGCAGGAACTCCTTTGCATATTAGGCCACACACCCTGATGTAGCCAATCCTCCTGGAGCTTACAGTAGGCCCTCTACTAAGAGCTCTGTAAGCTCTTGGAGGATTGGCTACATCAAGGGGTTTGTGGCCTAATATGCAAAGGAGTTCCTGCTACAAAAAATGCCCTGGTTATATGTACCTATTCTGGACACACATGAGGATTACATGGTACATCCTTGCCTTGTGTCACTGATATTTATCAGAACACAATTTTCATATTCTAGGCAAACACACACATAATCAAAATAAAAATGAAAACTTATGGACTAAACGAGACCTAAAGCAGGTTGAAATCATTAAAAGGAGCAGGCACTGGTTCTTAGTTGCAACAGAACATGCAAGCCCATGTGAGATGGCTGACCCTCAGGGCTTCCCTGCTCAGAAATCAAAAGCCTCAGTTGTTCTTCAGGGAGTGGAAGGCTTGTATTGATGCTCAGTTTGAAAAGCAAGCCCCACGCCCAACAAAAAGAAGTCTTCCCTGGTCTCTAATTTAGCGTTCAGAAGACATGAGAAAGGATGTGCATCTGGCTGATGTTTTAGCATATTCTAAATAGTTCTACCACTATTGTACAACATCATTCTGACTGAAATAGGCCTTCCTGTGAAGATCAGGGGGGGAAATTCTAGCAGGATCTCATTTGCATATTAGGCCACACCCCTGATGTAGCCAATCATTCAAGACCTTACAAAGCTCTTTTCTGAAATCTCTTGGAGGATTGGCTACATCAGGGGTGTGTGGCCTAATATGCAAAGGCGCTCCCTGCTAGAATTCTACCCCTGGTGAAGATGATGTGACTGCAAACCACAGGATTTACTGGTGCCAGAGAGCAAGTATCCCACTATAAGCCCAGTAAAGATGTCAATAAGTAATTTCTTCTGGTTTATGTGGCATCAACAGCAATCATCTACCTGAGTCAAAACAAAGCCTATGTAAAAGTTGGTAGATAAGTATGAATTTGCACATGCACACTCACACAGACAGACACACAAGTCAGTTTGATGTTCCTAAGTCCCACACCTTTTTAAATGTGCCATGAGATACCGTAATGTTTCACAGTGTGCTGGCGGCAGCAGTTTCAGTGCTTCATGAAGTATTTCCAGCTGTTCGTCAGGATCCGTGATTTCTGAAACAGGATCAGCACATTTAAGCTTAAATTAACAAAAGACTCAGATCTTCTGAAGTGCAAGAAACTGCACTTCCATTTTTGTTGACCGAGGTGGACTTCAATAGTTATTTGTTATTTAAAGCATTTAAAATGCACCACTAGAAACGAGGAAGAATCTAGTAAGATTGACAAAATTTGTGGTAGGGTATGAGCTTTTGTGAGGCACTGCTCACTTCTTCAGATACAGCAGTGACTTACAAAAATAGTGACTCACAAAAGTGAACAGTGGCTCACGAAAACTCGTACCCCGCCACAAATTTCTTTAAGATGCTACTGTGCTCTTTTCCACTGCTAAAGACAGACTAACATGGCTACCTATTTCGATAATGTACCACAGTATAATACAAACAACACCACTATATCCTACTTTGTTCCCAACTCCTGCTTTAAACAATTTTTGTTTAGAACTGGGTAGGCAGCTTTGTTTTTGTTCTAATTTCAAGGCTGGAATTCTACAGTCATTTCAGTGCCACTGATATGGAATTCTGTAAGATGACTGGCTGTCTTATGCATGTTGTCTTCAAGCACTGGTAATAATAGCCTCTTTGACAGAGACATGCATTTATATGGAATGGGACTAAGCATCCTACATTCCATTATTGAAAAGTTGTTTTCTCCTGACTTGAAAAGTGACAGCAGAGCAAAACACTTTGCATATTACCTGTTTATCCCCTTAAATTGCAAGTAAAATAAAACATAATGGGAAAATTTGGCAACTTCGTTCTTAAATAAGACAACATAAAGCGCTCGTAGGAAAGACAAAAACTTCTTGTGGGAAAAAAAAAGATTTAATTTAAAACTCACTTGCGGATTCTATAAACTTTGGGTAGGCATCATATGTGATGAGAGGAATCGGCAAGTCCCTGAAGTACAGTTTAAGTGCACCTGTGATAATATTGATATCTTCATATATATTCACAGAAATGTCTGCTTTTTCCCCATCTGTGCAGTAAAAAAAGGGGGGGGGGAGAAAAAAATGCAGAAAGGTATGCTAGTAGCAATTGTGAAAAGTTAAAACCACCATATTTTAAGATTCAATACCACCATAGTTTGTACATATGATACATATACAGGATCGCATAATGGCTGATATGAGGTTGCCATTGGCACACTGCTGCATTCTTCACTGTACCCTATAACATGTGGTTTTCCTTCAAAAAGCACCACATGGTAATATCACTGTAAGCTTATTAGAAAAAACTGAACAGAATAACAAAGAAGTTTGGAAGAAAGCAAGGGGGGACGAAGGGTAACCACTGTCCTCAAGAGCAAACTTCTCCCCTAAAAGATCACTGGTTATGCTTCTTGTATCACTTCTGTTCCTCCCAAGGTAAGGAGGAAGTTCTCGCATACATTGGAAGTGACATCATCGTGTCAGCCACATTTGGGCTATGCTCTGGTATTTGGGCAAAAAATCTATGGCAGAAAACATTTTTACCATAGAGTCTTTGTCCAAATACCAGAGCGTTATCTAATGTTGCAACATGATGTCCCTTTGGTACACACCAGAAGTGATGTAGCCACATGAGCAGTGATGTTACCTGGGCCTCCCTCCTGCAAGCCCGCCCCCACCCCCCGCCCACTGAAACCCTGTTGGTTGCCAGGAAGGACCTGGCAACTCTATGAACAATATGAATATGAAACATTAGTAAAGTACAAATAGTCTATAAAAGAATTTAATTCACTCTGGCATGAGTTGGGGCTGCTGTTCTAAAAACACATGCATGGATGTTGGATTCTGGCCAAAATATTGAATGTAAAGTTTATAGCAAAAAACATACCTCGGTCAAAAGCCATTTTGACATCTTCAATTAGTTCACTGAATCCAGACACTCTGTAGAGTCCTTCAGAATTGAGTCCTGTTCAGTTAAGAAACAAGAGAAATAATGTTAAACCATAGTTATCTTTCTGACCACCAGGATCTTTGCCAACAGCAATGCATATAAATCCAAGGATGGTTTTTAAAACCTCATTTTTCATTCCAAACAAGATTTAACAGCAAGCCCTCATTCTTAAATAGGCAGAACTGTTATGATCAGCACCCAATCATTTTGTATAAGCATATTTATGATAATGGACCCCAGAACATGGAAGATGTCACCAAATGGCAATGGAATTTAAAAACAAACCACTCAAATCAGTACTTAGATTGATTTGCATATATTTAAATATCATAAGTGCAATATTCTAGCAACAGTCGTTATTATAGAGGAGGAAACAGAGGAGGAAATACATAATTACTGGAAAGCTAAGCTATAAGTGCCTATTTTATCAGCTGTTTTTCACAAAAAAAATATGGGGAAGAGGAACATCTGTACAAACTAACACAGGAAAACACTCAATAGCAGGAAAATATATTATCCAGAAGCACCACAAGCAGTGTTTTCGCATCCAGCAACACAATATGAGGGGCTCAGCAGAGACATAGCATTTTTGCATTAATGCAATGTTACACATTAATAGTTCAAGGAAAACAGGCCCTTGCAAACAAAGCTTCTCTGCCGTTCAGCTTAAACATCTGTGGATCCAGGTTAATTAAAAGAATTATGAGCAAAGCAACCAAACATAGGAAGAATGCCTTACCTCTAGATTCAATCTCCCGAATGCACATATCTACAACCATTGGTCTTTTTGTGAAGTGTGCTTTCACTAGCGTGGTTAGATCACAGCTGTATACTTTTTTGACATGCTTCAGGTCTGGTTTGCAGTCATTGGGGACCATCTTGGAACACTGCTTGTGAACATTTAAGCCACAATCTGATGGAAACAGGCAAACAAACAAAGAGGTTACCTCAAGATTTAATGTTATGAAATAGGGCTTTTTTGTAGCAGGAACTCCTTTGCATATTAGGCCACACACCCCTGATGTAGCCAATCCTCCTGAAGCTTACAGGGCTCTTCTTACAGGACCTTAAGCTCCAGGAGGACTGGCTACATCAGGGGTGTGTGGCCTAACAGGCAAAAGAGTTCCTGCTACAAAAAAGGGCCCTGGTATGAAATAAGTACGCATTATTCCTGAAGAGCCCAATTCTGTGAAGACTCAAGCTCTCTGCTGAGTTGTCAGTGAGCTGACTCTCTGTGCAGAGAGGGAAAACGGCAGGAGTGTGTTGGCCTTGTCTTTTGTGGGACCATCTGCGCAGTGCGAACAGACAGAGGAAGTGTCCTCTGCCTCGTGATCCTGCCCCCCCCAATGAGTCAATGTGTGGATGGGTAATTTCAGCACAGCTCAGAGGATTCTGTGGGATTTGTTTGCATTAGCACATTTGTTTCCATATTACCAGGGCTTTTTTTCTGGAAAAAGAGGTGCTGGAACTCTCAAGAGGGAAATGAAGAAGAAACATGTGGGTGCCCCTCATGAACATTTAAACTTTTTTTTTTTTGAGAATTTTGTTTCCACGAATAGGTTCTGGAACTCTGTTCCATTGTGTCTCTCCCCCCCTCCCCCCCCCCAAAAGCCCTACAATTTATTGAAATACGTTGGTAATATAAACTGCTGGGTATCTAAGTCCCTGAGTGTTGGAGCAAATTGGGCTGCTAATGTTTTTGCATGACTTTCTCATTCAAAGGTAAGATTACCCTGTTCTCTGAATTTTGTCTTAACAGCCTTTTCACAAAACAGAGAGAGTCTCTGAAACAATACATGTAACATACATTTCATTGCAAATTAATTTGATAAGGAAACAGCAAATATGACCATGAGATCGTTTAAGCAGTAGTAATTGCTTATGTCCCGAGCTGCTATGATATAAACAGGTATCCATTAGCGGGGTGGAATTCTGGCAGGAGCTCCTTTGCATATTAGGCCACACACCCCTGATGTAGCCAATCCTCCAAGAGCTTACAAGGCTCGGCTACATCAGGGGTGTGAGGCCTAATATGCAAAGGAGCTCCTGCTAGAATTCCACCCCTGTCCATCAGAAAGAAAACTGCCTCTAATATCCTTGGGACCTGGATGTCTGTATGTGTGTGTGTGTGTAAAGTGCCATCAACTTATGGCAACCCCAGGAAGGGGCTTTTAGGGTAAGAAGCAGAGGTGGTTTGCCATTGCTTCCTTCTGCAGTTTCCCAACCCTACTTATCTTTTGAGAATGACATAAATCAGGCTACCCCATGTTCTCTCCCTCCCTCAGGACCTATATGCAACATAGGAATTCAAGAGAGTAACAAAAAATACACATACACACAAATATTGGCCACTGTGTGACACAGAGTGTTGGACTGGATGGGCCATTGGCCTGATCCAACATGGCTTCTCTTATGTTCTTATGTTCTGTTTAAAACAATTTTTATTTAGCAACATATGATAACAATATCTATTTCTTGCATCTTAATAACTTCTTTATATCTATCCCATATATTACTTTTTAACCACCCCTCCCCCCATTACTTGACCCCTGCCGGTGTTATTTACTTAAAATACTAATATTTAAAGGTACCCTTAACTAATAAAAACCACGATTAATATTCTTCTTTCTTCTAAGACTTAATCATTATCAAAAATTGTCCAATGTCCTTTTATTTTCCACTCTTTTTCTACATATCTTCTAAACTTTTTCCACGCCATCTTAAAAACTTCTAAGTCATAGTCTCTTAAAATTCTTGTTAATTTGTCCATTTCACTCCATGTCATAACTTTTACAATCCAATCCCATTTTTCTGGTATTTTTTCTTGCTTCCACAACTGCGCATACAATGTCCTAGCAGCTGAAAGCAAGTACCAAATTATAGTTCTATCTTCTTTTGGAAATTTTTCCATTTGTAATCCCAACAGAAAAATCTCTGCAACTTTCTTAAATTCGTATCCCAAGATCCTAGAAATTTCTTGTTGAATCATCTGCCAATACTTTTTTGCTCTTTCACAAGTCCACCACATATGGTAGAAAGAACCTTCATGTTTTTTACATTTCCAACATCTATCTGGCATCTTATTGTTCATCTTTGCCAACTTTTTAGGAGTCATGTACCATCTACACATCATTTTAGAACAGTTCTATTTAATACTATGACACGTCAAAAGCTTTATAGAATTCTTCCACAAATATTCCCAAGTTTCCATCTGTATTTCTTTATTTACATTAATTGCCCACTTAATCATTTGAGATTTCACTACTTCATCTTCCGTAGACCATTTTAAGAGTAATTTATATAATTTTGAAAATTTTTCATGGTCTCCAAGCAGAACTTTTTCCATTTGTTTGCTCTTTTCTTATTCCTTCAGTTTTAATATCATTTTCCACCAAGCTCTTTATTTGTTGCATTTGGAACCAATCATATTTATTATTCAGCTCTTCAGCAGTTTTCAATTCTATTTTGCCACTTTGTATTTTTAATAGTTGATTATATGACAACCACTTTTCTTCACCCGTCTCAGCTGTTATTTTTATTACTTCTGCTGGCACTATCCATAATGGTTTTCTCTCATCCCCATATTTCTTATATTTCTTATATTTCATCCATGTATTTAGCAAATTGTTTCTTATATAATGGTGAGAGAAAAAACCATCCATCTTTTTCCCCCCATATAAGCGTACCAGCCAAATTTATTTCCATGACCTTCCAACGCTAAGAGTTTTTTGTTTAACAGCATCACCCATTCTTTTATCCGCACTAAACAAACTGCTTCATGATATAATTTTAAATCTGGTAATTGGAATCCTCCTCTCTCTTTTCATTTTGATCCTTGGTTTCTTTCCAGCCCACACAAACTCTGAAATTTTCCCTTGCCATTTATTAAATTGTTTATTGTCTTTCACAATCGGAATAGTTTGAAAAAAAATACATTATTCTTGGCAGAATATTCATCTTAACTGCAGCTATTTGGCCAAGCAATGACAAATTAAGTTTATTCCATTTTATCATTTCTTCATCCATTTTACGCCATAGTTTCTCATAATTTTTTTTAAAAAAGTCAATATTCTTAATTGTTATCTCCACACCCAAATATTTTACCTTAGAGGTAACTTCACAACCCGTTAGCTTCTGCAATTCCTTTTGTTTGCTTACTTGCATATTTTTACATAGCAGTTTTGATTTTTCTTTAGTAATATAAAGTCCATTTTTCATTGCATTAATCGCTGCTTCAATTTCTATTTTTTCAATTGGATCATTCAAAACTTTTTCATATTTTCTGTTAAGGGTGCTATTTTAATATTTTGTAAATACGTTCCCATTTTTTCTTTCTTTATTTTAACATCCTTAAATAATTTGGCATAGTACTTAAAAAATTCTATTTTTATTTTTTCCTGATCTACCAACTCTCTTCTATCAACCACAATTTTATTAATAATTTTACTTTCTCTTTTTTTTTTCAGTTGCCAGGCCAAATATTTTCCAGGTTTATTTGCGCCCTCAAAAGATTTCTGCTGTAATCTTTTCAGATTCCATTCCAGTTCTTTATTTAACAAATGTCTCATTTGTGTTTGTAATACTGTAGTCTCTCTCATAATTTTCTTTTCCCCTGGTCTTTTTCTCAATTTCCCTAATTTTTCTTTATTTCATTTTGAATGTCCAACATCTGTTTTGACTATCAATGTCTTTTCAAAGTTTTTATTCATGATCTTTCCCACCATTTCTTTTGT
Source organism: Heteronotia binoei (assembly GCF_032191835.1). Lineage (NCBI taxonomy): Eukaryota > Metazoa > Chordata > Lepidosauria > Squamata > Gekkonidae > Heteronotia > Heteronotia binoei. The sequence continues at coordinate 33,846,714 of NC_083238.1, forward strand.
CATATATCTTATAACCACATCTCTTGGTAGATTATTTTTTTTTGCAAAAAGTGAATTTACTCTATACATATAGTCATACATATTTCTAGTCCCTTCAGGATCTTCCTCCAAAAATTCTGCAATTATTTTTATTATATATTCGTTTAAATCAGTTTCTTCATCCTCAGGTACTCCTCTCAGACGGATCTGAGTCTCCATCAATTTGAAGTCATGAATTGCCACTTTTTCTTGTATTTTTAACAAGGTAGAATCATGTACTTTCACTCTCCTTCAACCTCTTGCACTTTCTTTGCTGTTACCACAGTCTCATTTCTGAGATCTTCTATAATTTTTTTAGCTCTTCAATATCTTTTCTAATTTCTTTTTTGGAAGCAGTTAGCATCTCCTTCATCCCTTTCATTATCCTGGCTTCCATTGCATCTAATTGGTCCTGCATTTTCTCCAATGAAGCAGTCCTTGCTCGGGTTTGCTTGTGGTCTGACATGTAAAAACACCAAAAATTTTGACCTCACCAAATTAAATTTCAGCTATCAGGTTTGAAAGAGTGAAGCTTGCTTTCTTCAATAAGCCTAATTTCGCAGTCCTCAGAGCCTCCTGGGCTCAGATATTAATTTTTAAAGTTTTTATTTTCTCCAAAATGGCGGCTGCGACTTTCTGCCTCACTTAAATTTTTTTTTTTTCTCTAGAGGTCTATAAAGGTCACCTCTGTTGGCTCCCCAATTTTTAATGTCCCAAACACTTAATTTTGCCCCTTCTCCCCTTCTTCTTCCAAGCTTTCTAGATTTCAATTTCCCACCTTTTGATTTTATTTTGTTTAACTTTAATTAGTCTTTAATTAATGTTTAATTAACTTTAATTAAGGAAAGATAGTGATTTGTACCTTTTCTGTAGTTATCCAGATCAACACTGGTCTTGTGTAGCTTTAGATGTTTAGCAGTATCAAAGAAGATTAGAATCCTGTCGAGCTTATGTCAAATAAATGACTCTGGAAACTTCTGCAGATGATGAAAATGCAACTCGTCTCCGGAGACCCCTCAAAGCCTCAAAGGAGCCCCACCCGAGACTCCCTTTTAGCCAAGGTAAATCTCCTCAAAGTTTCCTGTGCATATCTTGGACTGATCTCTGACTGAGAAAAGTAGGCAGTAGGCATTAAATTGCCTTCCACTACCCCGAACAGAAGTTCCAGCCTGCTCTCCCTTCTGAGAAGCAGTTCAACTCGGCATTTTCCAACCCCGGAAGTCCCTCTCATGTTCTCATGTTCTTAAAATGCAGCCAAGAAATCAGATGGCGGTTGAGACTGACAAGAGCAGCCGTGAAGGAGCTAGAAAGGATTCTTAAGTGTGAGGCTGTGTTGCTGGTGACCAAGATCGAGTTTATTCATGCCATACTATTCCCCTTGCTATGTATGGGCTGGATGATGCAAGATGACAGGGAAAAAGCTGGTTCCTTTGAAATGTGGTGCTGGAAGAGAATTTGACAGATGTCATGGACCGCAAAGGACAGATAAGTGGGTTCTAGATCAAACCAAACCTGAACTCTCCCTAAAAGCTAAAATGGCTAAACTGAGGCTATCTTATTTTGATCACATTATGACAAGACAAGAGTCACTACAAAAGACAGTAACGCAAGGAAAAGTTGAAGGCAGCAGGGAAATGAGATGGACTGACTCTATAAAGCAGGGGTGGCCAACGGTAGCTCTCTAGATGTTTTTTTACCTACAACTCCCATCAGCCCCAGCCATTGGCCTTGCTGGCTGGGGCTGATGGGAGTTGTAGGCAAAAAACATCTGGAGAGCTACCACTGGCCACCCCTGCTATAAAGGAAGCCACAGCCCTCGGTTTGCAAGAGCTGATCAAGTAGTTGATGCTAGCATATTTTGGAGGACACTGATTCATAGGATTGCTGTGAGTCAACTTAGGCAGATCATGAAAGGGAGGGCAGGAAGGGTTGCATCGGTGCTTAATTTTTGTGGCCCCTTCTTACATGCTCAGGGGAATGCTGATCACCACTCTGAGGTCAGCAGCAATTTTTCTTCAGGCCAGTTTGGCCAAGAATCCTGGATGAGTGGGGGGGGGGGGTTGCCATCTTGTGGGAGCAGGGGTCACTGAGTGCGTGTGTGGGGGGAAGTACTTGTGGATCTCCTGAACTGTGCAGGGGGTTGAACTAGATGACCCTTTCCTTCTAAGAGTCGGGGGTGACTTGACAGCACTTAACACACAGAGAGAAAATATACAAATCCATGGAGAATTTGTCTTAGAATAGACAGATTCATGGAGGATAGTTCAAGCTACGGCAGAAACATGGAATCACCACAGTCAGGCAATATTCCTTTGGGATGGTCTCTGGGGACAAACAGTGTGAAAGCACTGATACATTATGCTCTGCCTGTAGGTTTCCCAGAGGTATCTGGTTTGCCATTTCTGGAAACTGCATTCAGGACAAGATGGGCGTTTGGTCTGACAGATATGGGCTTCTTTTATTATAGTCAAGTGCCACTATTCCTAGTGGGAAATTCATCTCAGCTCGTGAATCTGCCTCAGGCTACATACAGCAAGTTTCCCAACACGTAGAAATCAGACAAGCATCATCTTCCTTTAAGGAGCTTAGAAGAGTTTTCCTCCCATGTTGACTCCATGCTCGTGGCCATAAAACAGAGGGAAGCTACCCGAACTTGAATTTTGTGAAGCTGCATGGCTGTGAGAATGTATTAACTGGGACCCCAAAAAGGAAATTTTCTTGTATGAGAGTGAATAACCAATAGAATTATCTTTAAGTGGAATAAGACTGCCTGATGAAGGGATACACTATGAAATGCGCCAAGACATCCAGAAATCACATTGTATATCTCAAGAAGCTTCCATACATTGGATTATATCAATTTGAGAATATTACCAACAAAATCCCTGGAGAAGGATTTTCTGCCACATTTCAAGGACATTGTTTATAACTGAGCCTTTTGGACTTTTGATACTTGTTATTGGTTTGTTATGTGTTGTTGATATTGTATAAATATTATTTGCATGATTTTGTAGCAATATTGAACACAGCTTCTTTGTAGTTATTTCTTAGGTATAAAACAGACTTAGCAGAATGGGTGGCAGACTAGAGTCTGCAGGACCCAAGATTTGAATCCCGACTCTGGTATGGAAGCTTGTTGGTTGACCTTGTGCTGATCACACTCTTTCAGTCTCACAGAGCTTTTAAAATGGAAGGGAGGGGGATGATGTACTCCTGAACTCCTTGGAGGAACGGCAGGATAAAAAGGTATGAAATAAATAAGCAGCAAAGTTTATATGTGGAAAGTGTTAATGTCCGATTAGCTTCCCGGTGGAGATATTTTCCACCTGTGTTGCCTCACATCCTCTTAATTGGAGATGACGAGGACCGAATCATTCGCATACAAAGTGCGCTCTCCCATTCAGCTATAGCCCCTCCTCTATTTTTCAAATGTCCTTGAATGCAAACGCATAGGAGAAAACTAATTATCTGCATTCAACATCTGCCTCCAAAACTAAGCAATTCTGTATCTAATTTTTAGATGCTCTGGAAGTCCACAAAGCACGGGGGTGGAAGAGATGACACTTTCATTTGATCCTATTAACAGATGGCGCTCCTTTTCCGCACATGACACGGCAAGAGCGCTTCAGAATGTCGCAAAATAGATTTCCCCCCCCAGATAACACTGAGTTGAAACATCTCAGATAAGCTGTACTTTCTCTATGCTAGGAAATTATGGGGAAAGACTTAATATCGGAGACCAGAAAATATCGATTCTAGCATACTCCGCTGAAAGCTGAAATAATGAGCTTTCATTAATGCATGAGCAAACACCAAAACTGTAAGAGCTGTATATTAAAGGTGCCCCGAGAGGGCCCATTTCAAATATTTGCTGAGAGTACAATAAGCAGAGCTGTCACTTTCCCTTCTATTCCTGATTTGATTTCAGTCCACTCTAACCTTCATCTTGCTTCTAATTCACTGGGAAATATAGCTGCTGAGCCTGCTCTGTTGACACAGCATCGTATGTTAAATACATGACACTGCTTTAAAAAATAACCATGAGGGAAAGGGTATGTATTTTGTTGCTTCTGAGAAACAGAATAAAAAACAGATTTAAATGCTGCTTTAAAAGCCAGTACTTAAAAAAACTCACGTTTTACAATAGTTGTGAGAATAGAAATGGGAACCATGGACAGGGCCAGTGACACAAAATAAACTTCACATTTGACCCCTTTTGAAGAAGAAGACTGTAGATTTATACCCCACCCTTCTGAGTCAGATTGGCTTATACACTTGAGACTGTGGTATTTCCCCCACAACAGACACCCTGTGAAGTGGGGGACCAATTCAAAGCAGCTTTGGATTTCTGAGGGGAACTCCAGCTGTGCCAGTCCTCAGTGTTCTCTGCCCTTCCTTGTACCATTGTATCTTTACTAAAGTGGGGAATTCTCCACTATTTGGCGCTGAATGTTTTTAGACATAACTCTGTAAGCATAATCAAGCCACAGAGCCATAATAAGACACAAATAGAGATTTATTTACCATCAACTTTCTCCTCAATTAGGAATGTAAAGCTGCTTTGATCGTTCTTCTGTCCACCACTTTATCCTCACAACAAACCTGTGAGGTAGTTTAGGCTGAGAGAGTGCCTGGCCCAAAGTCACCCAGAAAGCCCCTCGAGTGTCTCATATCGTAGTCTGTCAGTCTAACAACCATACTATTTTTGGCTTTTAAAAAATCTATTAGCAAAGAATTTTTCCAGGGAAGAATCTACAGCAAGGGTAGCCAGTCCATGGTATGTATGCCATACAGTAGCATTTTGCTCAGCACACTTGGCTGGTTCTCTCTCCAAGCAATGGAGGCAAGCCCCAGAGCCTTGGCATCTGTTACTGCATCCCAAGATTTGTCAGAGCTCTGAGTCAAGCCTGGGTCTTTGGTAGTACTGACAGGGCTTGGCTTGCTCCCAGTGTACTTGGCCAAACACAACTCTTGCCTCCCGCGCACAATACACTTGCGTTTGCCAGCCCACCAATGTCTTCGTAGATAGAAAGTGGACTTTTTTTTTGTATTGTGTCCAATAAGGTTACCAGTGCTCGGTCTCCAGCTCAGTCTGAAAGCAGATAATTTTAGATTAAATACATAAACTTGTGTTAACACTTTCTCTTTTCAGCTCACAATGGTTGAGACTGTGGAACTAATGGCTCCCACCCATCTTTGTAGAAGACTACACTAGCCTTTGTATTCCTCCAAACTCAGGAGGGGGGTGCACAGTAAGCACAGCCTTTGCAGCTATGATTTATCAGCCATACCAACCTTGCAAGCAACTGCTAGCCTCAGGCTTGTTGAGGAAGGAGCTGGCAATATTTGGGCAGCTGGCAATTTCCCAATTAAATTCTCCCACCAATGGTTTCTCTTTTTCCTCCCCCTCCCCCCTGCACCAGGCAATCAGTGTTCTCTAAGACTCTCAGGAGCACAGCGGCAATGACTGATAGGTCCTCCTGTCTCCCCTCTCCTCCCTTGGCACAAGGCATTTGGATTCATCTTATGCTGCATATGTAGTGGAGTGGGCTGCATTACTAGCTTAAGCAGGGCTACTGAGCTGAGGGGGCTTAAAGAGATGATATAATTACAACTGGAGCCCTTTGGGGATGGCTCTCAACAGCTCATTGCATTTCATCAAACATTAGCACTGTAGCTCCATTTCCTAAGACTTGATTCTCAGGAGCCTTACCTTACGTTTGTAGGAGACTCAAAAGCATATCAGCAGTCCTCCTTGCTACTGTTACACCATGGTGGAATCCTGGACCCTTTTTTTGATGCTGAAAGCTGGTTTTCCAGCAAGGCTGCCCTTAGAACTAGTCTGATTAAAGGTTCTGATCAACTAACTGTCTTGCTTTTAGTGCACGAATGGTAAATATTGTCAAGTAGTATTATGCAGCTGTTTAATAAAGATGTTTTCTTTAACTGAGCAACTGTTTCGGAAAACTGGGCAGGTATATTGCACATGATATATTTTATAGTGATTGGTAGAAAACTGGGCATGTATATTGCACATGATATATTTTATAGCGATCGGCAGAAAACTGGGCATGTATATTGCACATGATATATTTTATAGTGATTGGTAGAAAACTGGGCATGTATATTGCACATGATATATTTTATAGTGATTGGTAGAAAACTGGGCATGTATATTGCACATGATATATTTTATAGCAATTGGTAAAAAGCTGGGCATGTATATTGCACATAATATGTTTTATAGTGATTGGTGGTTTTCCAGTAGAGAGTTAAAAAAAAACCCACCTCAAGTGGGGAGACATTTACACCTTGATTATATTTTTCTGCAAACCTGGGATAAATCTCAAGGTTTGCAGAAGGATATGAACACTTTCTTTTAAAAAAAATGAGGGCTAGCCCCCTCCCCTTCCTCCAAGAAAGCTCACCGTGGGTGACATCTTGGGTTATCTAAGCAAAATACTATGCTACAATGTAAAAAAAAGGGGGGAGGGATTACTGGAAGGGGAAAAAAAGAAACTTGGAGAGGGCAGTGAAAATAGGTCCAAATGGGTAGTTTGTGGTGAGAGGAGAAAATGAGGCTATTGGGCAGTTTGGGGAGGGGGGAAATGGGCAGATGGGCAAAAAAGATGCAGAACAAGGAGGGACCAGGCAGGAGAACACTTGTGGGCCCCTCTCTTGTACCTGTTTAAATATCATGGTAGGTGAATATTCATTTATTGGAGACAGATGCAGTAATAAACCTTGTAAAATTCCCTTTTCATCCCAATCAACCTTAGTGTGCTGTACTGAGAAAGTTTGGGTTAGCTGGGTTACTCAGTTGCAGCAAAATATAAAAAGAGGTCTCGGGGGCAACTTTCAAGAGGAACTGATGGGGCACAACCTTTCATAGAACTCATTTCACTACATGCATTGGACAAAGTGGGCTCCATGTTGTATAAATCTGTTAAGGTCTTTAAAGTTCACAAGGCTCTCAGTTTTTTGAGTGTGTGTGTGTGCCACCAAGCTCCCAAGAATCTAGCCCTGCTGTTGTCTTCTAGTGGTACAAAAAAGACTGTACAGTTTACGAGCCACTTGGAAGGTGAGAGAATCCTTTAAGAGATAATGAGGTCTACAAGGAATGAGCTGTTTCCCAAGAACCATGAGCCAAATTCCACTGGTAAAACAGATCTTTTCCACCTCCCACCTCTAGCCCTCTGAAAAGCTGCTCTCAGCATTATGGGAGAGAGGAGGAAGCTGTAGATGAAGGGGGAAAATCTGCAGAAATCACAGCCCCCCCCCACCCCTCCCCAAAAAAATACCAGTAGAAATATCTTCTGCTAGAGAAAGAACCCCTTGGAATTCTAAGAGCAGCATTTCGACTCCCCTTCTCTTTTAAAACATGCTCTCTTTGATTATTCAAATGATACACACGGCTTTGGAAACACTGTTTTGCTCAATCTGTCCTGTTGATGCCAATGCAGTAGAAACAGAGCTGCATGCATTTACTTCTCCAATTCTCATCCAAGGAACTTAAGGGCATTCTTCCATGGAGTTGCCTTGCTATGACTGAAGCTGGGAGATGGCTATATGTCAAAACTACCAATGAGCACTGCAACAGAGAAGAAACTTGAACCAGCATTTCTCCTTGCCATACTCAACACTGTGGCCCTACACCAGTCAGAATCTGGAATCCAGCTCTGCTCTATGAAAAGTTGGGTCATGCAATTATTACTATAGTCTTGTTCTGCCCAAGGGCACCAAGACGAATGACAGGAGAATGATGACTTGTTATTTGCACTCCCACTAACAATGAAAAGATTACCCCCAACATCTTGAGCACCACAGAAAGCAGGTATTTTGAAGCTCAATCAAATCAGCTTCACAAATATATCAGGTGAAGTATTTTTAATACACCAAGTAAGGATTTTGAAAGAGAAAAGAACATGGGTTAATGCTATCAAATACATCAACAATACACGTTGGGTTGAACAACCGGCCAGATAGCCCATTTTAGCCCAGGCTTGTTGGAGCTCGGGAGCTAAAAAGGGTTGGCTGAGGTCAGCATGTGGATGGAAGAGCACCCAGGAAGAATGGTGTTGCTATCTAGAGGAAGGTAATGGTAAATCACCTCTGCTCAGCTGTTTCCTGGGAAGCCTGGTGGAAGGGATTGTGTTGGTTGCAACTTAACAGCACATTGTTCTTCTTCTTGGGATGGACTGGACGATTTCATTCCATCAGCACTAGGGGTGTCAGTCTTGAGTGAGGCACCTTCCAGTGACGACCCAATGGGGTGAAATGGGTGAATGCAGCCCTTCAATGTTACTGCTGTTGCTGTACCGTCCACCCTCTCAATACCACATGATCCTTATGTACTGCCAACAACCATCATACAAACTTTTGCAAGAAGGGAACTTGGTATTTATGAGAAAAACTGATTTTGAATTAATGCAACTGAGGAGATAATTTCGAATTAAAAGACAGATACAGAATTTTAATTACTTGATTGAAATGCAGAACATTGGGAATGCTACTATCTTTTTCTTACATAATCATTACCGTTGTGTAAGAAAACATGTATGTATCCTGTTCAAGGCACAGTACAAGTGCCCCCCCCGCAAGTACTTGTGTTGAGAAACATACTGAAAATGTAATGAAAAAGCTTTGTCACCACTCCTGTCCCTCATAATTGAATAAAGGACAGCCACACTTACATATAACACTGAATATGCAGTTGCCATTAAAAACAACCTCATTCTTGTCACTCATATGCTCTTCCATAATGTCTAGAAGAGTGCTTCATACTGTGACATTAGAGTCCTTGGCATTTTCCTGTCAACACTTCACATCATTGGCAGCCAGTGCCAAAGAACAGTGATAATTCAGGATATTATGAAATCATAGTATGAGGAAAGTTCTCCTTACGTTTTATGGAGGGGAAAAATACAAGATATATAGTTATCAATTAGGTTATCCTCTAGCCTGGCTCTGAAATACTGTACCCACAGAAAGAAAGGTACAGAGTTGTCTACAGAGCTGGAAAATTTGAAGTGCACCTTGCCTATGGAATTCTCGTCTCTTTGAGGCTTGCCTGGTGCCTACTTTGTTTTTTTTTTAGGAGCCAAGCCAAAATGCTTCAGTTCACCCAGGCTTTTTAATTAGGGGGTTGATCTTATAATGCTATTTTAGTCCTGACACTATTATTTTAAGATCTCAATGATCTGTTTTTATACTGGACTGAATTTTTATCAATTTTTTTTGTTCTTTTTGTAAGCTGCCTCTGGCAGGCTCCTGGAAAGGCAGCATAATTTCTTTCCAAACAAAACATCTGGCTTCCCTCTTTCCAGGTGGGTGACCTGCAAGAACACTTGTTTGAAACTACTAAGGGTAAAATACCATATTTCAGAACAGTATATGGCTGCCAACTATGGGCTATGAAATTCTTGAATATTTGGGGTACAGCCTGGGAAGTGTAGAGGTTGGGGAGTGAAGGGACTCAGCAGGGATGTGATACCATAGAACAGGGGTGGCCAAACTTGTAAGAGCCACACAGAATAAACATCAGATGTTTGACAGCTGCAAGAGATGAGTGTCAGAAGTTTGAGAGCCACAAGACAGGAAGGAAGGTCAGAAGGAAATTAATACAAGGGAGGGAGGGAGAAGTGGGAAGAAAGCAACTTTAAATGCAATCTCAAAGCCACCAGCTGGCTTGGCTTGGATAAATGATTTTAAGAGAGAAATACCTTCTCTGAGCCAGCTTCAAGAGCCACACAATGTGTGTGAAAGAGCCACAGTTTGACCACCCCTGTCATAGAGTCTACCTCCAAAGCTGCCATTTCCTCAGGGGAACTGATTTCTGTAGTCTGGAGATAAACTGTAATTCAAGGAGAACTCCAGTGCCCATCTTTGAATTTGGCAGCCTTAGAAGGGCACATGATACAAGGCCTTGGAATCATCAGGATGCCGATGGCCAGAGGAAAGGGTTGCCTGGCTCTTCGTTACCTCTGCCCTATTTTCAATGAGAAAATTCCATTTTAACTTTAGCAGTGCAAAGACACCGCAAGAAATTTTGAAGAGTCATGGAAATAAGAAAGGAAGCTTTTAAAAGCGTTTCTGCGGGTTCTGCTGAGACTGAAGCAGGCAGTCCCTCCCTCTCTTCTCCCTCCCACTCAGGGCTCTAGGGAAAAAAATGACCCCAAGGGACTGTTTTAATGTAGGTGGTTCTGCATGGTGTGCGAAAGAACGCTTGAATTATATAAGCCACAGCCAGGCAGGAGACAAGCCACCCACTTGTGCCAGCATGGAAAGAAGGGACAGTCTAGTTGCCATGGTATGTCACGCATTGCTGAAAAGATCCTGATTATAAATTTACTCTGGGAAAAAAAAGGCTCACCTTGAACTCTGCTCCCATAAATTAATCTACCTGCTCATCAGGAAAATCTCTTTGTTGTATCTGTTCTCCCACTTTCCCCCCACTGGCATGTGATATTTCAAAAGGGATCCTGGAATGCTCTGCTTGCAGGAGTTTGTCAAACAATTGGGATAAAAATGACTACAATAGAATTTTTGCAGGTTTTTATGTGGCTCATGGATTTCTGAGGATAGCTGTAAACTTTGTGCAAAATAATTTGCCTAACCTTGCTTAGTTGCACTAAGCATTTTAAAGCAAATGATTAAAACACAGCTTTCAAGATTCCCTGAAGTAAAGGAAAAGTGAAAAATCAAGTTACTTTTTAAAAATAAGCAGCTCTAGTCAAAGCTAGACTTTTTGGGAGCAATCCTAAGCAAATCTGCTCAAAAGTAAGTCCCCTGTTATTCAAGATAGATAGATAAATTTATTGTCATTGTTCTCCACAAAAAGAGAGCAACGAAATGAGGTGCTCTTCCACAAACATACCAACACATCAAACACACATATTCAGAAACCATTTAAATACAGGGGATTTCATTGGTCATCTAGAAGCTGTGATTCAGAATTCCAGCTTGTACAGGCAAACTATGGGTGGGATCTGTACTCTGTGTATGCTCAGAAGCATCCTTCTCTGGGCTTCTAGATCTTGTCATTCAGTATACCTGGGCTCTCTCCTGTCACTCCTTTCAACTTTTAAACGGATGCTTGTCATCTGAGAAACGACTGAACAAAGCTAAAATACTTACAGAGTTATATGAATAGTTAGAGGTAGGCAGGGCTTTTTGTAGAAAAAGTCCAGCAGGAACTCATTTGCATATTAGGCCACACCCCGATGGTGCTATTATTTCACACAGGGTTTTTACAGAAAAAGTCCAGCCCGAACTCATTTGCATATTAGGCCACACCCATGATGCCAAGCCAGCCGGAACTGAGTTCCTGCTCAAAAAACTGCGTTTTTGCCCTGCAACTGTGTTCCTGTCCTGTCAGTAGGTAGATCACAGGGATTAGCAGTGGCAATTCTCTTTGTGGCTCTCATGTCAGTTTGCAGCCACTAAAACTGCAATGACCTTTATTCAAAGCTCAGCAGCTGTGTGGACATCCCCTGTGGGAGAGATCCAAATGCCACCTCTGTGTGAACGCCTCTTGTATTGCTGTGTGCTTTTTAAAGCACATCATTCTGCTTTTTTCCCTGGCCTTTTCAGCATAGAGGTCAGAATTATATTAACTTCAGGCCTGATGCATCTTTAACCTGCCATTATATTCATTTCCATACATTCAACATGCCACTTTTTTTCAGCACCAGAGGTCCCGTTTACTCATCAGGGCATGGAGATATAAGATTCCTGACAGGGACTATTACTCTTGCAATAGACCCATGTTTTAGAATGTTAACAGAATGCTCCGCACGGCTGATGACTTCAGGCTAGCTGGGAACTTCATGTCCAATATTATTAATCTCTGCACCTTTTTATTCTAACTGAATGCTCTCTGAACTAAAAGAACCCCGAGAAATTACAGGGCACAATCCAGCCAAAGATAAGCACTTTAAACAACACACAGCGTGAGAGATCCAAATTTTGTGCCCCTGAGCAGGCTGAGCATTTTTCATATAGTTGCCACTATATCATCAAGCTCCAGAGTCTCTTCCCCTTCATTATGTGGTTTCTTTACTGTGGGATAGATAACTTGTTAGTTTAAGAGGATGCTTCTTTATAAAAAGGAAAAAGACCGTAGTGTCACCCTCTCAGGCATCCTCTACATTGCTCACTGGAGCCTCAAAAACTTGCTGGGAATGCAATGCAATGCAATGGGGTTTCTGATGAAAACCAGATTGGATGTCATGACATTGGGGACAGTCTATGATTTGTCAGAACCTCTGTGGTTTAACCTCAGATTTCAGGCAAATCCTATAATGTCACCCCCAAAGTTATGAGGTCACTTCCCCCAATTCCTCCCAGGAATGCCAGACATCCCTAACTCCAGGCTTTATTGTAAGTTTCAACTGGCTCATTGCATCATCCTCTGTATTTATAATTCTGTTTTCTCCCTTGTTTACAATATATGTCTGATAGCTTTTTCTTTTTGCAATCTTCCTACCATAATCCTCGCCCTATTGCACTGTTCATTAGTGTCCTGTGTTTCCTGATTCTATTGTTCTATATCGTATGATCTGCCTCGAGTCTCAGTGGGTAATGTGGGCTATAAATAAACTGCAGAAATAAAAAAATAAGTTAATGGCTATCAAACTTGTTTTTGAAAAAGTTTGGAAACTTAAAATCACCCCCAGGAAAAAAGAATGGCTGGGGAAAGTTAAGGACCTTTTCTTGTTATTTAAACTCATGGCTTGCATGGGAGAAGGTTCAAAAAGATAGGATTGTTCGGATTTATCTGAACGAATTACCTATCGGTAATTTGATGTTGTATTTATAGATCTATGAACTTTCAAAGGTTGATTCTTGTATTAAGCTTTATAATAAAAAAGAGAGATTGAAAATAAAGAAATTTACTCTAAATTATTATTAACAGGTAAATGATGGCTTGGGTCCCCTAGAACAGGGGTCCCCTACCCCTGGGCCGTGGATTGTTTCCGGTCCCTAGCCTGCTAGCAACCGGGCTGCTAAGTGAGACAGAGGCACCGCACTGCCCCTTTTGCCCGCCCGGGTCCCAGGTAGACAAAAGAGGCAGTGCAACCTCACTCTGAAGCACTACCTCTTTCATTCACCCAGGTCCCAGGCGGGTGGAAGGGGCAGTGTAGCAATGACCTTCGCCTATCCCTCATTTAAAGACCCCCATGGGCAGCAGGGATGGGGTGTGGGCGAGGGAGCAGCAAAACCCCCAGCACCCCCAGTGCTCCGTGGAAAAATTGTCTTCCACAAAACCAGTCCCTGGTGCCAAAAGATCACTGCCCTAGATGGTTTTCATGGATGCAAGGATTTCTGTCCATGGAAGGTGACCTCCCAATTTCTCTCCTGCTGCTTCAGATTCCTCCCAAATTTCTCTCCTGCTGAAATGCTTTTTATGGATGACAGTATGCTTCAGAAGGAAGGAAATGGGTAAAAATCACTCTTCCATGCATGCCTGGAACTTCTCAGTTGGATCCAAGACCTGGTGAAAAAAGCTCTGTTCACAACATACATCCTGCCTGTACATGTGTAAATCTGTTTGTACAAAAGAGCCACCAGCACTCATTTTACCAATAAAACTGGGAACCAATACCTGGATTAATGTGGGATCTATATTACATGCTGAGCTGTAACATGCAGTGTTCACCGTGACGTGACAATTATTCAAAACACATATGAAAAAAATGAAGTGTGCACTGCACATGCATTGTGCATACGTTCACTATAACTTGTGAGTAGGGATACTGTATAGCAGCAAAGGATTTCCTAAGAGTCTTTTTTTAAAAAAGTGTTGGTACTCATATATAAAATTTCACTAATTCCTCCCTCAGGACTTGGGGACAGCCCCCCCCCCCAAAGGAACCAGTACTATCAGCAAATACAGTAACAAAAAAGCCCTATATATATGTTTGAAAGGTATAAAATGAATTCAAATTGATTTGAAAATACAGTTTCCATAGAGCAGGCCATACTATGAAGCACAGCGAGGTAACCTTCTCAGACAGCAGATTTTGGGTATTGTTAAAGGACAGGAATTTGTCCACTGTTCTAATTTATATGTAAGGCTTGAAGAAAACTGTTTCAACATATCTGGTGAAGTGTGCATGCACACCAAAGCTTATACCCAGAATTAAACTTTGTTGTTCTTAAAGGTGCAACTGGACTCAAACTTTGTTCTCTTATTGTTGTTAGGAGAGGGCACCATTAGACAAGGGGTGGCCAAACTTGCTTAATTTAAGAGCCACATAGAGTAAATATCAGATGTTTAAGAGCCGCAGGACATAGATGTCAGATGTTGGAGAGCTGGAAGGAGGGAGGGAGAGAGGGAGGGAGGGAGGAAACAAGGAAGGAAAGGAAATAGATGGAGGAGGGAGGGAGAGGGAAAGGAAGCAACATTAACTTTAAACGCATTCTTCGAGTCACTGGCTTGGAAAATGTGTGTGAAAGAGCCACATGTGGCTTCTGAGCCATAGTTTGGCCACCCCTGATTTAGACTGACTTTCTTTTGCAACCCTGGGTTTATAGTACAACTATATAGAACCTTTAGCATGTGCACCTTGAATCTGGTTTCCATGTTCTCTATGATGCAGACATCTCAAAAAAGTGCCCCCTGAATCAGTGAGGCTGGGGATCCCAGTTCTAAACTGAAGGCTATGTTGTCAATGTTCTGGTGCTTAGATACTAATGTTCCTGTAGAAACAACAATTTCTGCTTAAATGTTTTCCCCTTTAATGTCCTTCAGCATGGCTTCCCATACCATGCAGTTATGGCGAAAGAGGCATTTATTCACATCATGGAGTGTACATTTTGTTCACAGTTATTTCTACATGGAATTTGTGTATGAAATAGATTTGTGGCAGAAAAGGCTGAAGGAATTGGAAAGGGATGGGAAAGTAGTGCTTTCTGGTATGAACAGAAAATTGTCCAAAGAGTCTCATTTGACTGAGTCTTGTATTTATTTTGCTCTGTTTGTACACATATTTAATCATGTTTGACATTTTGAGCTCCAAAGTATTTTTACAACTTGATTTTAATTTTACGTACTTAAAATACTTTCATTCTACCTTTCTTACAATCAACGATGGCTTGAGGAAGAAGAAGAAGATGATATTGGATTTGTATCCCGCCCTCCACTCCGAAGAGTCTCAGAGCGGCTCACAATCTCCTTTACCTTCCTCCCCCACAAAAGACACCCTATGAGGTGGGTGGGGCTGGAGAGGGCTCTCACAGCAGCTGCCCTTTCAAGGACAACCTCTGCCAGAGCTATGGCTGATCCAAGGCCATGCTAGCAGGTGCAAGTGGAGGAGTGGGGAATCAAACCCGGTTCTCCCAGATAAGAGTCCGCACACTTAACCACTACACCAAACTGGCACTACACCAAACTGGCTTACAAATTTTGCAAGATTCTTAAACTCCTTAACTCTCACTTTTGCATACTAGCAATTGGTGACTATATATAACTGGGGAAGCCACAGCTGCATGCATTCAAATTTAATGATATATTTATAATTGCTTTATAGTCCATCTTACTGGACACAATCAGTATGGTGTAGTGGTTAGAGTGCTGGACTAGAATCTGGGAGCCACAGCGCTGAATCCCACTCATAGGAGTTTGCTGGGTGACCTTGGGCAAGGGACATATCCTTAGTCTAACTTCCCTCATGGGTACATCCAGGTGGGCAACTGTGTTGGTCTGAAGCAGTAGGTCCAATGGCACCTTTAAGACCAACAAAAGTTTATTCAAGGTATGAGTGTACGTATGCAGATACGTAGTTTATGGTTTTAATGTATTACTGTGTTACTCATGCACATGCATGTCTACGTGAGCCACCCTGAGCCCGCCTAGGTGAGGAGGGCAGGATACAAATGGAATATGTACAAATGGAATATGTATATGAATGGGGAGGGACGATGGCTCAGAGGTAGAGCATCTGCTTGGTAAGCAGAAGGTCCCAGGTTCAGTCCCTGGCATCTCCAAAAAAGGGTCCAGGCAAATAGGTGTGAAAAACCTCAGCTTGAGACCCTGGAGAGCCGCTGCCAGTCTGAGTAGACAATACTGACTTTGATGGGCCAAGGGTCTGATTCAGTATAAGGCAGCTTCATATGTTCAATAAAATAAATAAATAAAATAAATAAACACTTCTTCAGACATAAGGAAATGGAGGCTAACGTTTCATATATGTAGGCAGATAGATGCCTCTACATAGGTGAACAGCAAATTATCATACAACTTAATGAAGATGTTTTGACACAAAAACTAAATAGCAATAATAAACCAAGGTTATAGGTCACAATATGTTTGGATTTAATTATTGGGGGAGGGGAACCAGTGGAGCAATAAATATGTCAAATACTTTTATGTATAAAAGTATCTTTCTTTATCGTAAAGAGTAATTGAGATTCTCTCACAGGATTGTTATGAGGATAAAATGGAGAGGAAAAAAAATATAAGCCACTTCCCAACAGCCTTCCTAGTTCGCTCACACAATACAAACATACCAAAATTCAAATAGCACATTTGATTTTTTTTTATTGACAGATTGCTGCAACGTAACAGAATAAGAATTAAATTAGTTACCTGCACACTTCACTCCCTGAGCAATGAGACCCCACATAAAGTTGGCACAATATTCACACCAGTGTGGCCCCCTGAATGTGTGAACCTGGAAAAAGAAGAAGCAAAAACAAATGAAAGCTGGAACAAGTGAGCAAAGAACAACTGGCAGGTATATTAGCCAAAGTGGGTACCAGTCAGGGGTTTCTCTCCCAAAAGATACTGATTATCCTTGATTTGATAATGTATGTATCACACAGGAATAAAAAGTCAGAAACAACAAATTCTAAGAGAGAGATTTATACAGAAAGATTGATTTGGCTCCAAAGAGAAAATGTTCATTCCAGCCAGTGGCCAACTCTGAAGAGTGGAACAAGATTGCCTCAAAAAGCTTTTATTCCACGTGAGTGAGTCCTGTGTGGATACTGGGGGTTGTGTCCAGCAGAAGAGCCCATGGGAGGGGTTATTGGAGAAGATCTTTCCCTGCCTTTCCAATTAGCCTGCCATTTGTCTGGAAATCCCTCTCTGAGGATCAGGAGAACCTCGTATGCAAAATGTGCCAACAGACATGGGACACGGCTGTGACAAAATGGAACTGGGGGAAAATAGTTTCTTTCTCACTGTTCTACTTGAAGCTTGCATCCGTGGAGGAGGGTGGGGAAGGTGATTTTAACCTGATTTCTCCCTGTTGTGGGAGCACCGTCCTATGATGACGTGTTTGCAAAGCTCTTTGGGTAGGGTTGCCAAGTCTGACTCAAGAAATATCTGGGGACTCTGGGGGTGGAATTGGGAGCAAGGGTATGACAAGCACAAATGAACTCCAAAGCGACTTCTGGCCATCACATTTAAAGGGACCACGCTCCTTTTAAATGCCTTCCCTCTGATTGGAATAATGAAGGATAGGGGCACCTTTTTGGGGGGCTCATAGAATTGGACCCCCTGGTCCAATCTTTTTGAAACTTAGGGGGTGTTTTGAGGAGAGGTGCTAGATGCTATGCTGAAAATTTGGTGCCTCTACCTCAGAACCCCAGATACCCATGGATCAATTTTCCATTATATCTGATGGGAATTGGTCTCCATAGGGAATAATGGAGTGTCCAGAAGAAATTTCCCTCCCTCCCCCGCTTTCTGATGACCTTGAAGCGGGGGGGAGGGCCTCCAAACTGGGGGATCCCCTGCCCCTACCTGGGGATTGGCAACTCTGTCTCTAGGTCTTGGAGACAAACAGCAGGCTGCTTGGGGAAAGCAAAGGAGGCGACGAGCCACTTTAGCAACTCTTTCTATAAACCTCTCTGCTGGAGGGAAGAGTAGGGGAGGGGAAAAGAGAGAGACGGAGAGCTTCTGAGGATCGATAACATTTCAGAATAAAATTGCCTAATGCTTGGGCAGCAGGATTGGTGACCCTTCCCAAATGGAAGAGTACAAAACAAGTCATGGGAGTGTCCCCCCACAGCGATGTTTAAAACTTAACAGTATAATCTTGACTTGTCAATTACGTAATGGTCAACATGAATGCCTTACCACTGTCAGCCATTTTCGTCCATTGAGTAGCACAGGCATGACATGCAGAATCTGAGTTATGAACTCAACCAAGGCTCCACCCATATTATGGATTCTTGTGTTTTTTTTAAATGGTACCACCTTTCTTTAACTCATCACACAAAGTAGATTACCACAACAGACACATCAACAGAATAGCAGATGATAGCTACAAGTCAGCACTGAAGAGAAAAAAAAACCTAGACGTTCCATCGAGAGGATTACAGTTATTTGCCCACAGACAAATTGTGAACAATGCCTCAGACAGCTGCTACTTCCTACACAAAGGACTCTATGAAGGAAGTGTGGATTGCATTCCTGGCAGTATGGCTCTGTGTTGCTTCTCTGTTCTCTAGTATAAAGAGAAAACATATTCCATATGCTGTGGTTTCCTGTAAATCAATGCAGAGAGGCTATGGGATTAGGGTCCGCCATCAGAAAAGATTCCAGTTGGGCATAATATCCTTGCTCAGAGCAGAATTTATGAATATCCAATTAAGCACACTTCTTGGTTCAGGATGAGTGTTGAAGAAAAGACAGCTTTTTCTACAGACTGATGAGATTTAGAAGCATTATCTGCAGGACTATAGTATGTTAAAAAAATAAACAGGAACCTACCTATGCAGAAAAGAAAATCTAGGCTGAGGATGAAAAGGATCAAAATCTCTTTAAATCTCTCGCTGTAAGCACCATGAGCTAACTCTGGCTTTATTATGATAGGCTTCCTGCTGAACCACAACATTCTTAGCACAGAAAATCATTACTTCTGCAGGCCCAGCGCTCTGTAACCAAAGCTGAGTCTGAGTTTCCGTTCTCTGTAGCTGAAACAAAACCAAATAAATCTAACCACTAATTAATTCCTCAGCAGTATCCCTCATTAAATTTGTCGCTGCAGACAAATGGGAAAAAATGCCATGGCACCTTAAAGGCTAACAAAGGATGTCATTCAACCTAAGTTTAGTCATTTTTCAATCCTGTCGATTTCAATCATAGAAAATTAAGCATGGGCTTAACTCTTCTCAATTCATATCAGCAGACCTTAACATAATTATTTTTGGCTATTGGTACCCACACCAGACTATGGTGCAAGCTTTCAAAAATAACAGCCTAGAAAAGGGACCAACCAGGGTGAGATAGCTACAGGCCAAACTTGATGAAATGATGAGAGATCCATGAAAATTTACTGGGTTTTTTAAAAGAAAAAATGTTAAAAGAAACCATGGAGGCACCCAGAGTGATTTAAGTCTGTCTATGGCACTTGGGGAGAAGGTTTTAATTCTCCTCATACAATAATTTTCCTTATACAAGCACTTTCCTGAGCTGATATTTTTTCCTGCAAGTTGTGTGAACAAGGCATACAAGTACTATAGGGGCCAATGTAAATCAGGAGACTGACAAAAGGAAAAAAAAACAAAGTTTGATTTCAGCGGCACCTTTTAAGACCAACAAAGTTTAATTTTAATAAGCTTTCATGTGCAAGCATGAAGAAAGGCTGCCAGCACACAAAATATATTTTTGTTGTTCACTCTCACAGTCGAATCCAACTCTTCATAGCCCCATAGACCACATCATGCCAGGTCCTTCTATCTTCCTTCTATCGCCCTCCTAAGTTCCCTCAAATCCATGTTCGTTGCATCGATAACACTGTCTAAGCATCTCTTCCTTTGCTATCCCCTTCTTTTTTTACCAAGCAACGTCACCCCAGAGTTGAAAATGACTGGTGTTTGCACAGGGGGCTACCTTTACCTTTTTTTTCTTCTTTTACCTTCAATCTTTCCCAACATCAGGGTCTTCTCCAGTAAGTGCTCCCTTCTAATTTGGTGGCCAAAGTATTTGAGCTTAAGTTTCAGTATCTGACCTTCCAGGGAACAGTCAGGGTTGATTTCCTTTAGGATTGACTCATTTGAGCTCCTTGCCATCCAAGGGACTCTCGAGTCTTCTCCAGCATCACAGTTCGACAGCATCTATTCTTGGTGCTTGGCCTTCCTTATGGTCCAACTCTCACAGCCATACATTACTACTGGGAATACCAATGCTTTGACTCTGCTTTTTATTATGCTGCCTAGGTTTGCCATAGCTTTCCTCCCAAGAAGCATTTAATTTCATGGCTGCAGTCACCGTCTACAGTCATCCTGGATCCCAAGAATGTGAAGTCCATCACTACTTCCATGTCTTCCCCTTCTATTTGCCAAGAAGTGATGGGGCCGGATGCCATGATCTTAGGTTTTTTATTATACCCAGAGTTAAACTTTGTTGGTCTATAGGTGGTCATGATAGAGGTTTACAAGATAATGCATGGGATGGAGAAAGTAGAGAAAGAAGTACTTTTCTCCCTTTCTCACAATACAAGAACTCGTGGGCATTTGATGAAATTGCTGAGCAGACAGGTTAAAACGGATAAAAGGAAGTACTTCTTCACCCAAAGGGTGATTAACATGTGGAATTCACTGCCACAGGAGGTGGTGGCGGCCACAAGTATAGCCACCTTCAAGAGAGGTTTAGATAAAAATATGGAGCAGAGGTCCATCAGTGGCTATTAGCCACAGTGTGTGTGTATATATAAAATTTTTTGCCACTGTGTGACACAGAGTGTTGGACTGGATGGGCCGTTGGCCTGATCCAACATGGCTTCTCTTATGTTCTTATGACTCAAACTTGGTTCTATCGCTTCAGACCAACATGGCTACACAACTGAATCTGTCTTCAAGAAAGGGAAATGATTAATCTCTCCCGATGTATTCACTGCAGAGATAATACAATTTGCCTCACAGCTATTTAAAAAAAGGGTGGGGGAACCTGATATGAACAACACTGTTCCCCAGTCATCTCAGAACTGGGCTATGCAATATAATTCCCAGATTCCTGCAACCTCATAGTGACAAGAGGAACCATCAATTGTCTTTCTTCATCTCTCCTCTCTTTTAGCTTTAAATTCTCTCATGACGCCAATGGGAAAACTAACCTTTAAAAAAAGAAGGCAGGTAACTACCAGCTGGCTCCTCCTCCACTCTGCATATTTAATCTCTCCTCATTCCAGCCTTCTCTAACTATTGGTGACAGCGTCTTCAGAACTTTTAACAGGGAGAGCTCTTACTGGGTGTACTCCCACGCAGGAAGTCTTGAACATAGCTGAATTCTTATACTGAGAATGCTTCAACTGGGGTAATAGTCTTTTTTAAGCATGCTTATGTACTTTTAAACTATCTGCCCATCTTTTAGAGGTTAACCAATAGCCAATGAAAATGGACTTTCCATGCCTTACTACTTACATTACAACACTGGAAAGATAAAAGCCTCCAAGAGATCAATGGATTGAGGACCTTAGAACTCTTTCAATATCTGAATGCATGGTATATAGACAGCAATTGTGTATAGACTGGTTTTTAGATAGTGCTTATAGAAGCTTGCATATAGATCTGCCACCACTGTTATATTTTTGCCACTGCCTTATGTGCATGCTTTTCTTTCTTTTTTTAAAAATTATTTAGTTGCTGGATTTTATTTTTTTCTCCTTTTGTTCATTGGCTTTTTTTGAAAAAAAAAAAAGTAAGGAAAAATAATTCCTGGGGAATCAGGCCTTGAGAGGAGAAAATACTACATACATGCTATGAATCACCACAAGTTTTAATAAACCAAAAAGTGTGTCATTCCTACATTCTGGGCACAAGGAAATGAGCAGTAATGAGACAAGATGTGTAAAACAAGAACAAGGGCAAAGGCAAGAAGGAAGGATGGCTTTTAAAATCAAATATGTACTGTTTTCTTCTTGTGGAGCACAAGCCAGCAGATCCAAAATATGTGCATACTCCCCATTGCAAAGTTTAGTGATCGATCCCCACACCCTTTCCTTCCCCCAACCCTAAAATCCAGTATTCATTGTAATGTCACATAAGATGTGAGAGCACAGCTGTTTTAGTATTTGCCACAGACCAAATTCTACTCATAATTTCCAAAGTAAAAAGTCCCATATCTAAATTATACATTACTGACTGACTGACATTATGAAAACCTTGTAACTGTTTGCTATTAAATACTTCTTTAAAATAAAAAGATACAGCTCTCCATGTGAAAAAGAGTTTCTTTGCAGCCATATTTAATTAAATAGCAAATGATATATTTATTTCAACCTATTATCAATGTATAAATCACATATAATGATCCAAATCTAATGCATAAATGTGGAGGCAAAATGCTATGCTTTGAAAAAGGCAGAATGCATCTTCAGAGCCCCTGGCCCACAAATCACTTGTGGAATAGTCCCACTGAACCCAATCAGACTTCTCTGGAGTAAATACTTTTCATTCCCCTGTCATAAACACAGAGATATATGGGGCCTTATATTTTTTTCTTGCAGTAAGATAAGAAACTTTTTTATTAACATATGTCAGTACCATCAGCCTTAAGAGACACCCATGCCTATATTTCTGTGTTCTTCCTCTTTGACTGTGGGGGCTTTGGAAATTAATAATGTGGTTGCTAGGGAAGGCAGCTTGATTTATCCAGAGCCAGACACCGAGGGCCTTGGATGAAACTTCATTTCAGTTTCTCCCTTCCCTGCCTGAGTATGTGGCTATGTTCGTAAGGAAGAAACAATCTGATCACATGCCATAGTTCACTAAGATGGGGGGACACAGAAGATGCTTGAGGCTAATTTGTGAGAATCTAATTAAAGAAGAAAGAATGCTCAGATGAGCAATGAGATATGTAGATTATAGAAGGAGAGAAAGTATTCTTATCTTACTGCTCTTCTGACTCAAAAGATCTCTACAGCTAAATATTTAGAAACTGCTAAGGTGGTTTTCCAATCCTCATCTACAACGGAAAACTGGACAATTTTTTTGGTGAGGATAAATTCACATAACCTATTAAGAGGGAGGACAAATACCTTTCTCTCAGAGCAGATCAAATTTCGCACTCCAATAAAATATGTTCTAAGGACTCAAGCTGACCAGATCCACCTTTACAAATTCTGTCCAAATATGTTGTGCCTGTGAATCGACATTCCGATATAGCCAAAGAAAATGAATTTAATCGAGCAAGCACTCTTCTGGTCATTAGGGCTTTTAAATAGCTTGGGATAGCACAAAAGTAGGGAATGCTGAAGAACTCTGGTGAAAATACATGTTGTGCCCTTAATAAGATTCGTTATTCTGTCCAGATTCAATACTGAGAGCTTTGTTTTATTTATCTGATGTGCAGATTACAGAAGGAAACAAAGTAAGTAGAAGGTGAGGTAAACCCCACCAGGTAAGTTCAAAAATGAGCGCTAGTCAGGTTCAAGGACGTCTAGAACCTATGCCGTCTCTGCTGTGAAAAGCTTCCCATCATCTTGCTGAACTTAGATTTATGGTCACTCAGTAGACAGGCACTCATCAAATGATTGGACCTACTATTATTACTCTGCATTTTGCTTTGCTGAGCCTGGGCAATGAAAATTCCATTTCAAATAGGGACTGTATCTTTCACACCTCTGCTACCGCAGCAGTAGCAAGAGGAGTAGGAATGAGCAAGAATGTGCTCAATGGGTTCTCGCTCTGTTTGCTTCTGGACCTCCACTCCTCCCCTTTTCTCCATTGCATGCACACAATAGTGCAGGGTGTCAGTGACTGTACCAGCATCTCCACCTATCCCGCCCCCCCAATCCTTATTTTCCTTGCTCAGCCCAGCTGTACAGTAAAGGTAGACTCTATGGGCTGCAAAAGGGGAAGTGCCCTTGACATGGCTAAAGCGGGGTGGTGGTGGGGGGAGAAGCTTCCTTAGCAGTTCCCATTTTGAACCAGACTGGATTTTGTTTAAAAAGAGAAAAACCAAGAAACTCCACAAGACATGCTTGTGTGGATGTTCCATTTTCCTCTGAGGGCTTTCCTACTTCCCATGCAGGGAAAAATCCAGGCAGATATGGAAGCCATCCCAAATCTAGAGCCTCCAAAAAGAGAGGCAAGTGATGAGCAGGAGAGACAGCTAGCTCCCTGCCCCCCCTCTTTGGGATTTGCACCAGAGTTTTTAATCAAACCTTCTTGAATTGGTGTTTGTATTTTATCAGATAAATGTTTCCAACAGTTACCGACATATACGGAGAGAACGCAACACAATTTCCTCTGAAGTTGTAAGAAAAGCCTTGATAGAATCACTGATCAAATGACTTTATGCACACAGGCAATGACTGTAGCCACCCAATATGCCCAAGAGGGAAACAAAAGCACTCTCCTACTGTTAGGCCCTTAGAGATTTTATTTTTTTAAGCCTGTTTTATGAACACTGCCAGGCATGAGTTCCTCCCTCAGCTGCTCAGATAAAATTGTCTCTTTCACAAATTTAGCATCCTTCACGCACCGCATGTTGTTAAAACACAAAGACAAAAGATGACACATTTTTACTTTTAAATGCACTATAGGGCGAGCGGTATCAATACTGTACTTTCTAAGACCGCCAACTTTATCAGATTCTCCGATTGGTATGGGACTAAAATTGGACCTGGCTAATGTCATGAAAGGTCCATGGCCTTGGGTCAGCCATAGCTTTCGTAGGAGTTGTCCTTGAAAGGGCAGCTGCTGTAAGAGTTCTCTCAGCCCCACCCACCTCACAGGGTGTCTGCTGTGGGGGAGAGGTAAAGGAGATTGTGACCACTCTGAGATTCATAGCTTTCGTAGGAGTTGTCCTTGAAAGGGCAGCTGCTGTAAGAGTTCTCTCAGCCCCACCCACCTCACAGGGTGTCTGCTGTGGGGGAGAGGTAAAGGAGATTGTGACCACTCTGAGATTCAGGGTATAGGGCAGGATATAAATCCGATATCATCATAATCTTCTTCTCCTCCTCCTCCTATGCCAGAGTGGGGGGCAGGGACTCAAAATAAGAACTGGATATTTCTTGTGATTTCATTGTGGGGGATGATCTTGTGAGGGGTGGTGGTGGAGATTTTGGACTGGTCTATCTCAGGTGGGGTGGTGGTGGAGACGTCAGTGTCAGAGTGTGGAGCAGAAGGTGGGTGGGAAGAGCCTTCTTCCAGCCTGTTCAAAGCATATTTAAACACGCTGGGAGGCCATCCAAACTCTCACTCCACAGCAGGTCAGCTGCTTGGTGGGAAGCTCAACTTCCTGCCAAAAGCACCCCCCTCCTTCCTTTCTTCTGTGGCTTACTTGAAGCTGCAAATAATTGGAAGGTTAATTAACTAAGGTTCTGTTTAAATTTGAACCGCACAATTGTTAATGCTTATTCTTTGTTTTACAAGGTTTTTCCTCATAATGCTTAAAACATGAACAGAAGACATTTGGAAAGCAAATATTATTTCCATTTCATAGATAAGGGAGAAGAAAAAATGAAAAGAACACTTAGGAAACTGTTGACATTAATGGGATTAGCATATTCATAACAGAGATTGTGGTACCCGAACAGCTTAAGGGGACAGCATGTATATTTGAACAGCCTGAAGAAGACACTGAAAAGATTTGGGGAAATGCAGATAAACTGGGAGCTGTGGTTGTATAGAAAAGGCTTAATAAACGGGACTTGACAATCTGGCTGTCCAGGAGATCAGAGCCAAGTCTAAAACAACAGAGGTTCCGCAGTAGCAGCTTTCTTTCATTTGCTATAACAAAGTTCAGTTGAAAGACGTAAGAGTTTGTTTGTGATGGGCTTGAAGTTGGTGAATTGAAAGGCATATAATCCCTCCTGCCCTTGCAGAGTATTCAATTGACTCTGATTTGTCATGATGTTAAAATGTGGGAACCTGAACAAACTGAGGGAAGTTTCTATTGTGATAACTGGGATTCTGAACTACGTGCGTACTGTGGTCCAGAATCCCAGTTACCGGGGGCGGGGGGGGGCGGAGAGGAGAGATAATCCTGTTTTTTAAGCCACCCTGACTTAGATGGCTCAGGCTAGCCTGAACTCATCAGATCTCAGGAGTTAAGCAAGGTTGGCCCTTGTTAGTACCTGGAAGGGAGGCCACTGAAGAATTCCAGGGTTGCCATGCAGAGACAGGCAATAGCAAATCATGTCTCTTGCCTTGAAAACCAGCAGGGGTGTCAAACATGTGGCCCAGGGGCAGTATCAGGCCCCCAGAGGGCTCCTATCAGGCCCCTGAGCAATTGGCTGTTATTTGCTTCCTCCCCTCTCTCTTTAGTTTCCTTCTGCGCAGGGCTTTTTTTGTAGCAGGACCTCCCTTTGCATATTAGGTCACACACCTCTGATGTAGCCAATCCTCCTGGATCTTACAGCAGGCCCTGTACAGAGGATTGGCTACATCAGGGGTGTGTGGCCTAGTATGCAAAGAAGTTCCTGCTACAAAAAAAGCCCTGTGTTCTGCATAACAACAGCTTGCTTTGCAAGGTTTGCTCAATCGTACAGGTGCTGCAAAGGCTCTATTTTCTCCATTGGCTGAGGCTCCTTCTTTGGGGAGGAGGCAGTGCTTGCTTTGCCGGGCTCTCTCAATCGCACAGCAGAGCTACTGAGCCAAGTCTCTCTTTCTTCTACTGGCTGAGGCTTCTCCCCCTCCTGGTTCCTTGGGGAAGGAAACAGCCAGAGCTGCCTTTGCCAGTTCCCTGGATCTCATGGGAGTAATACAAAAAAAGCACTTTTAAGACTGAGTGCTAATGTTTTAAGCATGCTTAAGTTTTTTTTTTTAAAAAACCATTTAATTGTGTTTGTCTGCATCCTTTATAAAGTTTATATCTCTGCTACCTAATCTTAAATAGGTACACACATGGCCCAGCCCGAAATGGCCCGGCCCGACAAGGTCTCATTTATGTCAGATTTGGCCCTCATAACAAATGAGTTTGATACCCCTGCCCTACAGGGTAATCAGAAGTTGGCCACTACTTGATGGTGCTTCATACACTGATTCGTTAAGGCGTTCATAGTGGTATGTCCCAACTGACTGGAGTTAAAGACTGCCATCTTCAGTTTGGTGTGTTACATGAAGGAAGGAGGGAGTGAAGAAGAATAAGAGCAGAGGAAGACCCTAAAGAAGTCTCATATAGGCTTCCTTTCCTCTTCCCACAATAGTCACTTTGTGAGGCAGATGGGGCTGACAAGAGTTCTGAGAGAAACTGTGACTGGCCCAACATCACCCAGAAGGTTTCATGTAGAGGAGTAGGGAATCAAACCTGGTGCTCCAGATTAGAGTTTGCTGCTCTTAACCACCACACTATGCTGTGCGTGAGGTAAGGATGTGCCACAAGCTTGAACGGAATGGAGCCCATTCTCCACTCCTGTATGTCAGACAACAAGGCTGAATTTGTACAAAGTACTGAGTCTGCCTTGAATTGAGGCCAACAACATTGTTAAGGACTTCAGAGGACATTGGGGACATTTGGCACTGGGCACTCTAGCATCTTTCACTGCTGTATATAAATAGCATGTTTATCAGCATTAGAGCAGCACAGCCCTGAATACTGAGTAGCTCAACATTCTTTTCGGCTCTCACTCGTTCCCCATCAGAAGTTTGGCCATGTCTTGTTGACTTCCCTGTTTAGTGTAATGATGCTGTCACTGGGAATGTGAACAAGTGGAAATTGTGTTCCAGTGAAGCTACAGACAAATCAGTACAGGAAGTGGAAGACAAAGGATGTCGTGTGTATATCTTGATGCTGTGTGTATATAACGTTTCTTGATGTTGTGTGCACACACACTTAAAAAAATCCTTTTATAACAGACCCTGCTCGTTTTAGTACAGGCTATAAAGCATGATTAGAAGAAGGGGTCATTTAGTAGGAAAAGAAGTGCTGGAGCTCATTAACACAACTCATTTGCATAACTCATTTGCAGATGCCACACACCCCTGACATCACTAGGAGGTGTACTAAATTATATCAGCTTAGTATCTACCTTAAAATGCTTCTTGAATTATAATTGTCATCATGAAACCTTACTCCCATCATATTTTAAAAATTACTTTCTCCTATGTGGCTACAGTGGCATAATGAAGATTTCCATCTGTCTGCTGTATATTTATTTATTTATTTATTTTTATAATTTCTATCCCGCCCTTCCCAACAAGTGGCTCTTGGTTATTCCCTCATTTTCGTAAGGAAAAATATTAGAAAGTTTGTCAAATCTTAAAGTTCAGCAAAATTCTTGCACGGGGGTTGAACAATGAAGCCCAGAAGCAATTATTGCGGGGGGGGGGGGGTTAAGAAAGAAAGAGCACAATAAAATTTAGAGGTTCCAGCGTTCCACTTGTGAGCTCCTGCCTAAAATGAGGCCTGATTAGAAGTCTGTCGGGGCAAACCTAAACAGACTCATATACCCTTTCTAAATCCACTGAAGTCAACGGCCTTTGAAAGCTGTCACTATAGTTAGGACTGTGCTACAAATGACAAAACGGCAGGCATCTTAGAAGGGCAACTGAACCCAAATATGTAAAAGACCACCACAAGAAGTGGATAATGAAAGAAACTTGCTTGGCTTACGATGCTGTAGCTAATTTTTTTTTTTTTGAGGGGTGGGAGCTGCTGACGATAAGAGACTGTGACACGCTATATCAAGTCCTTGAGGCAAGTGCCTCGGCTGCCTCATTAGAGTCCTTCTACACTTCATCACATAGGGAGCGTTTCAGCTCCTCAGGCCACACACGTGTAAAGGCAGCAGACTCACCAGCAGCAATGTGTCAAAGCGAGATTTGTCTGGAAACAATATACGGAGGCCCCTCTTAATAAGTGTGTGTGTGTGGGGGGAGAGGCCTAGTTTAATAGCTTTAAACATTCTGGAATACAGAGAGAGCAATGTGGCATGCTATTCTTGCACTGAGCCATACACTAATGAAATGCTTAGGACAGAGAAAAATGCATAATGCTTAAACCTACAAGGAAATAAGTTTTTTCCCTCCCAGCTGGTTCCCTAGATTCATTAAAGCATGCATGCGTGCGCGCGCACACACACACACACACACACACGAATGCAGAGACCGGGGCTGCAAAGAGACAGATGAGACTTTGCATAGTAATTGTCTGTAGAAACAAATCACTTTAACCTGTAAGTAGACAAACAGGTTGGAATTCAGTGTTTTTGGGGGGCGCCTAAGGCATGCGTTAATGGAAAAGGTAGGACTGCATTTGTTGGTTTTTGCGCAGTGCTGTGAGGACGTTTTAAAAATTAAAAATTATTTCACCAGTGCAAATAATATAAAAATTATTTCACCAGTGCAATGTTTAATGAGTGGGTTCATTTTGCTTGCACAGGGTGGCCTTCCAGAGCTAGTCACTTTCCCCTTGCGTGAGACGCAGAATCAAACATGAGCAGAAAGTGCCAGAGGTCTGCATTCTGCAACAGAAGACCATGCTGAGGAAACAGGCAAAAGTATGGGACAAAAAGTCTGCCTTTCTCTGCAGACTTGGTCTTGTTCCTTTAATGACTACTGTAGATAGATCCAGGTGGGCAGCCGTGTTGGTCTGAAGCAGCAGAACAAAGCAGGAGTCAAGTAGTACCTTTAAGACCAATGAAGTTTTATTCAGAATGTGAGCTTTCGTGTGCTAGAAGCCTGCTTTTCACCTCCACTGTATATTCATAAGGGATGTGAAGCTAGAAGCACACGAAAGTTACATTCTGAATAAAACTTCATTGGTCTTAAAGATGCTACTCGACTCCTGCTTTGCTTTAATGACTATTGCCGTCAAGACCAAGGGGGCCATCGTCGTTTAAGCTCTGCTGGAGACCTTTTATGAGATTATAAAGCATAAACAACTATCGTAACAGGAAGTTAAATCTGGGGTGAAGCTAAGGTTGCCAGCTCTGGGTTGGAAAATTCCTGGAGATTTGGGAGGTGTAACTTAGGGAGGGCAGAGTTAGGGGAGAGGAGGGATCTCAGAGAGGTATAATGCCATAGAGTTCACCTTCTAAGACAGTGAGGAGCTGATATCTGTCATCTGGAGACCAGTTTCAGGAGATCTCTGGCCAGCACCTGAAGGCTGGTAACCCTAGATGAAGTGAGAACTTGTACCCTTACCAGCGTGGTGCTGAAAGAAATCCCAAGCTCTCATTAGTCAGAACAACTGCTCCCAATAAATGCTGCCCTACACAGCATCAGTTCAGGAGCAGCAAATGATAAAAAGATCTAATAACTTCTGCTCTTCAATAAATTGACTAGGCCCGCATGTACCTATTTTTCTTCTGCCTCGAGGGTGGTATTCAAATACTGGAGAGGACAGAGGTGCAGCTAAGGAAAACCAGTAATGGTGATTCTGTCCTAATAAAAAAAAATTGCATAACTTATTTTTAAAAATAATTCTAAATGCAGTACATGACCCTGAGGCTTATCCTGCACCTTCCATATCTAGCTTATTTCCCTGGCAAGCACCACCATTGTTTTCTAATTCTGATGGGCATTGTGGTTTTCAGTATCTTTGCAGGTAACTTAAAAACAATCTAATCATACACACTAATAAATCAGGTTTCCCTCTAGAGTTGCTGCACACTCCTTGGCTGCTGGTGTGTGTCTGTGGGGGGGCAGGGCAGGATCTAGGGGGGCAGAGGGGGTTGCTTGCCCCAGGCACCACAAGAGGGGGGGGCGGCAAATTGGGTATGGAGTCCCATTCTATTCTATGGGCCCATAAGGCAGAATGGGCCCATAAGGGGGAGCCATTTTTTAATTTTAATTTTAAGCCATTTTCAAAAATATGTAGATCCTGTCCTGCGGGGCGGGGGGGGGGTCCACTTCCAGGTTGGGGAAATCCTGGAGATTTGGAAGTGGAACCTGGGAAGGACAGGTTCCTCAGTGGGGTACAATGGCATGCAGTCCACCCTCCAAAGCATCCATTTTTGTTTTCCAAGGGAACCAATTCCAGTCATTTGGAGATGAGCTATAATTCTGGGGAATCCCCAAGTCCCACTTGGAGGCTGACATTCCCAGTTTGCTTCACTTCCAAGGCAGTTTCCAGGGCCGGATCGGGGGGGGGGGGCAGAGGGGGGTGCTTGCCCCGGGCGCCTCCAGAGGAGGGTGCCAAATTGGGTATGGAGTCCATTCTATTCGATAGGCCCATAAGGTAGAATGGGCCGATAAGGGGGTGTCGTTTTTTAATTTTGCCTCCCCTCAAAAAACATGTTGATCCGGTCCTGGCAGTTTCAGCGAGGTTATGGGCCTTTTCTCTTCGCCCATCTCAGGAATTCTGGGAATTGTAGTTCTACAACAGGAAACTTTCTGAATGATAGTTCACACGGTTTGTGGAGAATGATGAGACTAATGTTAAACCAATTTAAAACCAGTTTAAATTTGCAGCGTAGATGTGCTTATTACACTGAAGCCTGGATTCTGCCCCGCAGCTATACTGGGAATACCACTGGGTTAGAGTATCATTAAGAGCCCCCTGGCGCAGAGTGGTAAGCTGCAGTACTGCAATCCAAGCTCTGCTCACAACCTGAGTTCGATCCCAGTGGAAGCTGAGTTTAGGTAGCCGGCTCAACGTTGACTTAGCCTTCCTCCTTCCAAGATCAGTAAAATGAGTACCCAGCTTGCTGGGGGGAAAGTAGATAACTGGGGAAGGCGATGGCAAACCACCCCGTAAAAAGTCTGCCATGAAAATGTTGTGATACAACGTCACCTCAGATTCGGAAAAAACAGGTTGCTTACCTGTAACTGATGATCTTCGAGTGGTCATCTGTGCAGTCACACACATGGGTCTTGCCGCAGGCAATGAATCCATTCCTCGGAGTTCCAATAGCTCGCCTATAGCGCTTTTGGCGCGCTCCCCTCCCGCCCTGGGGAGCAGGCAGCGACAGCGCATGCCTGGAGCGGGGGGGGGAGCGCCCATTCCACTCAGTTTCTTCCAGCCGCCGCTGACATAAACACAGTACAGAGTTAGATAACCATCACAGGAAGCCAGCAGCGGGGAAGGCTGGGTGGGCGTGTGTGACTGCACAGATGACCACTCGAAGATCATCAGTTACAGGTAAGCAACCTGTTTATCTTCTTCGTGGTCTCTGTGCAGTCCCACACATGGGTGACTAGCCAGCTGAGTAACCTGGAGGAGGGTGCTGGTAAAAGAAGATAGTTAGTCACATAAGAAAACAGATCATAGTCGAATATCTAGAAGCAGAGGCCAAAAACACTCACCATACTTCAGTGGAAGATGGATCGGAGGACTGCTTGGCCGAAGGAGGCGTCCCGTCTCGCACGAACGTCCAAAGCATAATGGGAGACGAACGTGGAAGGAGAGGACCACGATGCAGCCGCACAGATGTCCTCTAGAGAGACGCCCTGTAGAAAGGCCGAAGACGTCGAGACCGCTCTAGTAGAGTGGGCCTTAAGGCCTTCGGGAGGAGGCTGTTTAGCCAGTTCGTAACACAACCTGATGGCACTAACTACCCATTTAGAAAGTCTCTGGGTAGAGATTTTGTGTCCTTTGCGTGGTTTGCCGTAGGCCACAAACAGGTTAGGGTCCTTACGGAAAGGTTGTGTGCGATCCAGATAGAAGGCTAACGCCCTTCTGACGTCCAGTGAATGCAGCGATCGCTGTCCCTGGTCGGATGGGTTGGGGAAAAACGTTGGTAGCGAAGTGGAGGTAGATAGATGAAACTTGGAGACAACCTTAGGGAGGAATGTAGGATCTGGTCGTAAGACAACCTTGTCCCTATGAAAGATGGTGTAGGGAGGGTCAAATCGGAAGGCACATAAGTCACTTGCCCGCTTACCAGAGGTAAGGGCTATTAGCAATGCTGTCTTCCAGGAAAGAAGATTGAGCTGTATTGTCGCCATGGGTTCAAAGGGTGCCTTCATGAGACAGGAAAGAACAAGGGATAAACTCCACGTTGGGACGAACGGTTTAACAGGTGGATGCAGGTGCAGCATTCCCTTAAGGAAGGATTTAGATAAGGGGTGAGAGAAGACCGTCCTGCCATCGATAGTGTCATGGAATGCAGAGATGGCGGAGAGGTGTACTTTAAGTGAAGAGTAGCAGAGGCCTGATTTCTGCAGGGATAAGAGATAATCTAGGATCAGGTTTAGAGGTGTTACTTCAGGCGTTAGGTGATAGGGTGCAACGAAGGAACAAAAGCGCTTCCATTTGCGTTGGTACGAAAGTCTGGTGGAAGGCTTCCTTGCGTTGAGAAGGATATTGGTCACTTCTGTGGAGAAGCAGGAGAGTGTATTCTCCAAGCAGTGAGGGCCAGAACCCGAGGGTTGTGATGAAGTACCTGGCCGTTCGCCTGCGATAGGAGGTCTCCCACGACCGGGAGGCGTCGGTAAGTGTGTTGTGACATTTGCAGTAGTCTGGTGAACCATGGTTGCCGTGGCCACCACGGTGCGATAAGGATGCAGTCCGTGCCATCCCGTGCGACCTTTGTCAAAACTCGTGTCAGTAGGGGGGTTGGCGGAAAAATGTAGTGGAGGGGACCCCTCCAGAGATGTAGGAAGGCATCGTTGCCCTTCCTGCAGTAGAAGCGACGACATTTGGCATTGTCCCTGGAGGCAAAGACGTCCACCTTGGGAGTACCGAAGCAGGTGAAGATCCGACGAAGGTATGTCAGATTGATGGACCATTCGTGGTCGTCTATGCGTAGCCTGCTTAGTGAGTCTGCCAGCACATTCTCCACACCTGGGAGGTGGATGGCGGTCATGTGGATGGTGTGTTTGATACACCACTCCCAGAGCAGTATGGCTATGCGGCACAGTCGAAGAGATCTGGTGCCTCCCTGCTTGTTCACATAGAAGACTGTTGCCATATTGTCGGTGGAGATCTGGATATGGCGACCCCCGATGAGAGGGAGGAAGGATTGGAGGGCTCTGTGTACCGCAATTAGCTCTAAGCAGTTTATGTGGAGGGTCCTCTCCTGAGGAGTCCAGAGACCTCTGACAGTCTTGCCTTCTAAGTGGGCTCCCCATCCCCACATGGAGGCGTCTGTTGTCACGGTAGCCGTTGGAGTAGTTGGTAGGAACGGCATGCCCTCGAGGAGGTTCTCGAGGATAGTCCACCAGGTGAGAGAAGGAAGGACTCTCTTGGGGACGGTAAGCAGGGTGCTCTGAGGTTGCACATGAGGACGGTAGGCACGTACGAACCAGAGCTGAAGTGGTCTCATTCGTAGTCTGGCGAAGAGGAGAACTGCTGTAGTAGCGGCCATCAGACCCAGAAGGCGTTGAATAGTTAGGGCCGATTGGGTGGGGTGTAGCTGGACCAGCCTGGCAAGGCTGATGATTGTCATAGCACGGTCTTCTGGGAGGAAGGCACGTTGTATAGAGGTGCGGAGATGGGCCCCTATGAAGTTGAGATGTTGAGTGGGGGTGAAGTGAGATTTGGTGACATTCACCCTCAGGCCTAGAGACGCCAGGAGGAGAAGGGCTGCGTGGAGATTGGCCTCGAGCTGATTTGGAGTTGGTGCAATGAGGAGCCAATCGTCTATGTAAGGGAAGACTGTGATGTTGCGGAGTCGAAGAGCAGCTGCCACCACCGCCATGCACTTTGTAAACACCCTGGGTGCTGTGGAAAGGCCGAATGGTAGGGAGACGTACTGAAAATGATGTTGGCCCATCGCAAACCGGAGATATCTGCGATGCTGAGGTCGGATAGTCACATGGAAGTAAGCGTCCTGAAGATCTAGGGAAGCCATCCAGGAATTCTTTGGAATGAGAGGCAAGATGGACTGCAGCGAGATCATTCTGAATTTCCTGTACTCGATGAATTTGTTCAGCTTCCGAAGATCTAGAATAGGACGCTTGCCTCCATCCCTCTTGGGGACCAGGAAGTATCTTGAGTAGAACCCTGTTCCCCGATGTTGGGGGGGAACAGGTTCTATGGCTTTTTTCTGGAGCAAGTCCAGAATCTCCTGATGGAGGTGATGGGATGGGGGGGTAGCGACAAAGTAGTGGTGGCGAGGTAGCGAAGCGAACTCTATTGCGTACCCCAGGCGTACGATGGTGAGTACCCAGGAGTCGGTTGTAATTGAACTCCAAGTCTTGTAGAAAGGGGAGAGACGTGTGTGGTAAGGTGACTGTATGGGGAAGTCAAAGAGACTGCTTGTTAGGGGGGGACGATTTTTTAGACTGCTGAGAGCGCTGCCTTTGCTGGAAAGAAGGCTTTTGTTGCGCAGGTCTTCTCTTCCAATATTCGGCCTGCTTAGGAGAACGCTGGCGTCTTTGGAAAGATGGTTTCCAAGGTTGTTTGCGAGTGAAAGGTTGCGTAGGTGGTTGAGATACTCCCAGGCGCTTGGCCCTTTTACGACCATCGTCAACGGAAGACAAGACTTCATCAGTGGAAGCATGAAAGAGGCCCAGGCCGTCGAAGGGAAGATCCTCTATCTTCTGCTTGATGTCGGGTTGAAGATTTGTGGATCTTAGCCAAGCATGACGACGCAAGGCAACTGAGGAAGCGAAGACGCGGGAGGAACAGGAGACCGCATGGCGAATTGAATTAATCTGTTGTTTGGAGACCCTGGAGAGCTCAGAAACCAGGGCTGATGCTGTTCTCTGGGAGGAATCAGGAAGCGAAGGTATCAGTGGTGTGAATTGGTTCGCCAGATTAAAAGTATAAGCGGCGAAATAAGCTAGATAATTGTTAAGCTTCGAGTTGGTGGAAGCAAGTGTGAAGATTTTCCGTGCCAAGGTGTCTAATTTCCTCCCTTCACGATCTGGAGGCGTGGGATGTCTGGAGGGTTTGGTCTTCATGGCAGAATGAACAATAATAGAGTTCGGAGCCGGATGTGAGGCGAGGAACTTAGCGTCGGGGGCATGGACTCGATAGAGGGAGTCCAGCCTCTTTGAAGTGGGGGGTACGGAGGCAGGTTTGTCCCAAGTCTCCTGAAGACCCTCCAAGTGCACCGGTAACATCGGAAGCAAGGACCCGGGCGGAAAGTCCGACTGCACCAAGTCATGTACCATGTCCGACACCTTGGGGGAGTCCGCCTGGAGAGGTATTTTCAGTGCCTCCGCCATCGAAGTAATTAGGTTGAGGTACGCCTTGGATGCATCCGACGGAGAGAGCCGGAGCTGTTGTGCGGGGTCGGAAGGGATAGATGGAGAGTGGTCTTCCGAATCCGAGGAGGCAGGTGAATCCCTAACCGAGGAAGATCCCGCCGTGGAGGGAGAAGGTGGATGAACGATCGGTTCCGAGATGGGAGCTGCAGGTTCCGAGGTCTTGGGGGGAGACCGAAGTCGAGAATCCGGGGCCACGGATACAGTGGCAGAAGCGGTGCGGGGTTTGGCCACGTCTCGGTACCGAGGGTGCTCGCGTTGTTGACGCGAGGAGCCAGCCTCTTGCTCAGATGATAGAAGGCGGTTAAGGAGTCTGGGTGAGTACTCGAAATGGCTTCGAGGGTCACGAAGTCGAGAAGGACGGTCGAAGTGGAGTTGAGGTGAGTCCTCGCGTCGGGTTGGGCGTGCGTAACGAGGCCGAGGCGAACCGCCATAACGGATCCGTGGAGTAACGGATCCGTGGAGTAACGGGATCACGATGGTAGTAAGAGCCGGAGTCCTGATATCTGTGATGGACGTCCCAATCGGAGTGCGAACCGGAATGGTGACGAGACCGACCTTGTCGAGGTGAGGGCGATCTGGAAAGGGGAGAGTATTCATATCGCCTTCTGGAGTAGTAGTCTTGCTGTTCAAAGTAGACAGAGGAACCGGAGTCGTGGCGGCTGCGCGGAGAGCGTGATCGGATTCGAATCCGATGGGAAGAGACTTGAGTTGCCGATTCACGGTACAGCGGAGAGAGTGCAACGTCGTGGAAGGAGTCAGGACGCAAAGATGGGCGTAGATAGGTCTGTGTCGGGTCGGTGGTGCGGTCGGGTTCGAGGATCTCAGAAGGAACCACGCTATGTACTGAAGGTGATCGAGATCGAATCGGAATCACCTCCACGGCCGTGGAGGTGTGGGGTGTAAGCCGAGGCATGTCGGTGATGACGTCAACCGGGGTCGACAATTCGGACGGCAGAAGTGGTTGAGTCGAAGTCGATGGAGCAGTCGAGGCCATGGTGTTGTGGGGCTTAATGGGCGCCGAGTCCGCCGATTCGGAATGGCGAGCCGATTCGGAATGGGGAGGTTTCTTCGGCGCCGAATCCGAGTGTCGAGGCTTCTTAGGCGCCGACTCCGATTCGGAATGACGCAGCTTTTTCGAAGATTTGTGGCCGGTTTCGGCGTGCTTCGAAGGTCGTTTCCCGGACTTGTGCGTCTTTTGAGACTGAGGCGCGGCCGGGGAAGCCGAATCTCCCGCTCGAGGTGGGGGAGGCGGCGAGTCGGAGGTGGGCATAGCCCGCAAGGAGCGTTCTAAGAGGAAAGCCTGTAGTCGTGCAGCGCGGTTTTTGCGTGCCTGCTTGCCGAAGTTGGCACAATGCGGGCAGGCGTCGACTCGATGGCCTTCCCCGAGGCAGAAAAGGCAGTGACTGTGGCCGTCTGTGGTGGGGATTTTAGCCCCACAGTGCCTACACTTTTTAAAGGTAACCTTCCCTTCCATACGCCCCGGACGGTGGGGGGGGGGAGGGAGGGAGGGAACGGTTGGAAAAGGAAAAGAAAAGCGCAGAAACGGTGTATTTTTTTTTTTTTTTTTTTTTTTTTTTTTTTTTCAGGACGAAAAAAGGGGAAAGAGAAACGATACCAGGTAAATCGGAGAGTGAAGTCCAGAAAGGAGATGAGCTGAGGAGAGACGAGCTAAGGAAGAGCGCAGCGAGGAAGGTGTTGTCCGGGCGGCGGAAAGGAAGAAACTGAGTGGAATGGGCGCTCCCCCCCCCGCTCCAGGCATGCGCTGTCGCTGCCTGCTCCCCAGGGCGGGAGGGGAGCGCGCCAAAAGCGCTATAGGCGAGCTATTGGAACTCCGAGGAATGGATTCATTGCCTGCGGCAAGACCCATGTGTGGGACTGCACAGAGACCACGAAGAAGATCAACTGGTGCTTCCACAGGAAACTACCTTTACCTTCAGAGTATCATTAAGTCCTTTGCAGTGCTAAGATCCCAAAACATAAAATAAAATTATTTTCTTTAAAACCTTCATATCAGGGAGTCTAATTTAATGTAAACAAGGTTTGTATTATCCCATCAAGTAATGGAAAATTTGCATTATTTAATGGGGTGGCTTCTGTTTTATTAATGTTTGAATTCCTCTGTTTGCTTTTAATTTTCTAGCTGCTCTTAATTTTTTTTTTTTAACACTCTGGGGAACACCTGGTTTCAGTACTCTTAAAGATATGGTAATAGCTCCCGAACTCTTCTACGTATCAGGGACAGCTTTTTCCACTGTAAGAGCCAGTGCGGTACAGTGGCTAAGAGTGTTTGACTAGTATCGGGTAGGAAAGGAAAAGTCCCCTGTGCAAGCACCAGTCATTTTCGACTCTAGGGTGACGTTGCTTTCACAACGTTTTCACGGCAGACGTTTTACGGGGTGTTTTGCCATTGCCATCCCCAGTCATCTACTTTCCCCCCAGCAAGCTGGGAAGGATGGAAGGCTGAGTCAACCTTGAGCTGGCTATCTGAAAACCCAGCTTTCGCTGGGGATCGAACTCAGGTCATGAGCAGAGCTTAAGACGGTAGTACTGCAGCTTTAACGCTCTGTGCCATGGGCCCAAATTCCCACTCATGCCACAGGAACTCTCTGGGTGACCTTGGGCCAGTCATACACTCTCAGCCTAACCTACCTCACAGGGTTGTTGGCAGGAAAAATGGAGGTGAGGAGAATGATGTCAGTGGCTTTGGGTCCCCATGGGGGAGAAAGGTGCAGGGTACAAATTAATTAATTAATTAAATAATATTGCAGGTAACTTACCACCTTTGGTACTACCTTTTATGGGTCAGGCATGATGAACACTTATTCTTGTTTCCTGACTCTGTGAATTGTGCCCCCCTGCCCCAAATTGGCCAAAAGCTATTGTCTGAGCATCACTCAAACTGATATAATGTTTTTAAGTGACAAAAACTGAGCAGTCTTTTGGGGTTCCAGGGATACCCATAAGAGACCTGGGCTTTTCACTCTATCTCAGCCTAACGTACCTCACAGGTTTGTCGGGAGGGTAAAAACGGAGGAGGGGAAACCAGTGTATATTGCCCTGAATTCCTTGGAAGAAGTGCAGAATAAAAATATATGAAATAAAAAAAAAAAAAAACAGACAAATACATAAATGAAGACAGCTGCATTCTTAAAGATATAAATGTGCCAGGAGGGATGACTGAAAACGGAAAACAGTACAGTCTGGCTGCAAACTGAGTTCCTCAGCCATCCTTTAGGCTGAAATCCTATGTGCAATTTCTAAATCTTCTTGAAATGAGCGGGATGTACTTCTGAGTACTGCACAAGACTGGGATGCATCTTAACACAGTGTGACCCTAACCAAGCATAGCATTGCAGCTACAAGTTTACAGAGAGCTGGACAGCAAAAAGGACATTAATGGATGAGAGCCAACTACTGGAAGACAATCCAAAAAGACACATGGCATCTTTGCAAGTTATTCCCCACCCCTCCCTACAACACTGGGAGAATGAGCTGTTTCACATGCTTCCAAAGCATGAGCTATGATCCATGATCCACTAAGTGACACCACTTATGCAATTTGAAAGTGGAGTTCACACACTAGTCCAGAGTCCCATGTACACTCTGGTGTTCTATACACAATTAGTCTCAAGGCATTTCAGTAGAAAGAGATTAAGTGCATGCCCATTTCATCCCTGGAGGTGCAGCTCTGTATGGGTCCTGGACCCCAAAAGTCTAGAAGGCATTCTTGGACAAGAGCACTTAACTAGGAAGGAACGTGAGCCATATTTTTACCCTTGACCACTGCCGCAGCAACTTTTTAGAACATAAACTCATGGCCTTTGGCGTGCCAGTTCTCCTCACCCCCCTTGTGTGCAATACATGATTATTCTGTTTACAAAACCTTAATTCAATATGCACCCTTTTAATTAGACGAGTGGAAGAAACCATCTACAGTTTTGAATTTAAACACATAAGTATATAATTTATACCCAGTACCCCAAGAGATAATGGGAAAGAGTGTTCTATTTTTAAAATCTATCAGGCAATAATTAGTGGTTTCAGAAAACTGCAAAACAAAAACAAAAACAGTGTGTGAATAAAGAGATGCAGATGCAGCAACTTTAAGAACTCCGTGGGAAGACTTGTTCTTTTCATCATGGTCAATTCATCAATGGAGCAAATGAAAAACTAGAAAGCAAGAGAAATGTGGACCATCTGCTGTCTCCAGATGCAACTGAGCATGCTGCTGGCATCTGATGCTATTTAACACTACTGAACAGGGATAAGATCTGTTTAATGTTCTGACCAAAGATTGGGAGAGAGGAATCTTTGGGTATAAGAATTCAGTTGAAATAATTCCCCCTGACACTTTCATATACACATAGTGACAGTTAAACAACTCACCTTCAATTGTCCCTTTTCAAATTATTTAATTTAAACATTCAAAGTATGACTTTACTCAAATGATGCTCATTGGATTCTCCACCCCCACCTCCCTCCTGCCACTTCTCAAATAATACAGCAAGTGCCTCAAACAAATGTCAGGTATCTAGCAGCGATAGCAGACAACCATCTTACCTTGAAACTGTGAACCTTCTCATACTTTGGAATGTGTTCGTTTTCCTTCAGAGTTGCTCTTCTGACAAGCGATGTCAGCTGCGAATAAGCAAAGAGTTTAAGAGGTTGCCAGATCGTCGCAGACGACTTTTGAAAGCCCAGTCGCATTCCCAAAGCTGCCATCAATAAATCTCTTTGACGACTCTCCTGTTTAGAGTTGTGAACGGCAGATCTATTTGCTTTTTGCCCTGACCAAGACTCCTTGGATGGCATTTTGGGGAGAGAGAGAGAGATGAACACTGAACTTATACCAAATTGATTCTTTTTAAAAAAATCAAACCAGTGTTACTCCAAAAAGTCTAAACTGAGCTGCAGAATAGCATCGCTGTAAAGTTGTCGTTGTTACTATAATACACAGCTTCTTTTCTTTTCTGTTCCTTTTTAAAAACCTCTCTCTAGATTAAGCTTGAAAACTTATGGGTCTGGAGATGTGAACAAGAAGGGGAATCAATGTTGACAAAAGAATGCCCAGGATGTCTTCATCCATTTAGAAATCAATGCAGCGTTTGTCAAGGAAGCAGTTCTCTAGGCTCTTTTCTCCCCTTTTCCCAACCATATTGAGGATGATTTTGTATCAAAAGACACTCACATACTGAATATAATCAGTTTCCAGTTAATAGGTACCCTGCTAACCTCAGTCTAGCAAGAAGAGAAAGGAGGGGTGGGCTTTAGCAGGCAGCGAGGGATCAGACTGGTTACATTGAGAGGGCATGTAGCCAATGGAAAGCCAGCAATAGAATTTAAGTGCCGTGCTGCTCGACACACTCATTCCTCCCACCCCACCTCCCATGTGAGATTTTCTTGCTGGCTCAAGAGAAAAAAAATATATCAGCATGAAGATAATGAGCGATGAATGAGTCATGCATCATTGCAAAATGGCTTCTCTGCCTTTTTTTAAAAAAAAGCTTAGGAGATTGCAATACATTTCCCAGTGCTGAAACAGAAGAGCAAAACAGGAAAAACCTTCTATTATACAGACAATTCACATGAAAACTAATTCCATTGCTTAACACTTTCCACAAGAGTGATGCCCTCTCCGATATGTTTCTGCCAATTCTCTGCCTGTAAGATAATGCTGGTAAAGTGAAAGAACTGCCTTTCTGTATAGCTCAACATGCAGTTCAATGGTCTACTACGTTATTTTTGCAATCCTATATATATTTTTTACCAATTCCAGTTGCCTCAAAATGAATAATTGAGAAGGCATAATGATATCAAATTACAGTGTTTTCTTCTTAAAACTAACCATTTGTGTAGAAATTACAGTATACTGTTTAAAGGGCAATAGTTTGCTCAAATGGTCAGAATGACTAGGCTCAGCAACTGCCAGGTGGAGAGAGATCTCCTAGAATTTCAGCTTATCTTCATAATGACAGAGACCAGTTTCTTGGAGAAAATGGCTTCTGTGGAGGGTAGCCTATGGCATTACATGCTGTTGAGGTCCCTCCCCTCCCCCCCCCCCCAGGCTCAACCCACCAAACCTCTAGGGATTTCCCAAACCAGAGTTGGCAACCCCAGGTCAGACCCC
The DNA here is from genome assembly GCF_032191835.1 of Heteronotia binoei. Classification (NCBI taxonomy): domain Eukaryota; kingdom Metazoa; phylum Chordata; class Lepidosauria; order Squamata; family Gekkonidae; genus Heteronotia; species Heteronotia binoei. The sequence continues at coordinate 33,888,859 of NC_083238.1, forward strand.
ACCCCCGATCTCATGGTTCAGAATAGTCTACTAAGCTCCCAGTGGCGCTGTGCCATTCTGAAACAGATTTGTGCCCAAGTTCCTTCAGCCTTTCCTAGCCTCCCACTGGAGACCTAGGAAAGGCTGAAGGACTTGGGAATATTCAGTCTGGAGAAGAGGAGGTTGAGGGGGGACATGACTGCTCTCTTTAAGCATCTGAAGTAGGCCTGTAGCTACCAGGGGGTCCTGGGGGGGGGGGGTTCAGGCCCCTCCAATCAAACTCCTGTTCTATCTTTATGCCCCCTCCAATCACTGGGGAGTAGTGAGGAGGTGCCTATAGAACCTGGCACCCCAGCAGAGCCTGTAGAACAGCCGATCCTGCTTTAACCCCCTTCTGTAATGTTGTGCCACAGCGGCAGCCCTATCTCTCCGTTGTATCCTATGGGCCCACAGGATATAATGGAGAGATCTCTCCCCTGTCTTTAACTCCCCCAGTCAGCCCTGAAAGGCTGGCTGGGGAAGTGAAGAAAGATCAGGGAGAGTTCTCCCCACTGGCTCTGCTGGGGTGCCTGGTTAAAACTGGGCAGTGCAACAGAGCCCAAATCCTGCTGGGGATCCTGGGGGGATCCGGATTCAGTGCAAAGAGTCTGGCCCCCCTAAAGAAAAAAAATCCTGCCTGTGACCCCACCAAATTTGAAATCCTGAATACAACCCTGATCTGAAGGACTGTTATTTGAGGAGGGCAGGGAGCTGTCCCTGTTGGCAGCAGAGGAGAGGACTCACAAGAATGGGTTTAAATTAAGGGTGGGAATGTATCAGCTGGATATTAGGAAAACCTTTTTTACAGTAAGAATTGCTCAACAGTGGAATCAGCTACTGAAAGAAGTGGTGAGCACGCCCTCACTGGCAGTCTTGAAGCAGCAGCTGGACCAACACTTGTCAGGGATGCTCTAGGTTGATCCTGCACTGAGCAGGGGGTTGGACTAGTGGTCCCCCAACTTTTTGGGCACCAGGGACCGGTTTTGTGGATGGCAATTTTTCCACGGACCAGCAGAGGGGGGGTGGGGCAATGGTTTTGGGATGATACAATTGTGCACTTTATTTTGGTGTGGTGGTTAAGTGTGCAGACTCTTATCTGGGAGAACTGGGTTTGATTCCCCACTCCTCCACTTGCAGCTGATGGAATGGCCTTGGGTCAGACATAGGTCTTGCAGAGCTGTCCTCAAAAGGGCAGCTTCCAACCCCACAGGGTGTCTGTTGTGTGGGAGGAGATTGTGAGCCACAATGAGATTCGGAGTGGAGGGCAGGATATAAATGCAATGTTTTCTTCTTCTTCATTATTATTATTATTACATTGCAATATATCAGGGGTGGCCAACGGTAGCTCTCCAGATGTTTTTTGCCTACAACTCCCATCAGCCCCAGACATTGGCCATGTTGGCTGGGGCTGATGGAAGTTGTAGGCAAAAAAATATCTGGAGAGCTATCGTTGGCCACCCCTGCAATATATAATGAAACAATTATACAACTCATATTCCGGCTGCTAACAGGCCACGGACTGGTACTGGTCCATAGCCCAGGGGTTGGGGACCCCTGGACTAGATGGCCTGTAGGACCCACTCCAACTCTGTGATTCTATGTTCCCTTCTACCCACAGACCTCGGTCCTGATCTAAATTGGTTTTCTGTTTTTGAGTCCAAAGGGTCCCCATAAATATCAGCTATAGGTGCATCCCAGGAACCTTTGGTCTATATTTATTATATTTCTTTATTCTGATAATACCTTTTCACTCAGTTTAGGGACTCCAAGGTGGCAAACAATCAAAAACATTAAAACAAGCTTTGGAAATGCATAGTATAGAAACAACTGAAGAGAACAACTGAAACGTACACTGGAAGGAGAGTAAGTAAGAGAACACCAAAAGAAAAAGTCTTCAGCTATTGGTGGAAGACAATAAGAGGAAAGAAGATTAATTTCTTTGGGGAGGGAATTCCATAATTTTTGTACAAAGCCAAAGGCATGAGACAGCAACCTACAAAGGAACTCTAGACTACTCTCAATCAAAGCACAGGATTTAAGACATTTTCTACGAGGGGCTAGCCTAACAGCCTGGACACATCAGAGGTGCACTGATCAAAGCCTGCTTTCAATCTTCTAAGTTCTGATTTTGCAAGACTAATAAACAAGACAGTTTAGATTTCTTTTTGCAAACACAGATTCAAGTGGGTAGTCATGTTGGGCTGAAGCAGCAGGACAAAGTTTGAGTCCAGTGGAGGCTTAAAGACCAACCAAGTTTTTTTTTAAGGTATGCTCTTTCACGCGCATGCACACTTCTTTAGATACACTGAAATGGAAGTTATCAGTCCACCCTCTACCTATATGTATGGACTGGTAACTTCCATTTCAAAAGGGTGTCTGTACATGAAAGCTTTTTCCTTGAATAAAGCTTGGTTGGTCTTTAAAGGTGCCACTGGACTCAACTTTTTTTTAAATAGCATTTTTGGTATCTGTGTGTTTCTGTGCGTGCATGCTTGGAAGTCATGGTGACTCCTGGTGACCCTTTTCAGGGGTATGGAGGACATTCAGAGAAGTGGCTTGAAACAGCCTGCCTCTGCCTCCCGCTCTTGTATTCCAAGAAAGTTCCCATCCAAGTACTTTTCAATAATGGAACCTCTGGGAGTACTCTAACCACACTGATGCCATCTAGTAACCTATGCTATCATTTGCATGGAGCTAAACTGAGTCATGTTTTAATTTTTAAACTCTTTTATATGTTGCAACCCACCCTGAGCCCACTCACAGAGGAGGGCTGGATAAATAAATAAATACTTGCCAGGGTTGACCCTGCTTAGTTTCCAAGATCTAACAAGACTGGGCTTCCCTGGGTTATCCAGGTCAGGGGCTCATCTTTGTTCAGTTCCTGGAATGGTACAGTCAACCCAGGAAGGACTATTTGGTCATCTCTCTGATACTATCAGCATCCAGGTGCATTTTTGGCATCCCCTTTCTATATGACAAATCCTATCATAGCTCAAACCTTTTAGTACACACCAGTAAGGTTTTATAACCCAGATGCGCTAACTAGAATCCATCCCAAAGTCAACCAATGACAGTTACCAAAATACAAATCCAGTTTCAGGAGAGACCCCAATACTGGACCAATAGCAATTCTACCCCAATTGGCACTGGTTAAATGTGCATGCAGGCTCCCTGAGCACCCAGTTTAGGTGGCTTTCATCCAAAACCATCTCTCAATAACCACAAACAATGCAGCATTGGACATTTCCTCTTCAAAACAGGTGGAATAGATTGTCTTTATCCATTCTGTTTGCCTTCCCTCAATTTAACAGTGCACATCTTTTTTTTCCTGGTCCTCCTCTCTTAGCCATCCCATTTTCCACCGCAGAGTACGTTGTCCTATTTCACCCAGCTCCTTCCCACTTTATCCTAGTCATGTATTCTCTTCCCATTATCCTAAATTCTGTTCCCATTTGTCCTACTGCAACTTCTGGTCTTATTTCAGGCAGCCCAACATCAGTCTCTTCTTTCTGGGTTGGTTTGCTTTGGACTCGCCGAACACAACATAATTTGGATAATAAAAGATAACTTCAATTGGGAAATCAGCTTAAAGAAACCCAACTACAAACTAAGATTGAGTAATATCATCATCATCATTCACCACCACCATCGTGTTTCTTCAGTAAAACTGCCTAGTAGCTCAGTCTTCCTCACTGATTCTCTTTTTTTAGTCTACATGATGTTTGGACAATAACATTTCTTTGCAGATTAAGTGTTTTGTTTCGCTTTGTTCATTGGTCTGGGAACTGCTGTGTTAAAAATGGGATCTGTGCATACAACAGACAGAAATAAGTGTAATTCAGACCCAGACTTTGTGTGTAGGCTGTACACATTGTACACAAATCGGAGATGCTCTGATGTGATGGGCTTCACTGAGGGACTGATTAAGGTAACACCCCTGCACACCTGAGAATCTAGCTTGAACAGACCTGGGGACATAATTGGCAAAAGTCTATCATGTAGTTGGGCTGCAGGAAAACAAGAGGACAGAGTGAAGATGCCTCCAGGCTACCAGGATTCAATTATAGCATATAGACAGAAAAAGATCTGTCTGTCTGGTTGGGTTTTTTTTTTAGTCTTCCCACTTTTGGGACCCTGTATTAGAGGAAATGATAGTTTTGACCTTGGGGCCCATCACAGTTTACGTCTATGAAGAATCACAGGCACTACACATACGTCCTGAGACTGAAAAGATCAATGCTCCATGTACAAGAGTGTCTTTTCCTATAATTATTGGCTCTAGCAAGGCAAACAGCCTTAATTTCTTTGCCAATCTTGGCCTATTATAGATGGCAATAAGATCCCTGGGAATACAATGATCATGGCTAAATGCTTTTTATTTAGGGTTGTCAGGCCCCCTTGCCCATCTGGCGGAGGGATTTGGGAGGCATTCTGGGAGTAGGTGGGGATACCACACTGACATCACTTCTGGGATGTCATTGCATCAGGACGTTGCGCAGGGGACACTCTGGTTTCTGGGCAAACTCTATGGCTAAATTGGGCTCAAGCCATAGAGCAGGGGTGGCCAAACCTCGTTAATGAAAGAGCCACATAGAATAAAGTCAGATGTTTGAGAGCCACAAGGCAAGAACATGGCTGGACTTGCTGTGGCCCACTAGCTCCCAAGATGCTGGCTAGCTTGGCTTGGAGAAGTGATTTAGAGAGAAATGCCTTCTCCAAGCCAGCAGATGGGGCAGTGGTGGGATTTGAGAGCCACATAATATGTGCGAAAGAGCCACATATGGCTCCTGAGTCGCAGTTTGGCCACCCCGCCATAGAGTTTTCTTAAACCAGTATCCCCTGCACAAACATCCCCTTGGAGGGTTTTCCCCCACTGGTCAGCTGGTTTGCAGCAGAGAGGAGCTCCTGAAACTGGGGGATCCCCCACTGGGACCTGGCAACCCTATTTTCATTTAGGCCTGTAGCAATCTCAGTAGACAGGACAGCTTAAAAGAAAGTATACCAGCTGACCTGCTTTTTGCCAAACTTAACTAGGCCTCTGTACTCATCTCAGGACTATAAAACAGGAAACAGGGCACATTTCTATTCTTGTAGTACAATTGATTAGGGACCAATTTTTATAGTTCAGCGTTCGCTCTAACACACACAATGGGAAAAAAGTAATGGGACCTACTGCAAGAATATGACAATCATGATCCTGCAGATAATTTTCAAAGGAGAGGTTGGCACTGAACTAATCCATTAACTTGTGAAAATGTGAAGACAGCAGAAAGTGTGAGAGTGTGAAAGTGTGAGAACGGCAGAGCAGCTACAAGCTTTCTTGGATGATACATCAGCTCTGGATCCGTTCCCCTACTGACCTGGTCGTGGGATGGAGATGCCTTTATGGATGACCTCCAAGACAGCTGGATTGGGGGGGTTCAGTGCTGTTGTTGTTATTAGTATTTCAGCAGTGTTTGACATGCTCGACCATGATCAGTTGATCCACTGTCTTGCTACCACTGGAATACATGGGATTGCCTTATAATGTCTGTGCTAAGTACTCCAAGGGTGGGGACAGAGTATGGCATCTGGGAAAGTTTTCCCACGATATCTGTTGGTTTGAGATGTCCCTCGGGGGGTGATCCTGTCTTCAATGCTCTTTAACATCTATGTGCACCCTCTTGCCCAGCTAGTCAGGAGGTTTGGGCTAGGGTGCTATCAATATGCTAATGACACCCAGCTATATCTGATAACAGGTGACTGGCTGGATACCGTCCTAGAAGATCTGGCATCCATGAGATGCCTGAAGCTGAATTTATCAAAAATGGGGGGAGGTGTCTGTGGCTGGGCTGGGGGAGGGAAGGGAAGGGAAGGTCAGGGCCAGGATTTCAGCTTTCCACTCTTGATGGAGTACAGCTGGTACCAGCTTCCTCCATCAGGAGTATGGGTGTGACTCTTGATGCCTCTCTTACTCTAGAGGCACAGGTCTTAAATATAGCCAAGATGGCATTTTTTTTCATGTTTGCCAAGCCCGGCAACAGGTCCCCTACCTGTCCTGTGCTGAACTAGCTACAGTTATCCATGCATTGACCACTGTAGTTCACTCTATGCAAAACTGCCCTTGAAAATGCTCCAGAAACTTCAACTTGTTCAGAATACAGCTGTGCGGGTCCTTACAGGAACTCCCTTGAGAGCGCACATACGATCTGTGCTTCATCAGCTGCACTGGCTTTAGACTGAATTCTGAATTGGGGTCAAGGTTTTGGTACTTACCTTCAAAGCCCTAAATCAGGGATGTCAAACTCATTTGTTAGGAGGGCCGGATCTGACACAAATGGGAGTTTGTGGGGCTGGGCCATGAGTGTCATAAAATATGTCAGGTGGTAGAGACAGGGCCAGATCTAGGGGGAGGCAGAGGGGGGTTCTTGTCCTGAGCACCGGCGGAGGGGGAGCGCCAAATTGGGTATGGAGTCCATTGTATTCTATGGGACCATAAGATATAATGGCCCATAAGGGGGCGCCGTTTTTTAATTTTGCCCCCCCTCAAAAAACATGTCGCTCCGGTCCTGAGTAGAGATATAAACTTTATAACACACAGACAAACCCAATTAAAGATATTTTTTAAAACTTAAAATACAAACATACTTAAAACTCTTCCAATGGGACTAGTGGCATTTGGCAATGCAATTTTTAAAATAAAACATCAAGAAAAACCACAAGGTTCTGACTCTGTGGAAACAATGAAATGGCATTGTAAACTTCTCCCCACCAATCTACTCAGATTGGCAAAGCCTTTCCAGTATAATATCCCACTCTGGCTGTGGGTTCCCACATTAGAATACTCACTAGGTTAGGTCCATTCAGGAGAGATAAGCTGGCTGAAAGCATCAACCCTTGTTTGCAAGGACACAATTCCAGGAAGCATGAGTTTCAGCTAGCTATAGGAAAGCTGAAAATGTAACCATCTCCACTCCATTTGAAGCCATTGCAGAGTACAGACAAAGCTGCAAGGAAAATGTGGAATGGATCTTAAAATCCACCCCATGTTTTCCTTGCAGCAGCCATCAAAGAAAGGCAGGAAGAACCTGGGACTCAGCCTGCAAGCTTCAAGGGGTGCTTCAAAGAGCCTTTGAAGTTCTCAGGCTGAAATTGAAAGAGTCTCAGCCTGGAAGCTTCAAAGAGCCTGGGAGCTTCAAAGGGTAAGGACAGGAGGGGGTGCGGGGGGGGAGAAAAGAGCTATGGGCCTGATCAAAGCGTTGGGCGGGCCAAATTCAGCCCGTGGGCCAGATGTTTGACACCCTTGCCCTAAATGGTCAGGGACCACTGTACCAGCAGGACCACCTCTTCCTATATGCTTTTCAGAGACCATTATGCTCAAATGGAACCAACTTGCTGGTAATCCCTGGTCTCAAAGCAGTCCGGCTGCCCTTGGCCAGGACCAGGGTCTTTTCAGCCCTGGCCCAGCCTGGTGGAACTCTCTTTCCAGTGGGATCCGAGCCCTGCAGGACTTGGCCTAGTTCCACAGGCCTTGTATAACTGAAATGTTTCACCTGGTATGTGGTTGAAGACAGCAACAATTAGAGAGAACAATGGCCTCCCAGAGTTCCTCCCCCCTTTATTCTTTTATGTTTAAGATCCTCCCTATTGGTGGAATATGGATTATATACCAGTCATTTCAGCTATATGTGGAACAGATGTCAGCCACCCCAGCTATCCATGGAACAGATATATAGTGTCATCCGGCAGTAGATTAAATTGTTGAATAGTACTAGATTTAACTATTCTATGTATCCTACTATGTACTGATGTATATTCAGGGCCAGCCCTAGATGGTCCGGCACCCTAGGCAAAGCTAACTTCTGGTACCACCACCCCCTGCACTGATAATGCCACTGAGTCACTTGGGGAGCACCCAATTTGGTGCTCCCAGAAGGCCAGCTCCCTAGTGGCAGGGCCGGCCCTGTGTATAGTGTATGTTGTACACTGCCCAGAGTCTTGCTTGCAGGAAATAGAGCAGGATAGAAATCAAAGAAACTAAATTAAACTAACAATACTGCATTCAGACATCATGACAGAAAGTCAGCATGGTGTAGTGGTTGGAATGTCAGGCTAGGACCCGAGAGACCCAGTTTTAAAACTCTGCTCTGTCATGAAGCTTGCTGGGCCAGTCTTCCCCCTCCAACTAAACCTACTTAACAGAGTAGTTATAAGGATAATATGAGAAAAGGAAAATGATGCATGTTATTCCAAACTCACTGAAGGAAGGAAAGTGGGATAAAAATGCCCTAGACCAGGGGTGACCAAACTTTCTTAATGCAAGAGCCACATAGAATAAATGTCAGATGTTTGAGACCTGCAAGACGTGAATGTCAAATGTTCGAGAGCTGCAAGAAGGAAGGAAGGAAGGAAGGAAGGAAGGAAGGAAGGAAGGAAGGAAGGAAGGAAGGAAGGAAGGAAGGAAGGAAGGAAGGGAGGGAGGGAGGGAGGGAGGGAGGGAGGAAAAGGAAGAGAGAGGGGAGGTGGAAATGAAGCAACTTTAACTTAAAATGCATTCTCCAAGCCACTGATTGGCTTGGATAAGTGATTTAAAGAGAGAAATGCCTTCTCCAAGCTGACTGGCAGGGTGGTGGGGGCTTCAAGAGTCGCACAATATGTGTGAAAGAGCCACATGTGGCTCTTGAGCCACAGTTTGGTCACCCCTGCCCTAGACAGATGAACTTGGCTTGTCGGCTGGATTCTCCAAAGTGTATACCCTGGAAATCTTGTTGGTCTTTAAGATGCTCCTGGACTTGAATCTTGCTTTTCTACACAGACCAACATGGCTACCCACCCAAAACTATCTTCACTTGGTGCAATTAAAAATTCCTGATTTGATTAAGTACCAACACATCACAATGTCCTAATAAGGCTGCCTCTGTCAACTGGGATTAGAGTCCCAATGGTGGGAAGTAAACAAACCTCACTTGCTGAAGCGCCCTGGTTCTGACATTGCAGCAAATTGGTGACTGATCAAAGTACTGAGTTATGAATCAAGCTCCGTGTACAGACAGATGAGTCAGGATAGTGTGGAGCACAGCAATATGCTGTTTTTGTACCCATCACAGACAACTCTTTACTGAATCTCAGTTTGTCACCTATGCATATGAAGAGGTTTAAGGAAGACAGAACAAAGGAAAGCAAAAGTGGGGGAAGGACCAGAGGGAAGAATGCTACCTAGGGATGTCAGTCTCCAGGTGGGACCTGGGGATCCTGCAGAATTACAGACTACAGAGATCAGTTTCCCTGGAGTAAATGGATGCTTTGAAGGGTGGACTCTATGGCATTGTGCCCCACTGTTATCCCTATCCTCCCCAGGCTCCATCCCCAAAATCTCCAGGAGTTTCCCAACTTGGATCTGACAACTCTACCCACCCCCATCCCCTGCTGGTGGCCAGGTGGGACCTGGCAACCCTAAGCTACCAACTGCACAACCAACAAATGCAACACATACAACAATGCAACTGAACTGTTTTTAAAAGAGATGTCCCATAATAAGCCAGGCTGTTGTATTCAAGTGTGTACCATGAACAGCATCCCAGCTTTACCAAATACTGCTGCTGTGCAAAAACAAAACTGCTAGGGATGGGCACGAACCAAAAATGAACCATGGTTTAAGCATAAACCAGGCCAGTTCGTTTCAAATTGCTTCGGGAGAAAGTGGCTCCCACAACCCCTCCCTGAATGAGGTTCAGGGAGGGTTTATTCCTTCCCTCCAACCCCTGACTTCCCCAAGCACCCCGTGGCTGCAGGGCTCCTTGGGAAACCAAGGGGAGACAGTTTAAACTGCCCCCCTCCAAGCCTTTGCTTCCCTAGGCCCGCCGCTGGGCACCTGGGGAAGTCGTTCCCAGGAGGGAAGGCATTTCAAGCTGCCTTCCCTCAGATCTCCTGCTGAGCCCACAGGGGGACCTCTCCCCAGGGCTTCTTTTCTGCCAGAGCTCACAGAAGCGGAACTCTGCCTGGGCTGGCCAGAGTTCCAGCTGGCCCAATCCACCAATGCAGCAGCCATGTTCTCCTAGGCCAGGTGGTGTGGCCTAATATGCCAATGAGCTCCTGCTGGGCTTTTTCTACAAAAGAAGGGAAAAAAGCACTTCTCTCCCTCATCTTTCTTCTCTTCCCCAACTGGCTTGCCTGGAGAAGCCAAGGTTTTCCTAGGCTTTCCATATAATAGAGAGATCGTGGGATGGAGAAGGGGTGCTGCTGCTGCAGGACAGCTGGGGGAGGGAGGGGGTGGCATTTAAATGCCTCTCCCTCCTTCTCCCAGCCATGCCTCTGCTGCAGGCCAGCTGGAGAAGGAAGGGGTGGCATTTAAATGTCTCCCCATCCCTCCCCCCACTGCTGTCTAGTGTCCCCATCCCACCTGCCATGGTTCCCAGGAGGGAAGGGAACCACTGAAACTGACCATGCCCAAGAGGAAGTGAACTCTGAAGGCATTTAAATACCTTCAGAGTTCAGTAGGGATGGGAATGAACCAGACGAACAATGGCATGGTTCAGAAAATCAAATCAACCACGAACCAACATAAACTACCAGTTGGGGCAATCAAATGAGCCATGAACCAACACGAACCATCATTTTCCCAGTTGGTGCCCATCCCTAAAAACTGCTTATGGTACTACCTGGAAGCAAATCTCCAAGGTCACCAGAAAGACTTCAGGCAAATTAAGCCTGAACGCTGATCACAAAGTTTGCAATGTTCTCAGCAATCCTAATTGCAAATTCAGGAAACTCAATTTAAGGCCAATTCAAAGGGCTGCTGCTCACTTTATATTTCATGCTCATGCATCAGGTACCTGAGTACAAAATGCATGTTGCTTTCTGTTGAATAAGAGTGGCATGTGCATGTTTTAAGCATTGCTTTCCCCTCCCCAGCAAGCTGAACAGAAACAGGAGCCATATTCCTTCCTTTCCCTCTCTTCTGTGACTTTTTTCTAATAATAATAATAAAAAAATGGACTTGCATCTGTATACACTGTTTCTCACTATTGATGTGATGATGTGTATGCATTCTGTATATTGATTTATTATACACCTAGGCGGACAGGAATGCGTGACCCGCAGGTAATAAACAGCTGACAAGGTATTTATAGCTAAATAGGAGGTGAAGGAAGGCAGTTCTCCTGAAATGCTAAACTCTTCCTTGCAGTTTTTCTGCAAACCTCCAAACGGTTATGCCACCGCAGAACCAGTCCTAAGGGTTATGGAAGTCACTAATGAACAAGATATGTATATATTTACAATGGCAAATGGGTGGCTGTGTTTTGAACTGACAATCGGTTCAGCAAAAATTATTTGGAAACATATCTGAGAGGCTGGGGACCTGCCTGCCTGAGTTGCTTCTGTGTACCTGTTCAACCCTTCAGGGCAAACCCCGAATTATTCTGAAATTTGAATGACTAGATATTTATTCCAGGCTAGAGACACCTGGGGGCTAAACTGCCTTGCTTGCACAGGATAGTATCCTTGCTAGGATAGTAATGTCTTCGTCCTCAGCCTTTTTCCCCTTCAGGCAAACAGTCTATGTGCTGGAGGGTAGGAAATGGTCCCATGTGGTAAATCTCTTTTGCTACTGAGGGGAGCAACTCCCTCTACTGCTTATTAAGGCCATTTGCTTGGAGAGGCTAAGGTGTACTTCCAATTGGCCAAGGACTAGAAAAGGAAGCTGTGTACGCTGCCTCATTTCAGTGTAGCTTCCTACTGCGTTATATTTTCTCCTGGGTAAACCCTGATCTGGTCAGATCGCAATCTATCTCTGCACAAGGTCATATGAATATGCACATCAGTCTAATGTGTGTAAGTTCTGAATGTGTAGTTTGTACCCTCTCTGTTTTTTGCAGATACAGGTCATGCATTCAGAGCCTGCTCATGTCAGCTTTTGTTCATAATTTCTCATAGCTGGTTAGGGGTCAAGGATGGAGACAGTGTCAAGTGTTGCACAATCCCCATCAATGACCACCTCTATGATGTAATCGAATAAGGTTTATTCGTTAAATGAAGATGTTACAGTTCCAAGACGGCATCTTGGTGAAACTGAGCTCCAAGGCTCAGGACTGGATTAAACCCTGTGGAGGTCCCTAGACAGTTGAAATCTTGGGGGGCCCCTTGTAAATTATCTCAAGAGTTGGAGCACCCACCCCACTGCCTGTGGCCCCCGCTGCAGCCTGCAGGAACTGGTGGCTAAAAAGGCAAATGCAATATTGGGCTGTATCAACAGAAGTATAGTGTCCAGATCATGTGATGTGATGGTATCGCTTTACTCTGCTCTGGTAAGACCTCACCTGGAGTATTGTGTTTGGTTTTGGGCACTACATTTTAAGAAGAATATAGACAAGCTGGAATGGGTCCAGAGGAGGGCGGCGAAGATGGTGAGGGGTCTGGAGACCAAAACCTATAAAGAAAGATTGAAGGAGCTGGGCATGTTTAGCCTGGAGAGGAGGAGGCTGAGAGGTGATATGATCACCATCTTCAAGGACTTGAAAGGCTGTCATATGGAGGATGGTGTGGAATTGTTTTCTGTGGCCCCAGAAAGTAGGACTAGAACCAGTGGGTTGAAATTAAATCAAAAGAGTTTCTGGTTCAACATTAGGAAGAACTTCCTAACAGAGCAGCTCCTCAGTAGAACAGGCTTCCTCGGGAGGTGGTGGGGTCTCGAAATCTGCTTGTAATCCCCAGGCCAAAGGAGGCCCGGCTGAAGTCAGCTAGGGATAGGGCCTTCTCAATCTCAGCCCCTTGCTGGTGGAACCAGTTACCGGAAGAGGTGAGGGCCCTGCAGGACTTTGGACAGTTCCGCAGGGCCTGTAAGACAGTCCTCTTCTGGGTGGCTTATAACTGACCGGCATTGAAATATTCTGAAGGAAGATTGTAAGATAGCACACTGACATTGATCGATTGATATTTCTCATGATGAAACTGTACGAAAATTCTAGTATGCAGGTAAAATGCAGGTAAAATGCACACCCCAAGGTCATCTGACTCATCCAATTCAAACAAGTAAAGGTGTCAAACAAGGCTGTATATTAGCCCCGCAACTTTTTAATTTGTATATTAATAGCATTGTAGGGTATTTTACCGACCCCGGTCTGCATCCCCCTAAGATTGGGAAGATTGCTGTGCCCATCTTGATGTATGCAGACGACGTGTTACTACTGTCAAGAACCCAAGTTGGTTTGCGTAGGTCGCTCAGAATGCTTTCTCTCTTTTGTCTGGACACTGATCTAGTCGTTAACAGGGACAAGTCTAAAATTATAGTCTTCACTAAAAGATTCAGAGAAATGATTTGGCGTTTCAATGATGAAAAACTGAAACAAGTTAAAACATACAAATATCTGGGGGTTGTTTTTCATCATACAGGATCTTACCAAGGGCACATTGACAACGTACACTGTAACGCCCAACGCACGGCGCTTGCTCTGCAGGAGTTTTACACTTCCAAGGGCGCTTATAACGCCTTAGCGGCGATTAAGGTTTACAATGCTAAGGTTATACCCCAATTAATGTACGGAGCTGAGATTTTCTTGTATAATAAAATAACTAAATTGGAGATGGTTCGATCGAAGTTTGTACGATGTATCCTACAGGTGCCAAAATATGCCTCATCTATTGCAAATAGGCTGGAAACGGGGCTTCCAAGCCTCTCCACAGTAATGTGGAATAGAGGTTTGAGTCTCCTTCTAAGGGTGCTGGCGAATCCGGATGATATAGTACATCAAATCTTCTATGACTCATTTGTTAGCAATTGGTTGAGGAAATTAAATTCCAAACTAGAGGAATGTGATCTGAATATTGATTCCCTAGCCCTCATGTTCAAGAACGGGGCAAAAGTAATTATCAGAGACCGATTACTGGAATTGGAGTTAAAACAATCTCTGGCCAAAGTTGGGGGGACGTATATCCCAACCTTTTTTACAAGTGATCTTAAATGTGCCAGGTATCTAGAAAAGATACAGCCAATTAAGATCAGGCGGATGCTGTCCTTGGCACGCCTGAACATTCTTGACACAGCAGTACTGAGGGGCCGTTTCCACAAGATCCCGTTAGAAGACAGGATCTGTCCGTGTGGCCTGGAGGAGGTCGATACGGTTCCCCATCTCATTCTGAACTGTCTTTTCCATACAGAGGCAAGGTACAGACTTCTGCGGAACCATCTAATGCTCGCTAAATCTTTAAATCAGGCCCAAGTCATTTACTTCCTCTTAGGGGATGGGAGTGATCAACTTTCTCTGGATCTTGCTAAGTTTCTATATGTTACCGACCTTGACAGGAAGAAATTTAATGCTGTTTGTATTTGAAAGAAGATGCCCTTAGTTAAGTGTTGCCTACGTCAGATAATTTTATTACTATTTTGATGGTTGTACATAGTTTTATATTGTTATGTTATATTTTAGCTTGGTGTTGTGTTGTACTGTTATTGATGCGTTGTGTTGTTGTTGTTGATTGGCCTAGAGCCGCAATAAACTGACTGACTGACTGACTGATTGATATTTTAGTTGTTTTAATTATGTAAATTATTATGTATTTCAATTTTTAAATTCTATTGTTAGAACTTCTGTGTTGTAAGCCTCCCTGAGCCCACCTCGGTGGGGTAGGGCGGGATATAAATGAAATGAAATGAAAACTGCACTGAACATTGGTTCTCATATTGGTATGGGTCACATGTGCCCCATTTCTTGTAAAGGTGCCTCATATTCAGGTGAGAGTATTCTATGTACTACAGGGTACTTTCTATTTGTATTTTAAAACATTTATATCCTACCTTTCCTCCTAAGGCAGTAACATATTTGTAAAGACATCTTACATAAAACAAAGAAGGAGACAACGGGGAGGGGTCAGACAAAGAGGGAAGCAGACGAACACAAAGCAACAATGAGGGAAGCGACGGGGAGGGAGGGGGTGGGCAGAGGAAGGACGAGGCGATGGGAAGGAGGCGAGGCAGGCAAGCTGAGGGGAAGGGGCCGAAGGAGGAAGAGGTAAACTAGCCACAGGCCGCGGGGGAAAACTGGGGTAGGGGGAAAGCTGGCCTGGGGCCCCTAAAAGCCTTGGGGGCCCATAGGCAAGTGCCTCGTTTGCCTAATTATTAATCCGGCTCTGCCAAGGCTCAAACACCCAGTTATAACCTTGTGTTCAGGCTGTTACAAAGTTAAACTAAAAGCACCTTTTTATACCAATGAGAGTATTCCCCCTTGTTATCAGTTCTAGCTGAAGCAGGTATTCTCAAAAGCGAAAGCCTCTGGGCCTGAGAAGCGACTGACCTTCAGCACCGAGTCGTACCACACATTCCCAGGGTAGAAAGCTACTTATGCAGAATTACAGACATAATAGTAGATTAGCAAGCCAGCAAACCTTCTAAACAAAGCAACAGAGCAAGTCATCATGGTTACAGCAGGTGAATTCAAGATGGATGTTCTTATGGCAAGAAACATTCTTGACAGACAGCAGGTGAGATTCTAGTCTTCACACTTCCCTTCCCCAATTTCAGTTTGACCATCTGTGCAGATTTCCCTAAAGATGCACTGACCCTCCAGAAAAATATTTTGTATTTCAATTACTAGCCACTAACTTTGCACTTATATAATGCATCTAATTATACTGCACCCTTAGTCCACTGAATCATCATAAATAATATTAAGTATTAACATAAATCATTTCCCCTTTTCTCCTCTGGCAAGTGGCGTGTTTATATTTTTGGCACACTTATTTCTCAGCTGTCAGTTTCTCTCCCCCCCCCCCTCTGTTTTTGAAACTTGATTTATTTTCAATTATACTTTAGGGTCACATTAGCAGAAAATGACTTCTGGATTTAGAAAATTAAATCTAGAGAATGCCAATAAAAAGCTGAACAAAACTACCTGACAGGGAAGGGTCATACTTCCACAGCTGTAATTATTGTTTTTTAAAAGTATTTTAATTTGAAAAAGTAGTTTTTATAGGCTAGTAATTTTCCATTTGCATGTGACTTTAATTACAGCAACTTATAGCAGTAGAAAACAGCAAGAGTCCAGTAACAACCTTAAAGACTAACAACATTTGTGGTAGGGTATGAGCTTTGACTCACAAAAACTCATACATTATCAATGGTTGCCAGGCCCCCTTACCTTGCCAGAAGGGGCCTTCGGGGGGCGTTCTGGGGGTGGGGGTGGATGTTCCACTCCCAAATGACACTTTGGACTACTTCCGGTAAAACTGGAAGTGGCTCAAAACAGGAAGTGGGGAGGACACAGTCACTTGAGTGGTTCCTAGGGGGAAGCAAAAGGGGCCACTCAAAACGGCTGCTAGACCATTTCATGGCCAGTTTCACCCCCCTCCGCTTCTAATTGGGGCAGAGGGAGAAGAGCAAAACTGACTGCTGAAAAGTCTTGCAGCCAAGCCTTCTCAGCGATCAGGGTTGCTGAAGGCTTGTATCCATCTTAGTGGTCTTTGTTTTGCTTCCCCACTAAAATGGCTGCTCTATGGCAGCACTTCTAGTTTTTTGGGCCACTTCTGGCTTTACTGAAAGTGGGCTGAAAAAAACTCATTTTGGATTGGGATTTCCCCCTGCCAGCCAGCCAGCTGTCCAGCAGTGTGAAAGCCCTCCCTAAATCAGGGGATCATAAATTAGTGATAACTTGATTTAGAGGATGGCTTTTTAAATAAATGATAGTACAGACTTCAAAATGGCAAATATATTTATATATCTAAAAGCATTCCATATATCTAAAAGTGTGACTAAGCCCTATGCTGGCATATCCTGAAGATATTCTGGCACCAAGAATTGGGTGCTAGCAGCAGTGCATTGTGGGTGTTCTGTTAATTCTCTCCAGCACGGGGTATGCCCCCAATGCTGTCACAACATTATGTCACCAGAGAGCCTGGCATATTTTATTTTTTAAAGATCAGTTTTATTTCCAACAGAAAAAATTACAATACAATACAATTGTAATATCCAGGGCTTTGAGGAGGAATGCACAGGAACACAGTTCCAGCTGGCTTGGCATCAGGGTGCGTGGCCTAGGGTTGCCAAGTCCAATTCAAGAAATATCTGGGGACTTTGGGGGGTAGAGCCAGGAGACTTTGGGGATGGAGCCAAGATCAAGGCTGTGACAAGCATAATTGAACTCCAAAGGGAGTTCTGGCCATCACATTTAATGGGACGGCACACCTTTTCAATTCCTTCCTTCCATAGGAAATAATGAAGGATAGGGGCACCTTCTTTTGGGGCTCATAGAATTGGACCCCCTGGTCCAATCTTTTTGAAACTTGGGGGGTATTTTGGGGAGATGCTATACTGAAAAGTTGGTGCCTCTACCCCAAAAAGCAGCCCCCCCCAGAGCCCCAGATACCCGCAATCAATTCTCCATGATTTTCTATGGGAATAAATCTCCATAGGAAATAATAGAGTTCCCAGCAGACATTTCCCTCCCCTCCCCCCGCTTTCTGATGACCCTGAAGCAGGGGAAGGGTCTCCAAATAGGGGGATCCCGTGTCCCCACCTGGGGATTGACAACCCTAGCGTGGCCTAATAGGCAAATGAGCTCATGCTGAGCTTTTCCTACCAGAAAAGCCCTGTGTGATGTCAGGAGGTGTGGCCTAATAGCAAATGTGTTCCTGCTGGGCTTTTTCTACAAGAAAAGCCCTGGTAATACCCTGCACAAGTCAGGGCAGTGTAAGTGCTCCATGTCTACCCTGTCTCCAAGTACTTGTGTAAATTAGGACACAATGAAATCCTAAATAGAATTACAGTCTTCTAGGTCTATGGAAGTGAATCTGTTTAGCAGGGCTTTTTTTGTAGCAGGAACTCCTTTACATATTAGGCCACACACTCCTGATGTAGTCAATCCTCAGAGAGTTTACAGGGCTCTTAGTACAGGGCCTACTGTAAACTCCAAGAGGATTGTCTACATCAGGGGTGTATGGCCTAATATGCAAAGGAGTTCCTGTTACAAAAAGAGTCCTGCAGTGCTTAGAAGGATGGTGTGTGTGTGTGTGTGTGGTGGACTTTACTTAGAATAGCATTTTGAGTGTGTAGCCAGTCCTAGCCCCCAAAGCATTATACTTTGTACTGGAATATTATGCACCTACTAGGGTAATGAATAGCATATTGTTACAGGATTTGAATTTTCCTTTTCATAATTTCCAGGGGAAACATGCTGGGCTATACTTTTAATCTGGTTACTGCTTACAAGAGCTGGTGTAGTGGCTGGAGTGCTGGGTTTGGGAAAACCTGGATTTAGATCCCCATTCTGCCATGTTGCTTATTTCTGGGTTACATATCTATCTGCTGCAACTACCTCTTAGAGCTGTTGAGTGGATAAAGAGGAAGAGGGGTGGGAAAAAAATGTGGTCAGCTGCAGTTTTTATTGGCTTGTGTGGGGATTTCTGAAATGCCTGAACTGTCATTATGAACATTTCAAAAGGGCAATTTCAATCTCGTCACAAGGAAAGTTGACTTTGTTATAACTCTCAAAGTTCAGAAAGTCTGCTTTCAAAGAACTGTGCCCTTCTTCCAAGGAACTCAGAGCAGTACATATGGATCCCATTCTCCTTTTCCTCCACAACAGCCTTGTAGGATAAACTAGGCTAAGAGTGACTGATAGATCTAGCTGACCTTGAGAGTTGTGGAGATCTGAACCCCAGCCTAAATCCAACTTTATATCCAGCTACAACCAGGTCTTGTGTAGCAAGAACTCCTTTGCATATCAGGCCACACGCCCCTGATGTAGCCAATGCCCCTGGAGCTTACAATAGGCCCTGTACTAAGAGCCCTGTAAACTCTTGGAGGATTGGCTGTATCAGGGGTGTGTGGCCTAATAGGCAAAGAAGTTCCTGCTACAAAATAAGCCCTGGCTACAACACACCGACTCTATGGCTGAGTCACCAGGGCTTTTTTCCCCACTGGGGGAACACAGCAGAATAGAGTTCCAGAACCTCTTTGTGGAAACAAAATTCTCAAAAAATGTTTACCAGTTCATGAGGGGCAACTGTGTGTTTCTCCTTCATTCCTCTCTTGACAATTTGGTACCTCTTTTTCCAGGAAAAAAAGCTCTGTGTGCCATAATAATATTTTCTCATGCAAATAAAGCTACAGAAATGCCATATTTTAGTTGTCAATGTGCCACATAATTTTGCAAATAGCTGTCAATACACTTTTCCTTATGTGAAAAAGTTATTCTACCAGTGATATTTTCAGTATTTCCAAAAGAATGTAGATGGACTTAACCAGACCCTCATAGATGTGCAAGCTAAAAATCTTATCTGACACATGAATTTTGTAGCCATTCAGTTCATGTGGCTGATTCAGCTCTGGGGGAGTCTGGTGTATTTTGCTACTACAAACATCTTTGTTATAGATTTAATTAGCTGTGTTATCCAAACTATTCCTTAGAAACAGCAAATGAAAAGTGCAAACTGGCCAAAGCATTTCATAATGACTATCCACTCATCACTAACTTGCATCTCTGCCAAAATAATTTAACACTTTTGCCTGATGAAAAATATGGTTCATTGTTACATCAACTGACCAAAAATTAAAAGTCAAGAGGCAAGGGATTGATCTGTGCTTCCATTAAAATGATACCAATTACCAAAATTTTTAAAGGATTTAGCAGAGGTGTTCAGAATGCTAATGGTGCAATCCTAAACAGAGTTACACCTTCCAAAGTCTATTTAAGTCAATGCACTTAACTCTGTTTAGGATTGCAGTACACGTTATTTTGAGATTTTCTGAAATTAATGCTATTCCAGATACATCTATTGTCAATGTTGCACAAAACTGAGTTGCAAAAATCTTGCCATCAGGCCTTAGTGAAGTGACCTACCTTTATACATACACATCCTTTGAGAGGATGCCTCAAACTGAAAGTGAACTCAAGCATTTAGCCTAGTCATTCAAGGTCATTCATTGCGCAGACAAGAGACCAGCAAACCAGAACAAGCACAAGCCTGTCACCAGAAGATGCAGACTGTCACCCTCAAACATCTTGGGGCCTGTTCCCAACTTGAAAAGGAACTGCTGCTGTGAGGGAAGAGCTAAAAGCTCCTGTGCAAGAACACCGACCGATTCCTCACTAGCAGTTGCTTCCCCCCTGGGCTTCTGCTTTCCCTGGTTCAAGTGATCAATTCCCCATCAGTTGTTGCGCAAGAGCATTTTGATTCGTGATTTCCTCCAATTTCCCTTGTGGTTTCTTACTCTCAAAAAAAACAAGAGCAAGAAACTGTGAGGGAAACTGAAGGGAACCGTGGATCAAAATGCGCCCACATAGCAACTGGTGGAGAATTGATCGCTTGGGTTGGGGAAAGCAGAAGCCCGGAGGTGGAGCAACTGTTAGTGAGAAATCGGTCATCTTGTTGTAAGCAATGCTTTGGATCATGGCCATTGTCACCTGTAGCAGGCAACAACCATCTTCGGGTGGCCAAACTAGATGCACAGTTCTGCAAATGTGGACAAAAAGGTTCTTTTGCTATTTCTTCCAGGTTATCAAAATACCAGAGAGATGGGGTGGGGCCTGGGCAGTGGTAGAGCATCTGCTTTGGATGCCAAAGGTCATAGCTTCAATCTCTGGCATCTCCAGTTTAAAAGATGAGGTATTAGTTGGTGAGAAAAAATCTCAACCTGAGACCCTGTAGAACTGTAGAGCCAGTTTGGTGTAGTGGTTAAGTGTGCGGACTCTTATCTGGGAGAACCGGGTTTGATTCCCCACTCCTCCACTTGCACCTGCTAGCATGGCCTTGGGTCAGCCATAGCTCTGGCAGAGGTTGTCCTTGAAAGGGCAGCTGCTGTGAGAGCCTTCTCCAGCCCCACCCACCTCACAGGGTGTCTGTTGTGGGGGAGGAAGGTAAAGGAGATTGTGAGCCACTCTGAGACTCTTCGGAGTGGAGGGCGGGATATAAATCCAATATCATCTTCTTCTTGTTGTTCTGTAGCCAAAAAGAGTAGACAAAAATGACCTTGACAGATCAAATGTCTGACTCTGTATAAGGCAGTATCTTGTACAACGTGCATGTGATTGGAATATCTATGCTTCCAGATACCATGTGTTAAAATACGGATCATATTGGTTTGAAGCATTCCATCCTTTTCAATATCTACTTCATGTTCATAAGTTCCTAAGTCCAATTTCCAGCACCCTCCAGTGAAAAGGCTCAGGTCATTGGAAATATGAAAAACCTTTGCCAAAGACCCTGAAGAGTTGCTGCCATTTGGAATAAACAATAAAGGCAGCAGCCTCTGTGTACAGCAAGCCTCCAAACACTCTAGACAAAGAGACCTTGATAGATCAACAGTTTGACTCAGCATAAAGCAGCATTGTGTGTTCATTACATGTTACAACCATTTATTATTCTGTCTACCTGGTCATTCCTCTCTTTAACTGGATGGCCTTTTTTGAGACAAAGGACGTTTGTTCATTAGTTTTTAAGTTAAAGGGGTGACTAATAAGAGAACAAACAGGTGTTTTGTTACATCAAATACATTTTTATCCTAACATAGACTGTCATAACCAAAAGCAATTTCCTCAAATTAATGAAAGATTAACTGGATCTCATAGAAGAATTTTACAGATGCTTGCCAGCTCAGAAATTCCATGACGGTTTGATGTGGCCTTTTCTTTAGCTCGTTGCCTTCTGAATGTCTATTATGCTCATGGAGGACATGTATCTGCTGGCTATTGAGCTGTGATTCCAAATTGCTGGGAGAAATTGAGACTAATTTGCAGTGTTTCTATGCTTGTCTTTCTATGGATTTGAATATGGCTTCTACAACTTCCTTTAGAAAGTCAGCAACGACTGGTTGAATATGAAGGCTCTGGAGTACCAACCGAAAAGAGAAGGAGAACATATCCTAAAACAGGGGTGGCCAAACGTGCTTAATGTAAGAGCCACATAGAATAAATGTCAGATATCTGAGAGCTGTAAGATGTAAACATCAGATGTTTGAGAGCCACACGACAAGAAGGAGGGAAGGAAGGAAGACAGATGGGAAGGGAAGGAGGGAGAGGTAGAAAGAAAGCAACTGTAAACGCCTAGCTTGGCTTGGAGAAGTGATTTAAAGAGAGAAATGCCTTCTCCAAGTCGGCTGATGGGATGGTGGGGGCTTCGAGAACCACACAATATGTGTGAAAGAATGACATGTGGCTCCTGAGCTGCAGTTTGGCCACCTCTGTCCTAAGGGAAACTTTAACCAAATCCTTTACATCACACAGTGCGTATTATCCTTAAATGATCAACATGCATGGCAAGCACTTGTGCCAGATATTGCATCACCAACCAAGAACACGGTTAAGTTGTATAATTTAGATCAAGCCAAAGCAGGGCTTTTTTTGAGCAGGAATGCAGTTCCAGCTGGCTTGACATCAGAGGGTGTGGCATAGTATGCAAATTAGTTCCTGATGGGCTTTTTCTTAAAAAAAAAGCCATCTCTGGACAGAATTTCACTGCAAAAAGTAGGGGGAATTGAAGAATTAAAGACGAATATGATATAGGGTTTTTTAGATGCTGACATCAGGATATGGATTGCACCAGGGGGTCGTTTTGTAGAAAAATAGGTGGTGGAGCTCATCCAGGGATTGTTATGCAGCTGCACATACTATTAAATGGACAAGGAGGTGGAACTCTCAGAAGGAGAAGGTAGAACTCTCAGAAAGGTTCAGGAGCTGTGCTCCTGTGAGCTCCCACTGAATCTGAGGCCAGGATTGCACCCTCCAACCAACCATAGCCTTTAAATCTCTGCATCTGCTGCATAAACAAGTTTAGGACCACTTTAAAACTGATGCCACGCTGCTTGCAAGGATAAGGTCCATGGAGAGAACATATTTACAACCCACGTGTGGACATGTGCTATGAGAATGCTATACAGTTCTGAGCATTCCTCCCCTCCCAAGACAATTCTCAGGTATTTAATATTTAATACCTGACAATTCACTTCAATGTGCTCATGAAAGCTGGCATTGCAATTCATCTGCTAAACTTTAAGTCTCCTTTTTCTTTTAGTGAAACATAAGAAAGTCTCACTCACAAAAATATGACCTACTGTGCTCATGTAGCAAGTGAAGGGGTAAAAAGGCTCCAAATGCTAAGGTATATTATGTACTAAATTTCTGTCTTACTAAATTTGCTGAGCAATAATACATCCACATTTTTTTGTCTTCTATTAAACAAAGCTGGCTGTCAGTTTGAATGGCTATTTCTCAGAGGCAGCTATTAATCATGCGTCTTTGATGCCTGAAAATTAATTAAAAAGTGTCATTTAAAATTTGAAAACCTTTCATTCTTCCAATTTTCATGCATTTGAATTACACACATCGCCACTATCTTTCCTACCTGAGTCATGGCGATGTTTGAAATGTAAATATTTATGCTTTGTCAGCTTTGATTATTTGTTTATGCTGTATGCATCTGGTGGAGATGTCCTGCAGGTCATATATTACCAGGGGCATAATGTGTGTCACATGTGAAGAAGAACCTCCTAGTTAAAACTAATTTGATTAAATGAAACAATTAATAACATAGATGTATGCTACATTTTCTAGATAAAAAATCTATACAGTCAGGAAGACTAGAACATTGTAGCTCTTGAATATCAACACGTAAGAATGACCTTAAATCTGTTTCTAGGACAGTATTATATTTTATTTCTTTATAGCCAGGGGTGGAATTCTAGCAGGAGCTCCTTTGCATATTAGACCACATACTCCTGATGTAGCCAATCCTCCAAGAGCTTATAAAAAGAGCTTATAAAAAAAGAGCCTTGTAAGCTCTTGGAGGACTGGCTACAACAGGGGTGTGTGGCCTAATATGCAAAGGAGCTCCTGCTAGAATTCCACCCGTTTATAGCCGACATTTTGCCTAATTGGGGACCCAAAGTGACTTACTTTAGTCTTGAGTATTTGACCCTGCCCCCCATAAAGTCAAAATATAAATATGATATGAATCAAAGATATTGATTAGCAGGGGTTTTTTATTTTTAATTGGGCACCTACATTGTGGAGCTGCTGGAGAGTGGGAATAGACCACTAGCCTAACAAAATGGACTGTCAGTAGGTCTTCTTAGCTACAGCTCCTTCCACAAACACCTTTCTTGTATCTAATTTGGCAAGGTGAGATCCCTCAATAAAGCAGATTTCGAACTTGGACTACCAGCTGCTGATTTCTAGTCTCAATGTTTCCATTTCCCTGTTACATCAGAGACATGCCTCAAATTGGAGTGGCATTAGATAGTTTACAAAAGTGGAAACTTGCAAGACTTGCGGGAGGCATCTCACTTCCCCCCTTTCCCACTATTTCCTCTTTACCCTTTCTTGAAAACCCCCATAGTCCCTCCCCTTTCCCTGCTTCCTTCTCTCCTTCTAGGGTTGCCCCCCTCCATGTTGCGGCTGGAGAGCTCCTGGAATCACAACAGGTCTCCCAATTACAGAGATCAGTTCACCTTATAGTTGCCAGACTGAGGCTGGGAAATCCCTGAAAAGTTGGGGATGAAGCTTAGGGGAGAGAAGCAACTTCAAGCAGGGTATAATGCCATAAAGTTCACCCTCCAAAGCAGCCATTTTCTCCCAGGGGAACTGATCTCTGTCATCCAGAAAGAGGTTGTAATTCAAGATGATCTCCAGTCTCTGTCTAGAGGTTGACAATTCTAGTTCCTCTGGAGAAAACGGCTGCTTTGGAGGGTAGAGTCTATGGCATGGTCTTAGAAAAGTGTAACTCTTCCTGGGAGAACACTTTATGTGTCCCTCCCCAAGGGAATCCTGGTGGCTGAAGGAGCCTTTGATAGCATTGCTGCTGAAGGGAGGTTCATCCAACCTCTTACTTATCAATGTTTTCATGGCAGCTGAAAAGTGCCCTTTTATAAGAGGCTTTGGAAGAATTTGAACCAGAGGGAGGAGCTTGATTTTAAGATATCTTACTCTATATTGGTTGGTGAGGTAACTAGTTTTTTTGTGGAGGTCTTCCAAGTGGTTCCACTCTTCTGAATTGTTTTAGCTTTGCTGTAGATATATTTTAATTAATAAAAAAAACCCTGGGACTAGATTATCTGAAGGACTGATTTTTCCACATAAATCTGCCCATTTTCTTAGATTATTGTCCCAGCCCCTGAAGATTCTCCTCCGTTCTGGGGTTCTGCATCAGGGTTAGGGAGACAGGAACTTTTAAGCCAAGGGGCACTCATATATACTCCTTTCAGGCACTTAAGTTAATACCTTTATTTCCCCAAACATTTAGATTTTGCCCTTTTTATTTTATTTAATCTGCCTTTTTTATTAGTGACCTTGTGAAATTGTATGTAGATTTAAATAGTGTTTTACTGGGGTGAATTTGATGCTTTGATTCTTAGTCTCTGAGGTCCTGCTTCTTGCATCCAGGCAGATATTTTACCATAAACTAGGGGTGGCCAAACTGTGGCTCGAGAGTCACATGTGACTCTTTTACACACATTGTGTGGCTCTCAAAGCCTTCACCACCCTGTCAGCCGGCTTGCAGAGTGCATTTAAAGTTGCTTTCTTTACACCTCTCCCTCCCCCATCTATTTGCCTTCTTTCCTGTCTTACGGCTCTCAAACACCTGTCTTACGACTCTCAAACATCTGACATTTATTCTTTATGACTCTTATATTAAGCAAGTTTGGCCACTCCTACATAAACTAAGAAGAACTAAATTTTGGTTTTGATCCTCCTCTATTTTTCAAAGACTATCAATCATTGTTGAGGTTTTTATCATTTAAAAAATCAAAAACTTCTTAAAAATCTGGTACATTCAGGTTAGAGCCTATCTGAAAGTATGACTTCTCTGCCTTCCCTCTCCTGCTGAACAGGAGACTCCTCGAGAAGCAGCATGAGGGAAGAGTTGGAGCACTACTGTGGAAGGGGAGAATCAACAACCCCCCCCCCCCACTCCTTCATTCAGGGATTTGTCCCCTTAGTATACAACCCTAAATCTTATAATTTAATGTTTAAGGTATCCTGTTCTTAAAAGAAATTAAATTTCTTTAAAACAATTGTTTCTTAAAAACAATTAAATTCATGTGTAGCTAAATGAGCATTACAGCTGTTGTTAGCAAGGATATGACGCTCTACCTTCCTTGGGAGGCAACCTGAATGAAAACGTACTCAACTAAACAGATCAGGACTCCAGATGCTAAACTTGGATAGACTTAGACCTCATGAGGTCTTCCTCCACCCCAGATTGGCTGGTTATAAATAAGCATTCTAGTGGCGACAGACCAACCTCACAGTCACATCAAAAGATTTAGACTCTGCAATATGCACAGTTTTTCAGAAGGATGGGTTTTTAAGACAGCCTTTGATCACAATATATAATTGTGGTGGTGGAAAGTGATGTCAAGTTATAGCTGACTTAAGGCAATCCCAGAGTATTTTCAAAGCAAGAGACAATGGTCTGCCATTATCTGGCTCTGTGTTGTGAACCTGGACTTCTTTGGTGGTCTCCCATCCAAACACTAACCAAGGCCAACCCTGCTTAGGTTCTAAGACCTGACATAACTGGGCTATCTGGGTCAGGGCAAATATATAATTACTGACATATATATCAATCATTATATATTTAGGAAACTAACAGATTGCCTAAAATCTCTAGTTTTGTGCTCAGCCCGCTAAGAAGTTACAAGCGGCAGTATGGCATCTCTTCTTGATGTGATTTATGATTAGGTTGGCTAAACTGAGACCATTGGTGAGAAACTCGGAAGTGAAACAAGAGTGTTTCCATAGAAAGGGTCTAGAAAATGAGCAAACTGTATACATGACGACAAACTTGTCGTGCATCTTACAGGAGTCTGATTTTATCTTTTACATTAATGTTTATGTTAGGGTTGCCAAGTCCAATTCAAGAAATATCTGGGGACTTTGGGGGTGGAGCCAGGAGACTTTGGGGGTGGAGCCAGGAGACATTAGGGGTGGAGCCAAGATCAAGGCTGTGACAAGCATAATTGAACTCCAAAGGCAGTTCTGGCCATCACATTGAAAGGGACGGCACACCTTTTCAATTCCTTCCTTCCATAGGAAATAATGAAGGACAGGGGCACCTTCTTTTGGGGCTCATAGAATTGGACCCCCTAGTCCAATCTTTTTGAAACTTGGTGGGTATTTTGGGGAGAGGCACTAGATGCTATACTGAAAATTTGGTGCCTCTACCCCAAAAAACAGCCCTCCCAGAGCCCCAGATCAATTATCCATGATTTTCTTTGGGAATAAATCTCCATAGGGAATAACAGAGTTCCCAGCAGACATTTCTCTCCCCTCCCCCCGCTTTCTGACGACCCTGAAGCGGGGGGAGGGCCTCCAAACTGGGGGATCCCCTGCCCCCACCTGGGGATTGGCAACCCTAGTTTATGTAGCTGCATATTTTTTCCCCCTTTTTACTTTATCCTGACAACCAGAACCTCAATAGGACATGGGAGTAAAAGATGAGCATTTGGTAGAAATCCACAACTGCAATTATTGTAATAAAAGAACAAGGACTTGGGGGGTTAATTGGAATCAACTGCAATGACATTCTTTTTTCTGTATATTCCTCTTAATTAAGTGTGGGAACTAAGACTGGACAGATGAGTGGTTAGGCTGATCTAGCAAGGCCAAGAAAAGAACAAACAATGGCTGTGCACAAGAAATGAACTCTGAAAATAGGTTCTGATGCTTGAGAAACAAGGGCTGCCCTTGTTGAGGATTCTTTAGAAAGTGCTCCTGATTGAATTCATTCTTTTTTTTTGAATGAGAGCAACGGCAGAATTAGAAGATGCAGTACTTTGTACAGAGTTTTGATTATATTTCTCCATTTTATATTAGAGTCTGGGATCTACAAATTAAAATTTGTATAAGCGCTTTTCAGAGGCACGGTATGGTATGACCACTGTAATATAAGAAAAAGCTATTTGAAATGAAAACTAGATTTAAAGTGGAACACCACAATGCTTTTAAACAATATTTCAAACCATCTTCTCTGCGGACCTTTGAACTCATGAACGCTTCTGTCTTTCTAAGGCATCAGGACTCAAAACTGCACAGCTGCTCCATAAAATGAGTTAAGTTATTCAGTATAACCAGGAAACGCACGATCTATTTTCAGAAATAATTTGGTTTTGCCTCTAAATGCAAGACAATGGACTCCTGGGATTCTAGCTAGGGCCAGCCACATGCTTATCAATTTATATCTTGACAAACTGTCAATTATCTTATTAATATTCTCCGTTGCATTTAAGGCACTTTAAGAGATATGCAGGTATTATAAATGATTTTTATTTTCTATAAATCACAATGCCATTCCAAAAAT
This sequence comes from Heteronotia binoei, assembly GCF_032191835.1. NCBI lineage: Eukaryota > Metazoa > Chordata > Lepidosauria > Squamata > Gekkonidae > Heteronotia > Heteronotia binoei. The sequence continues at coordinate 33,917,140 of NC_083238.1, forward strand.
AAATGCCATTTTGCATCACTTTACAGCCTAACAAAATTTTATTTAAGCAAAAAGTTTCACAAACTAAGACCAGTTCACTGCTTTAGATGCTATGACCAAATCCTTACTATGAAGTCATTTTTGGTATGAGATTTTTTTTTTTAATTGCAGGGCCAAGGAGCCATGGAATGAAGTAAATACAAAGTGAAAGGCAATTAAAGTTCAGATTGAATCAGGAAAAATACAGAGACCATTAATTAGTTATACTAAGCAAGCTAATACCTGTAACGGGCAGAGGATCTCACTATACTGAGATAAAAATCCTAAACCTAAGTTCAGCTTGCGTGCATGTGTGATATTTTCTGTGAAACTTTCTAATGAATTAGTCATTTTCATGCTGGAGTCTCCCTCTGAAATTAATTTTGTTGAAGTACAGTCATTTCCTGGTCAAAAACAGAGTTACCCTGGGTTGAACCCAAGGCTCAGCTGATATACTGATAGGAAAAAGTTATTCACTTATAGAGGACAGCCTTGTGATGAAAAAGAATTGATCATCATCGCAGCTGTATATGAATATATATGAATCTGTCTTCTACTGAATCAGACCCTCGGTCCATCAAAGTCAGTATTGTCTACTCAGACTGGCAGCGGCTCTCCAGGGTCTCAAGCTGAGGTTTTTCACGCCTATTTGCCTGGACCCGTTTTAATTGGAGATGCCAGGGATTGAACCTGGGACCTTCTGCTTACCAAGCAGATACTCTACCACTGAGCCACTGTCCCTCCCCTGGTATCTCAAATAGATAGTATTATATATGAAATAATGCTATCTTTGAGTGCTCCTATCATCTGAGGCTCCATGGGTAGACCCTACTCGGATGTAGTACGAAAATTATGGGAATTTCCTTCCCAAAGGCATTTGTCTATCTCCCTCAATCAAAACTTTTTTATTTTATCTGGCATTCTCCTACTGACCTTCCTTGTTTTTAATCTTATCACTAATGTCGTTTTCTTTCTGTCTTCTCAATTGTTCACTGTCTTGGGGGCCCTATTGGTGCAGAATGGTGGCAACAAATGTTTTAAATATTATAACGAGCAAAAATAGATATGGCCCCCTCTTCTTTCAAAACCCAGCTAATGGATCTCAGCTTAATCCTGCACAAGGCAAACATCCATTCAGCTACAACTGAGCAAAAAAAAAAAAAAAAAGTTGCCAACCCCCCTCCCCCCCCACGGTATTTTTCAGTTATTTTTTTAGCTGGATATAGATCTAGGTATTTTTACAGCTATCTGAAATGTCAGAGTCCCCAAAATCCTGAAATATTTGGGGATTCTTGGGACCTCAAGATAGCCAAAGTTAAAGGTTGTTTAAAGGGATAGTAGTCCCTTTAAATGCCTTCCAGGTGAACTTGCTGCTTGTTCAAAGGGACTGTGATCCGTTTAAATGCCTTCGGAGTTCACAACTTGGAGATCCCTTTAAATGTGTTTCCCTCAGCCGACGGAGGATGGGGCACCTTCTTTAGAGGCCCATAGAATTAGACCCGCTGGTGCAATCTTTTTGAAACTCGGGGGAGGGGGGACTGAGGAGAGGCACCAGCAGCTACAAATTTGGTGCCTCTACCTCAAAAAACAGCCCACCCCAGCCCTGGATACCTCTGGATTGTTTCCGCATTATACCCTATGGGGACAAGTGACTATAATGGTCCCCATAAGGTATGAAAAAAAAAAAATCAGGATTTCCAAAAAATCCCAAATCAAAATATCATACAATTTTTGGGATGTGGGAATATCAGAAAATACTAATATTTTCTGGATTCAGTATACCCAAACTGAAAAAATACTGATTTCTCTGCAGACTTCTAATGACAGCTTGCTCTCTGGGAAAGAAAGGAAAATGATGCAGAAAAGACAGGGGCAATTCTGATGCCTTCATTTGCAAGACTGTCACATTTTTCTTGTTTATTTATTCATTTAATTTGTTTAGGGTATTTTATGCCCACTTCTCAGTTAGGTGACTTACAGCACGTTATATATTTACTAGCAAATGATACAGCATCCCAGTTATAAAGAGAAATTCATTTTCACCATTATACATACATATAACAAATGCGCACGTTATTTTCCAAATGGCCAGTTTTCCACAAACCCATTTTTTCCATATAAAATGTCATTTGGAATGCTTCCAACAAAATACCACATTGCAAACAAAACAACAAAATTCATGGATACAAAAGGGCTAAACAACTGCTTGATGATCTATGATATATAAACATAAAGCATCTGATACTCAACCTACCTTAACATTTATGATACTGGCTGCTATGTTATCATTCCTCTAACCATGAATTACACTCACAAGCTGTGAGCTACAATAAAAACACACCCATAAGTCTTCAGTCCCCCTTTCCTAATACTTGCTAAAATTACAAATCAGTGCAAACACTACAAGATCGAAAGAATTACTCAGTCAACTCTTACAATAAATATTGCACCCCCTGATTTCTAATCTTCACTAGCTCATAGTTTGATTATATGAGAATTTTTGAAAACTCCCCCCCTACTTAATATGCATTTGGAAGTTGTTTTCATAACATACTGGATAAAACAAAATGCCTGTTTTTTTAATATTCAAAATATTATTTCTTAAATACTCAGAAACTTGCAGATCAATTTCTTGTCATTCAATACGGAGGTGTTAAAATTATAAATAGTGTAAAGAAAGAAGTGGTGTAAAGAAAGTTTGCCTGAATAACTTACCCTTTTTTCAACTATTTCATTATCTCCTGTTGGCTCTTTCCCATCAAGCGTATCTCTCACAGCCACCGTATGTTTCTTGTTTGTTGGCTCCCGGCTTAAAGTTGTATATCCTATGTGTTCATAAATTGGATTTATGGTCATCTTGGCAATGTATTCTGCTGCCTTGGTTTCAATATAAAGGGTGATCAATCCATCTGTCACGAGGTCATGGATGGACTCAAAACGTTTCTCTCCCACAAAGTGTTTTCCATCATAGTAGAGTCTGAAGTTTCTGGTTTGATTTCCAAACCTGCCTCAAGAGAACAGGAAAAAATATTTTTGTCTTTAGTAAAGAAGACTTTGCACATAATAAACAGCCTCTGAGGCTATTATGTTCTCTGTAGGTGCAACATAGACTGGTCAGCTTTGGCTACAGTTCCTCAATTCAACTATTATGCACAAATCAGAAGAACCAAATAATAAAAACCAACTATGGAGAGAAAGCCAAAGCTGTGATTGGCCTTGAAAGACATCATTTGTCCTCTAGTTACTTAATTATCTTTTGAACAAGCCAAAATTTACTTTAAAAATGTTGATTGGTTGCTTCTCTGTGCAGGAAAAATGCATAATAGAGGATCCTCTGTTGAGACTACCGGCACTAAGAACTGCATCTACACACCCTGTGGTCTTTCTGTAGGAAGAGGTCATCCCAGGTCCGGTTGCACTTAGGTGCCAACAATTACACTGGAGAGAATTATTGCCAGAACTGCTGCAATGGGGGACAGAATAAGCACGAGGACACACATTCTTTGTTTATGGCCAAAGACCAAGGACTAACTCTTCAAGCTTTTTACAAAGGCAGCCTTGTGCTAAGCATATTAAATCTGCAGTTCAAGGATCTGTAACATTCTGGACATGGAAGCTGGAATTTCTCTTCTTAGTGATTCTATACTTGGAAGTGGAATAGTTCACTGAAATGAAAAGATTTAATTTTTGTACCTATAAAACATCTTGCCTTGACCTGGATGGCCCAAACTAGCCCAGTCTTCTCAGATCTTGGAAGCTAAATGAAATCAGTCATTGTTAGTATTTGAATAGGAGAGCCCTCCCCCCAGGTCCCTATGCAGAGACAGGCAATGTGTTGCCTTGAAAACCCTATGGGATTGTCAGAGGAAGGAAGGAAGGAGGGAGGGAGGGAGGGAAGGAGGGAGGGGAAGAAGAAGAGGAGGAGGAGGAGGAGATTGGATTTATACCCCACTCTTCACTAGGACGGAGGGACAGTGGCTCAGTGGTAGAGCATCTGCTCGGTAAGCAGAAGGTCCCAGTTTCAATCCCCGGCATCTCCCCTAAAAAAGGGTCCAGGCAAATAGGTGTGAAAAACCTCAGCCTGAGACCCTGGAGAGCCACTGCCAGTCTGAGTAGACAATACTGACTTTGATGGACCAAGGGTCTGATTCAGTGTAAGGTAGCTTCATATGTTCATATATATACCCGAAGAAGTCTCAGAGTGGCTTACGATCTTCTTTCCCTTCCCTTCCCTACAACAGATACCTGTGAAGTAGGTGGAGCTGAGAAACCTCTAACAGAAACTGATCTTGAGAGAAACACCTCTGAGATAACTTGTGACTGACTCAAGGTCACTCCAGCAGGTGCATGTGGAGAAGTGGGGAATCAAACCCAGTTCTCCCAGATAAGGGTCTGCACACTTAACCACTACACCAAACTCAGCAAATACGTTTGCTTGAGACTTGACAGCAAAAACAGAAAAAGAAATCCTATTCAAAGACTTTAATGTTTGGATGTCTGCATGTAGATAAACATGTTTAAGTAATTGTGCATGTGTGGTACAGGCAATGTTCATTTTTGTATACTCAGTGACAGAGGCAAAAACCGACTGGCTCAAGTATCCATCACTGACAAAGTGGCCATGAGTTTTCTGCTAGCTTTAGTAATACTTTTGGTCTCTTCAGACTTCAAGTTGAAGTCTGCATGTTTGAATGCTCCCTTATGTACCCACAGTAATCACTCAAAATTAGCATGCCTTTGGTTACTTAACAAGACTGATGTGCTAGAGACCCAGTACGATATAGAATTCTAGATTTACAGAGAGACCAAGGATCAAACTCTGCTTTGCTGGAACCCAGGGCTGTTTTTTTGTAGAAAAGGCCCAGCAGGAACTCATTTGCATATTAGACCACACCCCCAGATGTCACCATTGTTTCACACAGGGCTTTTTTTGTAGCAAAAAAGCCCAGCTCATTTTAATATTAGGCAACATACCCCTGACACTAAGCCAGCTGGAACTGTGTTCCTGCTTTTAAAAAGCCCTGGTGGAAACCAATGCAACCTTATATATGAATATCAGCACTTTCTTTTTAAGTACTGAATGAAGGGATGGGGGTTGCTATATTCTTCTGCTCTAAATTACTGAAGCAGTGATGTGTTTATAATCAAACTCCTAAAATATATACTGTTATCACAAAGGGAAGGAAGCCATTTCATCTGGAGCTTGTGTCCCACCACAGTAAACCCAGCCCGTGTTATAGATTGTACCAATTAGAAGATAGACATTTAGTGGGAAAGTGTTCTGGTAGTATAGACGTTAACATGTTTTTCCCCGCAGACTGGTAAGATCGGCAACTGCCTGCTTCCATTCATTTCCTGTGGTGATTCCCACTTTGTGAAACAGCCTGTTTTAAGAAGTCAAGAAGGCTTCCAAGATAACTATCATTCTGCAAACTGTGGAAAACATAAATGGCTAAGAAGGCACTGTTGTGATGGAATTGATCTGTTATGGAACAGAACAGTTCTGAAGGGCACTTTCACATGGGCATGGGGAGAGGGTCCTGCACTTCCTATACCTTTGTAATTCCTTATTCTGCACTGTTCACGCTATGCCATCCTGGGCAGCTGGCTAACCACATTGTCATTTAATTTTTGCATTCCTTAGTCCTATTGTATTGTTCACGGGAGGCCTTATACTGTATCATTGCATTGTCATTTGATTTTGTATTCCTAGTCCTATTGTATCATTCATTGGATGACCTATACTTTCCTCTTTCTGTACACTGTAATCCTTCTAGAGTCTATCTTTCTTTTCCACCTAATTCCGAGGATGCTGGTGCTCAGAATCAAAGCTTAGGGTCAGTAATGGGTAGATGAGTGTGAAACCTAATCCTGACAAGACAGAAGTTCTCTGGGTTAGTAGACACACAAACCAGGGACTTCAGGTATCTTCTGTCTTAGATAGAATTATACTTCTTTTGAAAAGCTGAGATCACAGCTTGGGAGTACAGCCTGACAAAGTGGTGGCTGCAATGGATCAAACTGCTTTTGCCCAGCTTCAGTTAGACGACGACTGCAGATTTATACCCGGCCCTTCTCTCTGAATCAGAGACTCAGAACGGTTTACAATCTCCTATATCTTCTCTCCCCACAACAGACACCCTGTGGGGTGAATGGGGCTGAGAGAGCTCTCCTAGAAGCTGCCCTTTCAAGGACAACTCCTGTGATAGCTAAGGCTGACCCAAGGCCATTCCAGCATCTGTAAGTGGAGGAGTGGGGAATAAAATCCAGTTCTCCCAGATAAGAGTCTGCACAATTAACCACTACATCAAACTGGCTCTCAACTGTGCATCAACTGTGCCTGTTCCTGTTATAACAAGCCACAGTGATCCATGCCTTATATATATCTAGACTGGACTATTGCAATATACTCTACTTGAAGCTATGCTTGAAGAGAATTCAGAAGCTGCAGCTAGTGTAGAATACTGTGGCTAGACTGCTGGTCAGGGCCAGTTAACAGAAGCATGTGACCCCTACTATACTATAGCAATTACACTGACTACTAATCTGCTCCTAAACCCAATTCAAGGTGTTGGTTTTGCCCTTGAAAGCCACACATGGCTTAGAATTGGGGCATCTGAATGAATATCTTCCCCATGTTCCTACCTGGAAATTCAGATCACAGGGAGAACCTGTCCTGACTGTCCTACTAATCAAAGAACTTCATCTGATGGGCACACGAGAGGGCCTTTTCAGTGGCAGCTCCACAATTGTGGAACAACCTCTCCAGGAAGATGCGCCTGACTCCTCTCATTGTTAGTCTTCAGGAGGTAGCTGAAGACAGTTTTATTTGCTACTGTATTTGAGTAATTTAGTTCTTATTTATTGGTAGTTCTAACTGGAGTTTCTAAATCATGACCTTTTATGTATTTTTATAATTGTTTTATTTATATTGGAGTTTTTTTTAAAAAAAATATTGTATTTATAGTGTAAACCACCTTGAGTTCCTCACAGGAGAATGGTGGCTAATGATACTACTACTTACTACTAGTACTAATACTAGTACTAGTACTAATGATACTACTACTTACTACTAGTACTACTACTGTCATGAGTAAACAGAACACCAGGCTAATAGTAAATGGAGAAGAAATTGGAACAGTTAATATCAAAAGAGGAATTGTCCAAAGAGAATCACTATCACTGCTGCTCTTTGTTATAATAAATATTTGCATTTTTATAATAATTTATTTTGACAGCTCATAAATCACAGCCATATCTTGGATTGAGTCCCCCCTCCCCTTTTAATTTTTTTAAATTATTTGCTCATTGCCCAGAATGCCCTGATGTATCTTGAGACTTCTAGGCACTGGTCCAATGACAATTGGCACGATGGTAACCTTGTTCTCCCAGAAACTCTCTAACTCTTTTTGTAGGTGTTGGTATTTTGTGATCTTATCCTGTTCCTTCTTTTCTATTCTGCTGTCTCCTGGTATTGCAATGTCAATGATCCAAACCCTATTTCTCATTTTTTTCTACAACTGTGATACAGGGATCTTATGTTCTAGGTGTTGATCTGTTTGTAATTCGAAGTCCCAACAAATTTTTGTTTCATCATTTTCCATGATCTTGTCTGGTTTGTTCTACCATGACTTTTTGCTGATGGTAAAACACATCTTGCAAAGATTCCAGCGCAAGACAGGATTGGCTACAGCAGAGCAGTGACATGAAACAGGGTATATTCCAGCACACTGGGCAGATAATACATGCTCAGGTTTAGTATTAGAGTACCATATTTTCTTAATGTGGGCAACACATAGATCTTCTTGAGCTTCCATGCCCCCTTCAAGCCATGTTCAAGTGATCACATCTTGATTAAGTTCATATATACCATACAGTTGTTACTAATCACGGGCCAGCAGGGGATCTCAAATGCGCTTTGTGATAACCTGCAAACCTGTGGATGATGTGATCCATTAGAACTCTGTAAGCACATATACTTTAATTTCTACAGTCTTCAACATCAGCACAGATGCAACCAGAATCTCAGAGGTATCTATATCACCTGATTTTCAGGGATATGTCCCACTTGGATGTTCCTATTAAAACTTCCCTGGAGCAAGCTTAGGGTTGCCTGCACCTAGGTCCCAGCAGGGGCTCCCCAGCTTTTGGGAGCTTTGGCCTGCTGCAGGCCACCTGGCCAGTGAGGGAACCCCCCCCCCCCAACAGTGACATCGGGTGACATCACTGTGTGGTGATACTCTGGTTTTTAGGCAAACTCTGTGTTTTTGAAGCCAAAAAACCCATTGAGTTTTGCCCACAAACCAGAGCATTGCCTCCAACATGATATCACTTCCAGGTGATGTCATCATGTCGGGGACATCACCCACCCCCAGAATGCCCCCTAACCCCCCCTGGCAATCCTAAGCAAGCCGAACCAAGTGCCTGTGTGGTGTCACTCCCCACTTAAGCCTCTACTTCTGGTTATGATCTTCCCCACAATCCCTCCCACATCACAGTCCCTGTAAATTTGAACTATGTGATAAAACACAATGCAGATGGAGTGCTTCTGGATGAACAATCTTAGTTGTGACTAAGCACCCCAAGCTGCTCTGCCCAAGGCAAGCTATATTTGGGCACTTCCTTCTTCCAGCAGCAGAGGAAGCAAACTTTTGTTTTGCACCAAAAAGAAGAAGGGTTGGCTTTATTCAATTATCTTCCTAACCAGAGACCAGCAAGAACTTAGGATCAGGGCCGGTGCATAGGAGTAGGCGAGGCAGATGTCCCCACTCACACCAACCCTTATACTCTGAGTCGTCTTTTCTTCATTCCAAGCAATCAGAGTGAAGAAAGGACAATGCGGTGCCTGCCTAGCTTCCTCTGAAGTGGGAGAGATCTGGGCAAGGGGCAACTGAGCCACGTGTTCTTTCAAACGTGTGGCTTGGTCCACCCTTTGCCCAGCCTTCTCCCGCTTCAGAAAGAAGGAGGTGGCCTCTTCCTGGCTCCCTCTGAGGTGGGAAAGGGTCCAGAAAGGGGCAGGCCAAGCCGCACGTTCTCAAAGAAAGTAAGAAATAAGCGGCCTCTTCCCGGTTCCTTTTGAAGCAGGAGAGGGCTGGGTACGGGGTGGGTCGAGCATTCACACAAAGCGCACATCTCAATGGTGCCACTACTGCGGGGGGGAGGTTCTGCCTGGGATGCCAGAACCCCCAGCTCCCTCAGCTTTCAGCATCAGCTATCCAGGGCCCTTAGGGGAATGCTGAGGGATGAGGAAGGCAAGGAAATATTCACCTCTACTCACAATTCATATGATGCAACAGAGCAGAATGCAAAGCCTTCTTGCAAGAAAAAGCCTTGCAGTTGATTAAGCAAGGAAGGGTCAATTTTTTTTAATGGAATACACCTTGATGGGATTGGGAGTTGTCCAAATCCATGACAAATAGCACAATGAGCCATGAAAAAAAAATGCATGTGTGAGGATTTATATTAGTTGAAGGTCACTTATCAATCTTCTTTACTTGTTAGCCATAGAAAATTAGAAGGATCTAATCAAGGCAGAAGACAGAAAAACACAGACAGACCTTGAAAAGTTAAATACATCCCAAGACTGGCAATGATTCTCACAATTCAAAGGAAAATCCTGATGAATAAGACATAGAAATGCAGGATAAGGCTGCAAGGATTTCAGAGCAATGCATTCTATTGGAAAACAAGATCTTGATAAAAAATATTTTACAGTAACACCTATAATCACTGACCAAAACCTTTCAATTTGTGGTAGTTCCAAAATAGATAAATCCAGGGCTTTTTATGTAGCAGGAACTCCTTTGCATATTAGGCCACACACCCCTGATGCAGCCAATCCTCCTGGAGCTTACAGTAGGCCCTGTACAAAGAGCCCTGTACTCTCTTGCAGGATTGGCTATATCAGGGGTATGTGGCCTAATATGCAAAGGAGTTCCTGCTACAAAAAAAGCCCTGGATAAATCCAATCAGTTTTATTGGCTCCGCCTCCAGAACATACCTAGTGAACTAGACTAAATCTTCAAGATATGGTTAGATATAAGGTACCAGCAAAAACATATTTTAATAAAACTTTCTTCAGATTCAAATAGATTAATCTTGGCCACACTTTCCTCCAGGTCTGATCCTCTTCATTTTGCTCAATATCTTTCCCTTATTTACCCCATAAAACTATTAACAATTTTGAGTATACAATTGATACTCTCTTGTTAAGATAGACTCAACTCCAATTATCCTTTCAAACACTGCGTTTTCAGTACAAAGAGACAGGTTACATCACCCCTGAACCCTAAAGAAACATTACTTTATTTGAAAGGAAATGTAGCTGAGCAACATTTGCAATATGATTCTCAGTTTGCTAACAATAGTGGAGAAAACCAAAGCCAACACTGATTGTAGGACGGTATTAGAGAGTATGGAAAACTGTCTCAATGATATGACTGGCATATTAAGTGAGATTTTAAGAACTGATTAATAATACTCCTGAAAGTTCAATTATCATAAGTTTTATGATGGACTTTGGAGCATTAATAAAATGGAGGTAGATCACTACCCATCTGATCTATGTTACTACCGTGTCAAGAATATATTCTAATAGGAGGCATACTGGGAGAAACTAAAGTGGGGTACTTATGTTAATCTATTGTAGCAAAACGAAAACGAATACCCGCAGCACCTTAAAAGACTAACAGCATTTATTCCATACTCTCCAATGGACTCAGGGGATATCTCAGTTTGGATGCAAACCTGGCCCCTTTTATATGTGCCTTATGTTACTGGTATATACAACTACAGATTGCCTCAACTTGCTAGAGGGCTGTAAAGCAATCTATTCTCTCTGTCTCATCTCTGCTCCCTCCCCATTTGATATATGGGGTTGATAATACTACCTTTCTCTTACACAATGGTTGTAAGAATTATTGAAATAATGTATGTGCTTTTAACACTTGAAATACATTATATAAATGAGATTATCATCAACTTGGAAGCATTCATCATTATTAAAATACTACTTTTCAGTCCTGGGTGTGATATTTTTTATGTGAATTCGTTTAACTTTTTGCCATTGGGAAATGTAATTCTTCACGTGTCACTAATCTGACTATTTTATACAAAAATGAAATAACTGAACCTTTCATGACAGCTGCTTTTTTGTTTATTAAACAGGAAATGGTATGTATATAAATGTATTGCTTATTCCTTAACCGCTTGATGGAAATGTTATTTCAGGAGTATACAAAACGGACTCTGACAATGTCATCAGGACTCTCTTAATGGATCTGCCGTATGTTTTATTTGAAAGCAGCAATAAATAATTTGGCTTTGTTAAAAGGTGTTTAGAATTGCTGTGTCCCTGGTCTAACCAGAGAGATAGAATTCCAGATAGAAGCTCGGAGAGGGAGTTAATCAGAACAGACAGCGCTGACCCTGAAAAAAATACACAACAACATTTGGCCTTGTATCCTGGGACAGAACAGTGGGAGGTCAGGAGGGTTTTGAAAGCCCATGTCTCTTGATCACCTGACTGAGGACTTCCTTTGCTTCCCAGTATAGTTTCAGCAGGAAAGCTGAGGGAAGGGAAGAGAGGAGGAGGAGGAGGAGGAAGAAGAAGAAGAGGAAGATGAAGAGGAAGAAGATGATATTGGATTTATATCCTTCCCTCCACTCCGAATCTCAAAGTGACTCACAATCTCCTTTATCTTCCTCCCCCACAACAGACACCCTGTGAGGTAGGTGGGGCTGGGAGGGCTCTCACAGCAGCTGCCCTTTCAAGGACAACCTCTGCCAGAGCTATGGCTGACCCAGGGCCATTCCAGCAGGTGCAAGTGGAGGAGTGGGGAATCAAACCCGGTCCTCCCAGATAAGAGTCTGCACACTTAACCACTACACCACTACACCAAACTGGCTCTCTGAAGTTGCCCATCAGAGCAACTCCTATGACACAACTTGACAGATGTGAAATGCTGCTGTTTCCTCTCACCTGGAAGCAGGGCTACTGTCAGCATACCCTGAGGTGGGGCAGCTGCCAGGGCCCAAGTCTTTTGGTGGGGCACATTGCTTCTGACTCTGCCCCCTATCTGACCTATACTGCCCAGTGTCATTGAGGAAGAGCATGTGGGTGGTGCACAGTGATAGCACTCCCGGTGGCAACAGCAGCAGCAATTCCAGCTGCATACACTGGACAGTGCTGTTGGAGAAAGGGTGTGCAAGTGGCTCATGGAATCGCAGGTAGTACAGGGAACTGGTAGGAGGGCTTGCAAGCAGAAAAGGATTCATATGCAGGTGGAGGGCATGCAGGTACAGGGGTGGAAAAGAGGGCACAAGGGGATCCTTGGTGGTAGGCAAATGGGTGCTGTTGGGCACTGTCTTCCTAGGGCTGCTCAAAACCTGGAACTGGCCTACCAGAATATGGCAGAAAGCTGGAGAAGAGAATTAAGCAACTCTGTCAAGGTGATTATGTGTAATATGCAGCAAGCACAAGCAAAGAACATATGAAGCTGCCTTATACTGAATCAGACCCTTGGTCCATCAAAGTCAGTATTGTCTTCTCAGACTGGCAGCGGCTCTCCAGGGTCTCAAGCTGAGGATTTTCATGCTTACTTGCCTGGACCCTTTTTGGAGATGCCAGGGGTTGAACCTGGGACCTTCTGCTTCCCAAGCAGATGCTCTACCACTGAGCCACCGTCCCTAAGGCTGAAGGTAGGGGAGATGTGTTCTGCAGTGTTTATCTATCTGTCAAGCATATTTTTATCCCTCCCTTCCCTCTGTGGAGCTCAGGGCTATGCACGTGGTTCTGTTGCCCTTCATTTTATCCTCACAACAGCCTGAGAGGTAGGATAGGCTGACAGAGAGAGTAACTGGCCCAAGGCTGCCCAGCAAACTTAATGGCGGAGTGTGGACTTGAACTCAGGCCTCAATGACAATAGCCTGATACTAACCATTGACAATACTAACCAGTTCAGGAGGCTGGAGAGGTGGAAACATAATTTCTTCGATGGTGGCAGATTAAAAATTACACCAGCACAAGCACCACTTGCATGAGGTATGCCTCTCTTTTTGTAAAGTAACGTGTTTTTGCTATGTTGAATCACCTTTGTAACACATGCGTATGTGGTGAAGGGCAGAGAAAACTTAAGCAGCAGCTAATAATGAGCCTATGCACTAAACCTTCCAAAGTTCTTGGGCACAAATCCTCAAGAACTGTTGTTCCACTTCCTGCTGTTTGAGGCACAAATATCCTCCTAAAGAATCCTCAGGTATCTCAGAGACAAAAAGAGAAAATGACCAACTGAACCTTGCTCTCATCCAAGCTCGGAAGTGTATTTAAACCTGCGGCTGCAAATATCTCAATTAAAGCACATTTAGAAGAAGATACTGGATTTATATCCCTACCTATACTCTGAATCTCAGAGCGGTCACAATCTCCTTTACCTCCCACCCCCCCCACAACAGACACACTGTGGGGCTGAGAGAGCTCTCACAGCAGCTGCCCTTTCAAGGACAACTTTTGCCGAGAGCTATGGCTGACCCAAGGCCATTCCGGCATCTGCAAGTGGAGGAGTGGGGAATCAAACCCAGTTCTCCCAGATAAGAGTCTGTGCGCTTAACCACTGCACCAAACTGGCTCTTTACAAGTGTGTTAACAATCTCTCTGTTTTGAGTTCTGCATCCCTTTTAACTAGTTATCCTCCTTGCAACTACTTCCTTAGCCCATTTCATTTTAGAGGAGCTCTTCTTGGTATGAGGTTCTGCACCTTTAAAAGCACTCTGATAGATCAGCTAATAGAGCTGCATAGTGAGGAATGGGGGAAAAACACTTTCCTTGCAGTGGTAAGAAGTTAAGCAAGTCCAGAAATAACTTTTGGTCAATACAGGGCAAACTATCCCTGTACTACAATATGTTGCAAACACCTGATCTTGTACCCAGGAAACAGAAGATGATCCTGGTAACAAGGTGTTTTATGTATTTTGAGTTGCAGGAGGAAGTATTATACACATAAACTGTGAACTCATGGTTCATAAATACAAAGAACTACAAATAAGGCCAAGTTTTCATAAACAGCATTGTAACATGAACACCACCTCCTCTGATGCTGTAAACTTTCCATGGAATCTTAAGGCTGTAATGGGTTATTGCACTTACAAAGAAGAAGCTGTTTATGACTTGACAGCAGGGGTGGGGAACCTCTGTCCTGAAAGCCATATGTGGCCCTCGAGGTCACTTGGTGTGGCCCTCGGGGATTGCTGGGTCGAACAGAGCCATGTGGCAGCCTCCCTGGGGCCTGGCTGGCCAGTGAGGATTGTGGGGCTCAGCTGTGCTGTGCAGGGCCAGGCTGGGATCACAGGGCCCAGATGTACTGTGCGGCAGCCTCCCTGGGTCCTGGCTGGCCAGCCAGAATTGCTGTAGGGCCTGAAAAAGTTACTGTCACAGTTCAGTTTGCACTTGATTTTTCCAGATGGCATGATTTAATATGCTAATATTAGAGGATGTGGACTAATATGCTACTGAGTTTCTGCTGGGCTTTTTCTGCAAAAAAGCCCAGGACCTATGCATTTGCCTAGGGCGGCGGGCCGCGCGCGCGTGTGTCTGTGCCAGCCAGATTAGGCTCTCCCCACATGACTTCAAATAGAAAAATGATTATTTGCATTAATTTTGCTGGCTTGAATCATTCTGCCTTGATGGAGCACTGTTTAAGTTGAAATTTTTTTATGGCCCACGAATGATGTTATAAATATCCATATGGATCTTGGCAGAAAAAAGGTTCCCCATCCCTGCTTGACAGGCTGAAATAGCTAAAATCATGACAAACACACATCTACCTATGCTGCACATACTTTTAAGTCACAACATTCTCTACACTCTATACCACCCAAAATAGTATTTTAGACCATACAAGTGGGGCACCTCTAAGGACTTGTGGGGAGGGGGCACCCCACTTTCTTCTGTATCTGCTCCCCCACACTATTTCCTCTTTTCCTCCCCGTGGCAACCCCCTTTCCCCACTTCCTTCTCTCCTTCCCACCAGGTAACACTCCCGTCTTCAGCCATATTTACTATTCCTTTACTTCATTGATATGCTAGCAGCTTACTTCATTCTCCTTCTTTCATCTTGACAACAACCCTGTGAGGTAGATTAGGTTGAGATTGTGTGACTGGCTCAAAATCACCCAACAAGTTTCCATGGCACAACCATGGAGGCAACCTGCGTCTTCCAAATCTTAGTCTTGACACTCTAATCAATACACCACATTGGCTTTTGGGAAAGTAGGTACTAGGAGCAGGGCCTGGGCAGATCATGCAAGTTACTTTGAGATTGCTGAGTCCTCTCTCAATGGTCAAAACATTTCTGGAAAGGACCTCCCCTGCCTTTTACTGAAACCAAGATTTAAATGCTGGCAATACTGTTGTGGTTACCTAGCAACCCCAACAATGGCCACTGAAAGTGAATCTCTTAAAGCTACCTGGCTCCAAGTGGGGGATCTTCCTTGCATGCACTTTGTGTGCATGCAGTGTGATGACATCACCTGGAAGTGCACCAGGCACATAATGGGAGGCCCATGCAGCACTTGGAAAAAACCTCTATGGTTATCATAGAGGGGTTTTTTTCCAAACGCTAAAGTGTCCCCTGCAACATGCCTGGCACGATTATCTCACTTCTGGGTGACATCAATGTGCCAGGCACGTCACAGCATGCCAGTGCTCTTTGGGGGCAGGGCTCCCCCACCAATCAGTTCTGTGGCAGCATGTTGGAGGCCCTAAAATCGGAAGAACCCTGCCACTGGCAGGAGACTGGAAACCCTAATCTGTCTTGTCTGTTCATTGCTCCAGAGTTTGGATTTAAGTATCCAGAAATTTGGTAACATTGTGAATTAGATATATTGATTGCATCTGAGGACCTTAAACTTTGCAACTCAGATTCAATGGAGGCAAGAACAAACCAGTTCCAAGGGCTACTGAATGTTCATTGAAGACACTTCTATAATCCCTCCCATTCAATGTGAAAAATTATGAGTTCATCTTGGAAAACAAATAAAAGACAACAGTTGATCTGAACAGCTATCAAAATTCATGTGGCATGGGCAGATACTGTTACATGCTGTGTGGTTATTTCTGCATGCTGCAAAACCATAAACATTGGCAGAAACATGCACTATAATTTGTTGGGGTTTGTATTTTATATTAGGTGTCCTTGATTTTTCTTAGTCTTTTGTCACATTTGCATAACGTATTTTCTCCTCTGTACATTAAAAGATCTAAGTGAATCATTGTGTCTCTCCAACAATTGCTCCTAATTACTAACATATTTCATTAGACTTAAAATTAAACTCCTGCAGTGGTTTGAAATTATTGGTATTAGTGAGCCATTGTTTTATATTCATTTTATATTGCTACAAATCCATCCATAACGCTAGAATTACACACAGCATAATCAGGGAAGTACCAAAAAGTGACATGTTACAGTTGTATCTTTTAGAACTGTGCATATTAGTACAGATGAGGTAGCCCAAAGACTTGCGCTAATATTTTATTTTTACTTTTCATCAGGATTACGAAAAGCCATTTAATCAATGATTTTACTCCTTGGCCTTGAGAGCTTCAAAGTCAAACGCTCAGAAACATATCAAAGAAAAAGACATCAAGGGGAGTTTAAGTTTATGAATAGTTCATATTTATAAAACTCCACAGGCACAATCCAGCTCTCTCATGTAAACTGGAAGGAGGGAGAAGTTAGCTCCCTTCACACAAAGATTAGATACATATAGATTCCCACCTGGCTGTTATGAACGGGCCTGATTAAAGTTGATTATTTTAATCCATTCTAACATTATCCTAAAATAAATTTCTTTTATAAACTTACAGGCTCCATTCAAATTGGGGCTTGTCACTCTCCTGCTGACATCACTGGGCTGTGACTAGCCTTGGAAGGCCTCCATCAAAATTCACCTCATCTACTTCCCCAAACTCACCTGCAACAACAGCAGTAAGAAATCAGAGGGGGGGGGGCAGATTTGTTGCCTGCTTCCACAAGCGCATTGGGAAGTCCCCAGGGCCATCAAGAATCATGGGGAACATAGTTCCCATGGTTCTTGACCAGAATTATATATCCCATGGTTTGTTACACATTGAGGCAAAGATTAACCAAGGCCAAGCTAGCAGGCCTCACTATTGCCATGGAAATTTAAACCATGGGTGACAGCAGTAGGTTTGGTTTAAGAAAGCTGTGGAGAAAAACAATTACAAGCTTTTTATTAATCAGAGCCTATCTGGAAGGAGCTGCATGTGGTAGCTTGATCTTAAGGATGGCTGGGAAATTTCTGGGGATTCTGAGGTGGAGTCAGGGGGGAAGTGGAGTTTGGGGAGGGAACAGAGCTCATCAGAGTATAACACCACAGAGTTGGCATTCCAGTGCTCCCATTTTCTCCAGGGGAACTGACCTATGTAGTCAGTTCCAGGGGAACTGACCTATGTAGTTCAACTGTAATTCCAGGAGATCTCCAGGTCCCACCTAGAGGTTAGCAAACTAGCTTGGCTCAGTAAATTCATATTTTGAAGCTTATAAATTTTACTAATTCTATAATTAGTAAAAATGCTGGATTCCCATAAAAAGGATTTTAAATCCACATATAGAAACTTACTTCCATGGGCAAATTGCTGTTGTTGCATTCACACAAAGATAGAGAGCTTACTTTCCTCCCCGCCAAGGTGGGTAAGAGTAAGGTCATCAGGAGAGTGCAATGGCTATAGTGTTGACTAGGATCTGGGAGACCCAGGTCTGAATCTTTACTCTGCCATAAATGCTCACTGGGTGACCTTGAGTCACACACACATATAGCCTAATTTGCCTCACAGGGTTGTTACGATGGTAAAATGGAGGAGAGGAAAATGATGTAGCCTGCTTTGGACTCCCACTGAGGAGAAAGGGGGGGCATACATATCTGTTTTGTATTTATTCTCATTCTTTATGTTTCACTTACTACCTTAGCAATCTCTAAATCAGTGTTATATTCACACCAAAGATAAAAACTTGGTTGAATTTCTTTATCCTACTACTTTTCCTACTCAGAATTACATAAACAAGATATACAGGGAGAAAATTTAAAGTACAGAGGTATGTTGAATTAAAATATTTCTGAGTATCATACAACTAATTTATATGGGGGAAAAAGATTATAAACATTTATTGTAAAAGTTATGTACTGGTTAAAATTCCCTGTCCATTTCATAGTTTTATTTTAGACAGCACAATATAAAATATACCCTGACCTGGCCAGCCCAGGCCAGCCTGATTTTGTCAGATTTTGGAAAGTAAGCAGGGTCAGCTCTGGTTGTGGATGGGAGACCACCAAGGAATACCAGGGTCATGATGTGGAGACAGGCAATGGCAAACCACCTTGGAATGTCTTTTGTCTTGAAACCTTAAGGGTTTCAAGTTGGTTGCAACCATAAGTCGACTGCAACTTATGGCAAAAAAGAATTACAAAACGTAAGACATTAAGAGGATGTACTTTTTGTGTGTGTGTATTTGTGGGAGTGAGTGAGAGATTCAGGTGGGTAGCCATGTTGGCCTGAAGTAACAGGACAAAGTTTGAGTCAAGTGGCACCTTTTAAGACCAACAGAATTTAATTCTGGGTATAAATTTGTGTGCATGCACACTTCTGAAGACAGAGACGCCATTGGACTCAAATTTTGTTCAGAGAAAGAGAGAGAGAGAGACAGACTGGCTGTTATTAAGAGTGCAAAGATAGGTTAGAACCACATACTTAAGTTGCCTTAGATATACTAACCATATGATTTGACACACATTTTCCTACTTCTTCATGGCCCAGCTGCTTGCCATAGGAATTTTTTGCAACATCCTTGTGGTGGCTACAATTGGAGTTGCCTATATCAAGCCATGCAATTCTGTGGGCTACTAATGGGCTGACATAAGTAAATACGTGTAAAACTAGAATGTGATTCTACAAAACAAGCCCTAAATTTCACTATGAATCATATAGTCAAAATTCCACTTCGGTGATTTATATATAACATTACAGGATCAAGAGCTAGAGAACGACCATACTAGGATGTCACAACAAAACCAGGAGCATTCAGCAAAGGCACAAGCATGGCTTTCTTGCCCTACTCAAGGGCTCTCTCCTTTCAGGAACACAAGATTAAAAGTCTCCTGGTTTGGGAAGGCTTGAAACAAATTCCAGCATGCAGGGAGCAGAGAAAATTAGTTGGTTTCCTCCTCACAAACTGGGGACTCTAAACTGAGAAAAAACAAAGCCTTACGTCTCCAAGTCCCTGCATGTGAAACATGAGGAAAAAACTGGAGTTGGAACCTTTCTGATTTCTTCTTTCTAACCTTCAAATACATTCTATGTGTGAGGGGAGGAGGGAGTATATGAACCCAGGAAACAAGCTGTGTTTATTTCTGTCATGAAAAAAACAGATGTTTATTGTAATCTCCCTGTGGGGTGAGCTGTGAGTGGTGCATGTGTATAGGTTAAATATTTGTTATAGGTCCTATGGTGTGACAGTGACAATGTGGATTCCCACTGACTTCTTTTGCAATACTCATTTGGACATAAGCAGGAGAAACATGTTCAATCTCCAGGCCATTAAAATGCATTGCTCAGTCTCTCCTTATCTCACTAATAATTACTGAAGAGCTGTTGAAAGTCTGTTGCTAACAGAACAGTTAAGGATAATCTAGGCGTTCTGGTGAAAAGAGACAGAACTGACAATAAAAAGACAGATTGGAGTGGGAGGCAGTGGTGGTGGAAAGGAGAACAGGGACGCAGTGAGAACCATACGGCAAGAAAGAGAAATGCCAGAGGAAGACCAAGAGGCCAGGTAACTCATTGCAGTCCAGAAGTCCATCATGAATATAGCCTGGAGCAGGGGTGGCCAAACTGCCGCTCAGGAGCCACATGTGGCTCTTTCACACATATTGTATGGCTCTCAAAGTCCCCACCACCCTGTTGGCCAGCTCGGAGAAGGCATTTCCCTCTTTAAATCACTTCTCCAAGCCAGGCCAGCCAGCAAGTTGAAGAATGTATTTAAAGTTAAAATTGCTTTCTTTCTACCTCTCCCTCTATTTTCCTTCCTTCCTTCCGGCTCTCAAACATCTGACATTTATTCTATGTGGCTCTTAGGTCAAGCAAGTTTGGTCACCCCTGGCCTGGAGCATCAGCCATTACAACTACTAAAACAGCTGTTACATAGCTGTGGTGGGGGAAAATTGCACCCTGTCAATAAGCCAAAGGGTCTTTTATTTTCTCACAGACTTTTCACATACTATAGGATACCCAGGGAGCCATAGCCAACTGTCTGATGAGTTTATTTGTGTTTATTATTTTGTTTCCATTGTACTGCATTTATATCCCACCTTTCTCTTCCACTTTGTCCTCAGAACTACCCTGTAAAGTAGCTTAGGCTGAGAGTATGGGACTAGCCCAAGGTCTCCCCATCCTGGAGTGGGGATTTGAACCTGGGTCTCTGAGGTCCTAGTCCAACACTCTAGTCTCTACTTCATGCTGGCTTGCAAACACATTTTCCACTTTTCAGTGCCTAATATACATTTCAAACATCATTAGATGCACACTAAAGAGTTTAATTTTTTGGTGGTGACTGTCTGGGCCATCTTAATGTATATAACCATGTGGGACAGGAATTGCAGGATGGCCTGACACTAGAGCTGTATTAGTCAGTGGCTTGGGAGCCATGTGTGACTCTTTGACATGCCACATGTGGCTATTCTGGGCACTGTTCCCCAATGTGGCACCTGCCCCATGTTTCAGGAAAGTGGGCAAGGCCTTTGCCTGGTGCGGCTTGTGATTGGCCTGTGGTTCCCACCTTGAAACAGCCACCTCCAAAGGAACAGGCAAGCTGGGAGTTTAACACTTCTGCTAGCACGTCTATCTGTACTGCAGCTGCTGTTCTCCATTCTAAGCTCCTCCACCTTTATGGCACCCATGCCATTAACTCCTGTGAACCTTTTATTCTCTCTCTCTTTCTCTCTGCTTCTTAGCTCCCTGTCTAGCTAGGGGTTCTTCCCTCTCCTTCAGCCATGCTCTCTCCTGAACACAGTTGTGCTGTCAGCTCCATTCTTACTAGTCTCCTAACCATTCCAACAACACACAGCCTACAGGGCTGGATCCAACCAGCTTTTCTGCTAGTGAAAAAGGGAAGAGAGAATACCCTATGACTATCATGGTTGGAGGACAAAGGCCCTGTGTGTACAAAGGCCTTGTATGAAAGGGACTGTAATAAGGAACTGGGCAATATTGAGTGAAAAGGCTGTCAGGATCCAACCCCCCTCTATTTATTTGTATTCTTTAAGATCCCACTTTTCTCCCCAATGGTGACTCCATTCTGTCCTCGTAACAAAGCCATGAAGTAGGTTAGGCTGAGAAAGTGTGATAAGCCCAAGGTCATCCAGTGAGTGTCCATGGGATAAACATATGGAACAGAGGTCCATCTGAGGCAATTAGCCACAAGGTATAGCGGGAACACTATGTCTGGGGAAGTGATGCTCTGTATTCTTGGTGCTTGGGGGGGACAACAGTGTGTGTGTGTGTGTGTGTGGGGGGGCTTCTGGAGTTCTGGCCCTGTTGGTGGACCTCATGATGGCACCTGCATTTTGGCCACTGTATGACACAGAGTGTTGGGATCAGATGGGCCACTGTCCTGATCCAACATGGCTTCTCTTATGTTCTTATGAGGATTCAAACCTGAGTCTTCTAGATAGCAATCTGACAATCTTAACCACTACAGTGTACAAGAAGGATCCCCCCTCCTAGCCAAAATGACCCGTTATCATGACCAACAGGGCATACCACATGACTCCCTCATCCCCCAGTGCTTGCAAGTATTCCTTGTCATGTAGAGGCCTCATCTGACAGAAAGTGCCTGAAACAAAAATTAACCACTTTCCACTCTGCTGTATTGGTCTTTGCAGTAAACTGCTTTAAAAAAAATTCTCCCTAATTTTCAAATTAACTTCCTTGCCATTTCATGTCACAGAGCTTTATTTTTCTGTACATCTGATAACATGACCGACAATAGGTTTTGCTGGAAAGGCAACCATGGCAACGAGTTAAAACACACGGTGCGCAGCAGCAATCGCCTCAAAAGAACACACAGTGCTCCTGTACTTCGACGCCTACCACCAGTACAATTTCTCCTTGCTTTCTTTTAATCTTCACCCTAATTAAACAAGTTTCCAGCCACCAAAAAAACACAAAAACCCTGACACGAAAGATGAGGTCTTCTTGTTGTCAACGTCTGTTATAGGCCTTGGCATGAAGCAGAGCCTACTGTTTAGCTGACTTTAAAAGGCAGATTTAATACCCTCTGGAGTTAATTAGGAATTTCCTGTTCCTTTCAGCGGTGTGGAATTTCTCATTTGCATTACAATCTTTTTTGTAATACTTTTAAATCTTACTTTTGTTTTTAGTCTGACTTTTGTATATTAAAAAAGTATCACCTGTGGGATGCAATGAATTAACCAGCAATTCACCTATTTAATATTAACAAACAATGTGCATTTGCAGGAAATATTTGTGGCCATCGCTTTTTTCCCCAACATGATCAACTATGATCAAGTAAATAAGTTTTCTTGGGGGGGAAGTATTGAATTATTTCCAATGATCTTCTTTTCAAGGACAAAAATCCTCTCTTTGATATTTTAATGTGTGATTATACATTTCGAAGCCTATAAAACTACTATGCACTGTAAACAACACAGTAAATGCCAGTGACCTACAATTTCTGAAGTTCTGAAAACTAACATCATTCTCCTCTAAGGCTCCCAAATCTCTCCGTTCTCACTCTAAGCAGCCTGCTATCTCCTGAGATGCAGGCACAGGTAGCACTGGAAGGATCTTACACAGGTAGCCAGATGTTGGCTTACAAAGATAAGTAAGAAAACACTTCCCCCTCACATAGATAAGAAAACACTTGCCTGCAACTGAAGACCTTATTTGTTTACTGTTCTGCAATTTGGCAGTCTTCTCTCTCATTGATTAAGGTGGCCTCTTAAGAGCCCTGTGGCGCAGAGTGTTAAAGCTGCAGTACTGCAGTCCTAAGCTCTGCTCACGACCTGAGTTCGATCTCCGGCAGAAGCTGGGTTTTCAGATAGCTGGTTCAAGGTTGACTCAGCCTTCCATCTTTCCGAGGTTGGTAAAATGAGTACCCAGCTTGCTGGGGGAAAAGTGTAGATGACTGGGGAAGGTAATGGCAAACCACCCCATAAAAAGTCTGCTGTGAAAATGTTGTGAAAGTAACGTCACCCCAGAGTCGGAAACGACTGGTGCTTGCACAGGGGTCTTTTACTTTTTCCTTTCCTACTCCTGTCTGGATAGAATAAGTTTTAAAACTTTAAGGCAAGATTCAAACAGGATTCTCTTGTCAAATGTAAGTGAAATGGCTGGTCAAAGCTCTCTTTCTGCTTTATCTGGCTTCTTTGATATGAACGCAACAGCAGCCTGCCATGCATCACCTTCTCAACATGGCTTTCCTCCCAGCGGCTTACAAATTAAAGAACTCATTTAAGTTTTGGGGAAGCTGCTGCACATAATATTTAGGTTTGGCAATGCAAAAAGTGAAAACCATGCACGATTTTTTTTTGTGGGAGGCGTTTTCAGAGCTTAGAGATATTTACTGCCTTTTAGGTTTCAGAAAGTTTGTTAGATATGAAATACAACAAACAGTGCATTCAGACTTATTTGCCTCTGGTTAAGTGAAAATGTGCGCAAATCCTCTTATTCTGGTCATGCGCTCATGCTTCACTTTCTCCCCACTCCCTTCTTATGTGGAGAATCCTGGTGAATGAGGAACACCAGTGACACATGCCACATGAATGCATCTGCACAGCACACATGCATTTATACACCAGGAGCACTAGAACTGGTCTTTAACCACAATTCTCTATGCAAAAAAGGGGAAGGGAGGGGCAGGCTTGCATCAAGCTAGGCTGTGCACATTTTTGGGGGGGTTAACTGTGGGTCAGTGTAATGCCTGAATGCACCCCAAAATAAATCTACTCCAGAGAGCAAACCCAAGAAAATGATTTCTTTACTAACTTTCATGAATTATGATGAGAATAGACAGGTAACCAGAACCAATGAGAAGTCTTGTGTTGTCTGCCATAACTGAACTTCACATTTGACACTCTTGTTGTAATTGGTAGAGAACTGCAGTAGGTTCCATTAAAAATCTGACAAGAGCAATTTAGAGATACCAGCAGATCTGTTCCCTATGCTAGCATACTAGAATAGCTTTATCACTTAAAATGATGTTGAAAGGAGCTGTAATAATGCTGCCAATGGTTGAAGAAACTGTTTACCTTTTAACAGCGAGCACAGGAAAAGGATAAAGAATACTTGAAAGAAGCAAGTAAAACTAATGGCATAAATAATGGCAACACAAGACTTCAAATTTGGATGGGGAGTGAAGAAATAATGGGAGCGGGGGAAGGGAAGAGACGCTCCGCCAAAGTGAAAAGAAAGCAGATGCTTACTGTTTTCTTCCTACTGGGAAGGAACGGCACGTTAGAAAAATTGGACATTCCAGCTGCAGGAAACAATGATGCTCAAAGATCAAAAATATTTATAATCCAACCAACACATGAAAGAGAAGACTAAAGAGAGAAAAAGCAGGCGCCCCCCCAAGGCCATTGTCACGCAAGTCAACACACAATGTAAGGAATAAGGTAGCTGGCATCTGGCTTGCGTATTTTGGCTTGCATCCGACTGTCATTTTCCACCATTGGAAGTTGCCTATTGTTGGCAGAGAAAGGTCAGGTTGTGCCGGTTTCCTCACCTACTGCTGATCTGTCACTTTGTTTCCTTACCTATTTGTGACAATCCAGGAGTAATGGGAGAGGGGGGGTTCAAAGGAATGTATGGGGAGGAAGGAAAGTTCCACTGCATGGCCTTCTGCTTGTGGTTCAGTGGACACAAGTCAATGAGTTGGATCTAAATTGGCAATTTCCACTGATTCCCAAGAGTCACTAGGAGGAGGAAGGAGGAGGAGGAAGAAGAGTTGGTTTTATACCCTATCCTTCACTACCTGAAGGAGTCTCACAATGGCTTACAATCACCTTCTCTTCTTCTCCCCACAACAGACACCCTGTGAAGTAGGTGGAGCTGAGACAGAACTGTGACCGACCCAAAGTCACACAGCTGGATTCATGGCAGAGGAGTGAGGAATCAAACTCTGTTCTCCAGATTAGAGTCTGCTGCTCTTAACCACTACTCCAAGTGGTCTCTCAAGACAATAAAGCTAGGAAAAGTTGAAGATATCAGGAAAAGAGGAAGACCCAACATGAGATGGATTGACTCCATAAAAAAGCCACAACCCTCAGCGTGCAAGATCTGAGCAAGGCTGTTATTGAAAGCACATTTTGGAGGACATTATTAATAGGGTTGCCATAAATCAGAACTGACTTCACAGAACTTAACACACACATACTATAGATCCTCTTTGTATCATTCTTCGGAGTCCCCATTTTCAGAGTCCCCATCTTCAGAGTCAGTATTTCATAGAAGTCAGTGGGAGCCCATTTGCACTCCTCCACTTGCACCTGCTGGCATGGCCTTGGGTCAGCCATAGCTCTGGCAGAGGTTGTCCTTGAAAGGGCAGCTGCTGTGAGAGCCCTCTCTGGCCCCACCCACCTCACAGGGTGTCTGTTGTGGGGGAGGAAGGTAAAGGAGATTGTGAGCCGCTCTGAGACTCTTCGGAGTGGAGGGTGGGATATAAATCCAATATCTTCATCTTCTTCTTCTTCATTTGATGGGGGGAGAGGAAGAAAAATTCTATTCTGGCATTAGAAAACGTGGTCTGGGTCCAACCCATGATTTCCAGCCCAACATGGATCTGTCAAAATAGCCCGTCACTTGAGAAATCTCTCACTGCAAACAGCCACTTTTTGTGCATTACAAAAGAAGCCTTCCGATGTCACGCATGAGTCATTCGGTTGGTACCCAAGCTTGTGAATCATTTATTCAGAGCAAGTATGGTGGGATGATGGACAGATGGCAAGAAGGAAAAGAAGTTCCTGCTGATAAAATCCAGAATGACCTTTAGCAACCACATCCATCCTCTGTTTGGTGTTCTGAAGCTGTTTACATGACACATGAACATTATACAGAGAGCGACTTTGTTTTTTCCAGTTTTCTTTTTTTTTTTTTTTAAGGAACAGAAATTGTTCTATTTGTCTGCCTTTAAAAGAACTTGTGAAATTAAATGTGTGTCATTTAATTTTGGGAAAGTTTTTAAAAAGGAAAATGGTATTTTAAAACATGCCACATCAAAATGAACCCTAATTTCTCCTAAATATGATCAGTACTCAATTGTCCTGGTAGGGCTTAGGACCTAAATCATCTACAGCAGTGGTTCCCAGCCTTTTTGGTATGGTGACCCACAAGTCCAAATTTACTTTGTATGGTGACCCATCCAGGGTTGGCCCAAGGTTTTTTGTGCCCTAGACAAACCAAAGAGTTAAAAGTGAAAGTACATCTGCAGACATAAAATGGCAAGGCATCTTGACAGATAGATGCTGGTGAAGGAGGAGGAGGAGAGGAGGAGGAGAAAAGGAGGACAAGAAGAGAAGAAGGAGGATGGCTTTATACCCCGCCCTTCATTTGGGGTCTTAAGAGTGGCTTATTATCTCCTTTCCTTCCTCTCCCCAACACAAACACTCTTTGAGGTAGGTAGTATCTGAGAAAACAGCTCTTGAGAAAACAGCTCAGAGAGTTTTGACTGACCCAAGGTCACTCAGCAGCTGCACGTGAAGGAGTGGGGAATCAAACCCAGTTCTCCAAGATTAGTGTCACTCGCTCTTTACCATTACATCAAACAGGCTCTCAGAGGTTGGAGGCAAGGAGCTTGTTGCAGTACATCTCCAACCACAGGCAGAAGCTTGTGAGGCACATCTGAAGGCACTGCAGGGGGTGGACAAGAAGCTGCAACATCAATACAGAGCACACGCCTCTTTCTATTGTCCTCTGGTTTTTCCAAAGCATGCTGAACAGTTCCCACTTACTCTCCCATTTCCCCCCTTCTTTCAGCTACCACTGTGAAAGTTTTTTCCTCTCATTACTGTCACAAAGAGAAAGGGGAAGATGAGAACGTGAGAAGTTGGCAAGGACAAAAGAAACAGAAGGATGCAAAGGGCAGGAGCCTCTACTAAGGAGGGCTGGCCTGAAGCCCACTTTTGGGGCTCAGATCACAGGTTAGGAAACACTGCTTTACAGCAGTTCATTTTCAGACCCCAATACGAGGGCCATTGTCACATTTCCTTGTCTATGGAGTAACTGCACATCTGCCATTGAACTTCGATGCATGACTGCTTCACACATGCATGTTCATGACTGCAATATTAAGAGATAATCTGCATGTATGAATGTCCAATCCAGATCTAATACCAGTGAAAGGAAAACTTGTCACATCACTCAAATGCTGCAGTTTCCAGTGAGAACCAGTTCACACATTCACTGCCAGTCATCAGGTGTACACTAATCAAGTGTATGGGAATCTGGGAGTAGATCTTCACCGAAAACACTATCCAAACTTGATGGATCTTGTCTTAGCCTGCAAGTAAGGACAGAAGTATACCCCAGGGCAGAATGCTCAGTGCCTCCCTGCCACTGTTCTCCATAGGGAAAGATCCGTTATGGCACTGTCATTCATTACTGAGGCCAACCTTTAAATGGCCAGCTAGGAATGTGTCAGGGAAGCAGAGCCCGACTTCCCCTGTAGCTTGGGAGGAGAGGAGGAAGGCAGCTGGAGAGAAAAGGACTATGATGAAGTCAATCCCCTTCCTTCACATTTCTGAGGCTCCTGCCCGGCCAATACCAGAAAGTACACTGGAGGGTAAATTAGGACCATCCTGTTGTACTTTACTAAATGTTGTAATTGGTTTTTATTGGGATGCTGTTGTAACTTTACTGTGATTTTATTACTATTTATGATGTACTCCGCTCTGAGCCCCAAACGGAGGAATGGGTGGAATAACAACAACAACAACAACAATCGTCCTGGGCTCTGACCCACTGACAGAGGAGCCTGACACAGTATTGTAACCTCTCAACAATCTGGCAGAGAGCGAGGGGGAGAGAGAGAGAGAGAGAAATGTGTGTTAAGGTTAAGTTTAGTAGCAGTTCTGAGTAGTGAAGTTTAGTAGCAGTTCTGAGTAGTGATTTAATAGTGATTCTAAATTTCGGCTTTAGGGTTTTAAAACATTTTATTTGATGTGATTTATCTATGCTTGTAAGCTGCCTTGAGCTCCATGAAGAAATGCAGATAATAAATGTTTCAAATACGTGGGTAAAATTAAATAAAAATAATACATCCTAAGAACCCACCTGGAGCATGGTTCAAAGAGGCTAATCTCCGCAGCCTCCTTTAGCCAGGCCTGAGTGATACAAACCAGACTGGTCTCTTACATGAGGGACCTTTTACTGCAACAGCACATTTAGTCTTCCAATGGTTTATTGGGAATTCATTCAAAGTCACTTAGAGATAGAACAAAACACAAAATGATCCAGATGTTAGCTGGGTAACTCCTTCTTATCTAGCTTGTCTGGCTCTCATTGCATCTCCCCTTGCCCAGTTTCTTCCTTGCCCCAACCTCCAAACCATATATTAATAACAACAACAGCAAGAAAGGACAATCCATTACAACAAGTGCCACTTCCTATCAGTGATTTGGCTCTCTCACACTGTATTTCTTACTTCCTAAACTAAACAACTTGCTTGCACAAGCAATGGTGTTTTAGAACTACTTGCTAAATTAATAACTTTTCAGGAATTAGAACCGTAATCTAGGCACCAAAATATATATTTTGGTTAAACGCTGACCATTTCAAAAAGCTCCACGTAGAAAATAAGAAAATAATACCACCCTCCAAGTGTATTCATAAATATTCTAATAGTAAAAAAAAATGAATTATTAATTGCCAACCTTAAAGCCAGAGTGTACGTTCCAGGCTGCCGTTGGCTTTCACGAATGAGATAACTTCCCTCCGCTACACTCAATAATTGATCTGCCTCCTCTCTTGATATCATCCCATGAAACCTGAAAAACAAAGCCCACCTTAATCAATACAGTTAAGAGTTGTTTCAAAAGAAACACACCTGTCAAAAAACATATAAACCCTAACCTTTTCAATTTTTTAAATACAAAAGAAGTATCTTTTGTTTTCAAGAAACACACTGCAAACTACAGTCAGTCTTGAATACATTTATGTTAATGTATCTACTTATCATGCAGCTGACTTTATTATTTTTTGGCTGGTACGCTTTAGTTGTCAAATTCATTATACATATACAGCCTAAGGATATTCCTTCCATGAATGGAAATTCTGTTTAGAAGAGGCACTTCTTATTGGCTCGACTTCCAAAGAAGTGTCCATCTTATCTTATGTTGCTTCCTAGAGTGGCACACACTTCACGACAAGGAAGACCAGTCAGGCAGCTTGCCAAAAAGCCTGTGGGCAGGGCTTAAATTTGAATAATATTCTCTATATTAATCTGCAAAACATTTACATATATTAGTTCCAACCCACCCAATAGTTTTTTCTGCATTCCTAAGTACAGCCATGTTAGTTCAGTACAATTTAAGACAAAACATAAAAATCATCATACTTATTAGCATCATCACAATTATTTTGTATGTAGTGAGCCAAAACAGAACTAGCTTATTATGGAACGGCACTGCATGGTCATCTGTCAGTTGAATTCTAGACAGAGATCCAAGTGGGCAGCCGTGTTGGTTGGAAGCAATAGAACAAAGCAGTAGACAAGTTGCACCTTTAAGATCAACTAAGTTTTATTCAGAATGTAAGCTTTCGTATGCTCTAAGCAGACTTCATCAGACAAAAATGGAATGGCAAGCAGTCCTAAATATAGAGAAAGTGGGCAGTGAGTTGGAAAGTAGAGTCATGGAAATATTTTTAGCAGATCAAAAGAACCACAAATTGGGGTCTGTGTTTGTTAGTTAGTGTTGTTAACTGGGCTGAAACAACAGTGGAGGGTGATAAAAAAAAAGCATATTGATGTCATAGGTGTGAAGTGCCATAAATCTGGGTATCATTCTGGCTTTATTAGTTCTGGGTTTAAAGCCATTCAAATTAATGGGCTTAGAAGGATGCAACTGTTTCAGACTGCATTGTATATTATAGAAAATGTGGCAAGATTGTATTCTGCCATATATTCCTGTGTGCGCCAGTGCCTGCAGTGTTTACTATGTTGTAAAGCTTCCTCAAATTTCCTACATGGTTGGATAACCATCTGCATTAGTAATCCATGGCTGATGATATTGAGTGGGAATGTTATTTCCCAGGACTGTAAAGAATTTTGGCTAGAGTTTTCTTCTCAGGAATGTTTTGTCTTCCTGGCTTTTTTTTCCCTCCATGGATTTAACATTTTTCCATTACTGAAGGTAGTTACTTACTCTCGTCCATAGTATTTTGGTCTGTTCTCCACCTGTTGAAAAAGAAAACTCGAACAGTATTAAACTTGCATGTGTGTAAATCAAAAACTATTTTCATTTTTTAAGCAGTCTGTCGTCTAATTAGCTGGAAAGTTTAAAAATTTGGCAGCAGTTCTCATGTCACTGGCGGCCCCGTGACGAAGAGTGGTAAAGCAGCAGTACTGCAGTACTGTGATCTGAACTCTTTGCTCACGACCTGAGTTCGATTCTGGCAGAAGCTGGATTCAGGTAGCTGGCCCAAGGTTAACTCAGCCTTCCATCCTTCCGAGGTCGGTAAAATGAGTACCCAGCTTGCTGGGGGAAAGTGTAAAAGACTGGGGAAGGCAATGGCAAGCCACCCCGTAAAAAAGTCTGCTGTGAAAATGTTGTGAAAGCAACGTCACCCCAGAGTTGGAAACAACTGGTGCTTGTGCGGGACCTTTCCTTTCCTTTCCCTCATGTCACTGGATCACTCACCTTTTACCCAAACTGTCACATCTTAGAATACAGGACTTTCTATAGTTATTTTGTATTCAGATCCTGCGTGGTAAAATCAGATTTTAAAAAATTAAGTCTATTCAGAGACAACTCTTATAGCAATATAACTCTATTCCAAAACATCTCTTATAGTAACATAAGATTTACACTTACAATTTTCTAAGGAGGTTTCCTGCATATGGGAAATTGGGTGGTGTCTACATGTATGCAAGGACATAAATACTTGCGCTTGATAGGGTTGCCAGCCAACCAATGCCAACTGAAGGAAGAGTCTAGGGGTGATGAGGGTGGGGACTGTTATGGACCTAGAGATGACAGGTGCTTTAAAGCTCAGCAGTGGGTTCCTGGGGCTCTGAGAGCCACTTACTTTCCCAGGACAGAGAGCCATAAAATGCACAAAGTGTCAGCAATGGCAGAGATGCCAGCAAGAATAGAGATGCATTTCTGAGAAGAGAAAATTTGCTCTACGTGTCAGGAAGGGCAAGATGGATAGCTTTGGTTACAACATGAGCTGGGTACTGAAGTATGTGGGATATACGGACTCAAATGGTTAGAAGATGGGGGTTCACTATCTCACAAGGAAGACTCCTAACCAGGGCTTTTTCTTGCAGCTGGAACTCATTTGCATATTAGGCCATGCCCCCTGATATAAACAATCCTCCATGAGTTTACAGGGCTGTCTGTACTATAAGCTCCAGGAGGACTGGCTACATCAGGGAGATGTGGCCTAATATGCAAATGAGTTGCTACTGCAAAAAAAAGCCCTGTTCCTCCAAACCCACTGAAGATGGGAAGGATTAAAAGGTCTGAATAACCTGTTAACAGGGTTCAAACTCAAAAGATTAGATTTCCCTTGCCCAGAGCTGATGGGGTGTCAGAATAAATGTTTGCTCCACAAGCATCCATGCTGAAGCAACTTCTGGGCCATTAAGGTTAACGTCGAGATATGACTTTTCCTGTTCCTCGATGTTCTGTAGCTAGTAGCTATGATAGTTATTTCCCCTTGTCTTGTGCTCTAGCTGATAACTGGTAGTTAATAAAGTATTTCCTGTTTAAGCAAGCAGATTGTGTTTCAAATATTTTCCCCTGAGCCTGGCCCTTGATATGCAATCATGCAAGAACAAAGGGAAGACTGAAGTAATCTCCCTCATCTTGCGTTGTCACCAAGGCTTTTTTTGAGCAGGTACGCACAGGAATGCCGTTCCGGCTGGCTTGGTGTCAGGGGGTGTGGCCTAACATGCAAACGAGTTCCTACTGGGCTTCTTCTTCAAAAAAAGTCCTGTGTGAAACAATGGTGTCATCGGGGGTGTGGCCTAATATGCAAATAAGTTCCTGCTGGGCTTTTTCTACAAAGAAAGCCCCGCTTGTCACTATTTCCATGTATATAACAGGAATATGGACAGCCATTAGGAGAAGACAAGTGTCTCTGGAAAAGACAATAATGCCAGAGAAGACGAAGACCCAACATGAGACAGACTGACTCAATCAAAAAACGCCACAGCTCTCAGTTTGCATGACCTGATAGGACATTTTGGAAGTAACTAATTCATAGCGTCACCGTTAAGTCAGAAACAACTTGGTGGCACTTAACACACACACAGATAATCAATGTTAAAAATAAAGTTGTGAAGGTGACTATCTGAAAGCATCCAGTTCATTAAAAGAGCTAAACAGACAGTAATATTATATGGTGGTGCTGTATCATTTTTTGCCGCAAACAACTTGGATATGAGATGAAAAGCAACTGGAACGTGTGTTTGGACAACTGAGCATCATTGGCTATGAACAATGCCTTAAACTAGACAGCATCACAGAAGGATCATTCAACACCACTTTGACACTTGAAGAGTGACACCAGGCAATGATTATACATAGGAGGATCTTTCTTCAGCCCTCAATTTAACAGACAGCACACATCCCATTGCTTCTTGGCTTTCTCCAAACTGGTCACCTGGGACGAGACTGTTCGCAGATACTGTTCACTCAGGCATGATGACAATTAATGCCACATTAAGAGGAATCGTACAGTCAGAAGGGGGGCTGCCGTGTTAATTAATTCAATCACTTGGTTCACTTGATCTCTTTTCACTTAAGATTATTTCAGATTCATGGTAAGATGCCCAGCTATGACAGCAAAGGGCAACCTATATCTGTCAAGCAAAGACACAAACAAACAATGGGATCATCTGGCTTTAAAAAGGAAGAGGAGCCGCAAAAGTTCATATTACAGTTTGGGTATTAACAGTGCAATCCTAAGCAGAGTAACCCCTCACTTTTCTTTTTAAAATTTATTTGTGTGTGTGTCATGTTGACCTCTGGTGACTGAACCGTACCAGGGGTCTGGAGAATGTTCAGAGGGGTGGCTGAAAACCTGCCCCTATCCTCTCGAGATGGTATTTCAAGGAGGTCTCCCATTCTAGTACTAACTAGAATAGACCCTGGTTAGCTTCCAAGATCCGACAAGATTGGGCTTGCTAGGCTACCCAGGTCAGGTCCAGAGCAATGTTCCCTTTAACCTGTGGAGTCTTGTGAGTAAACATTCTACTTTGTGAGCTTTTGGCAATAAAGTTGTGAGCAACTGCATCAATTAGCTTGTTCTGGAGACATTTTTCCTCAGCTATGTGAGCTCGAAGCTAAAAAACTGTGAGCTAGCTCACACTAACTCGGTTTAGAGAGAATACTGGTCCAGACTAATACTTCTCTAAACCCACTGGTGTATCTCTGGTTAGGATTGTACCAAACACTTCATTTGTTTGCTTTATTTTTAAAAAAATTGAAAGCCACATTTCCACTTAGGGTCCCCAAGGTTGCAAACAATAAAAACATTAAAGAAAGATTAAAAACACATATAAATATTTAAAAGACAATGTAAACAAAACAGAAATGGGAAGAATGGTCACTGAGACTCTTTCACACATATTGTGTGGCTCTCGAAGTCCCCACCTCCCTGCTAACAGGCTTGGAAAAGGTATTTCTCTCTTTAAACCACTTCTCCAAGTCAAGCCAGCCAGCAGCTTGGAGAATGCATTTAAAGTTGCTTTCTTTCCACCTCTACCTCCCTCCCTCATCCATCTTCCTTCCAACAGCTGACATTCACGTCTTACAGCTCTCAAACATTTGACGTTTGTTCTATGTGGCTCTTATGTTAAGTAAGTTTGGCCACCCCTGCTCTAGATTGTAACAATAAGCATCACCAAAAAGAATGATCACTGTCCAGCTTGTTAATCGCAGCACAACTCTGCTTTTTTCAAATGGTCTGGAGAAGTACCTAAGTGGACTCAAAGAATGAGACTGCCAAGTAAATGAGTGTGATATTTGTGACGACTTTTAAAAAGGCTCTCTTGCCCTGGCCTGGATTAGCCAGGCTAACCTAATCCTTCCAGATCTCAGAAGCTAAGCAAGGTCATTCCTGGTTAGTACATGGTGATGGAAGGGACACCACCAAGGGTTGCTATGCTGAGGAAGGCAATGGAAAACTGCTTCTGTTTGTCCCTTGGTTTGAATCATCATAAATCTGCTGTGACTTAATAGCACTTTTCAACACCAAAAAGGAAGTTTGGTGTCTTTTGACATATTGGAGGGGGGTGGGCTGCTGTACCACATCACGAATCTGCCACAAGAAGTGGTGGCAGCTACAAGCATAGTCAGCTTCAAGAGGGGATTGGATAAACACATAGAGCAGAGGTCCATCAGTGTCTATTCGCCACAAGGTATAAATGGAACTCTCTGTCTGGGGCAAGTAATGCTCTGTATTCTTGGTGCTTGGGGGGGGGCAACAGTGGGAGGGCTTCTAGTGTTGGAACTCTCTGTCTGGGGCAGTGATGCTCTGCAGGGGTCGTTTTGTAGAAAAATAGGTGGTGGAGCTCATCCAGGGATTGTTATGCAGCTCCATCTACTATTCAATGGACAAAGAGGTGGAACTCTCAGAAATGTTCAGGAGCTCTGGCTCCTGTGAGCTCCCACTGAATCCGAGGCCTGATGCTCTGTATTCTTTGTGGCTGGGGGGGGGGCACAGTGGGAGGGCTTTTAGTGTTCTGGCCCCACTGGTGGATCTCCTGAAGGCACCTGGTTTTTCGGCCACTGTGTGATACAGAGTGTTGGACTGGATGGGCCATTGGTGTAATTCAACATGGCTTCTCTTATGTTCTCATGAACTGAATTCATTTGGCAACTAAAAGTTCATGATGGTTCATGGTTCGCAAACCAGCCACAAGCCATGGTTCGCAAACAAGCCACAAGCCATGATCTGAGCTGCATTTTCCCAGTTCATGCCTATCCGTATACACAAATCCGTATCCGTATACACAAATCTCTTTCGCATAATGTTCACATTAAAGTAATAGCAATTTAAGTCTCCAATATGAAAGTATTTACCTCAGGAAACTATTGCCTGAAACTGGAATTTTAAAGGTCTTTCCCCACAATTAAAACATCATTCAGTGTGTACTGCGTGCTATTCTAATTCAAATTTTAAAAAACAGTCACTAGCTGAAATTAAGTTATATTTTAAAAAGGCAATCCTCACTTTTAATAATCTTGACAACATATGCAAGTGGCATAGAATTTTTCTGAAAAGCATTCTAAGTGCCATTTGAAAAAAACACTCTAATCTTATAGAAAGAGGGGCTACATGTACAGCACAAATGGTATCTTGATCAAATTTGCTTTGCTAAGCTTCTCAGAACCTTCAAGAGGCTCTCATGGCTAATATATACATAAATCCAATTTCTGAATAAACATTAATTTAATTGCTTTTCTGACCTCAGGCCACAATTCCTATGAAATTCCTAACAAACAAAGGATAAAATAAAGTCTGCTTTCCCAAGCTTGTCTGATCTTCACCTTCTTTGCAGGGATGGACTTCAATTCAGCTGCAGACAGTTTGGGTTCATGGGGTTGGATCCAGACTAAATTTTCTATCAGCAGAATGGAATTTTCTTCCCTCCCACTTAGGGTAGCTATCCTCCAGATGGTGGCTGGAGATCTCCAGGGAAAGAGAGCACCTGGAGAAAATGGCCGCTTTGGAAGGTGGGCTCTATGGCTTATACCCCACTGAAGTCCCTCCCCTTCCCAAACTCTGTCCTCCTTAGGTCCACCTCCGATTTCTCCAGATATTTCTGGCAACCCTACTCCCACTTGAGCCTAGTAATTTCCACAAAAAGACTGTTCCTGGCAGATCAGGGACCCTGAGGAACATCAATGGAGTCTGCAGCAGAAAGGGGGAAATAGGTAGAAGTTGCCAGTTTGGGTCTAGAAGGAGCCAACCCTTGATTTGTAATTTTACACTAAACTTAGCTATGCATGCTGCAATTATACTGATCAGGGCTTTTTTTAAAGAAAAAGCCTAGCAGGAACTCATTTGCATATCAGGCCACACCCACTGATACCAAGACAGCCGGAACTGCATTCCTGCTAAAAAAATTAAAAGCCCTGATACTGATGCAACCTGAATGTCTGAAAACTTTACTGGCTTTTTTGCATTTTACAGCAAAACAGTGATGAACTCGGGCTTGTAAACAGCTATTTACTTGGCTGTTTGTATCCATTAAGAACACTTCTAGGCAACCTGGCATGGATACTTTTCAAATTACCTTATTTTAATTTTTTACATGCCCAAATGATGCGTATAGATAATGGCTTGGGTCTGGCCAGACTTTTCCATTGACAGGATTTCCATCAGCACTGTTCGGCTTCCTCAAATCCACCATCTTTTGCTGCAGCTCCAAACAGCTGGAATGTGCAATGTCTAATGTACAAGAGAGAAAGCCAACTGAATAGAACCATGGATACTACCTTCTTTCTTCTGCTAAATGGCTTTTCCTCATTTTGTCCCCGAAATGCAAGTTTTAGGCTTACGGTGGAAAAGAAGACGACGACCGCAGATTTATACCCCGCCCTTCTCTCTGAATCAGAGACTCAGAACAGCTTACAATCGCCTGTATCTACTCCCCCCACAACAGATACCGAGAGGGCTTTCACAGCAGCTGCCATTTCAAGGACAACAACTGCAATAGCTATGACTAACCCAAGGCCATTCCAGCAGCTGCAAGTGGAGGAGTGGAGAATCAAACCCGGTTCTCCCGGATAAGAGTCCGTGCACTTAACCACTACACCAAACTGGCTCTCAAAAAGGTCTGGGCTCTGTTTGATGCCAGACCAGGCAGGCCACTCTAAGTGGTGGAATAGTCAACAAATGGCTGCCAGATGACCAAAGTTTATGCACAGTGGCATATCTGCAGAAATCCTCCGTGGGATCCAACCCACTGGCGGCAAAAGGGCAAAATATTTTTGAGGGTAAAGCCTTCACAGATTACAGTCCATTTAGGGAACATTAGTCCTTGTAAATTTATGCTACAACAAAATTATTATTTATTTTATTAATTCAATTTTTATTCTGCCCCTCCCACTGAAGCAGGCTCAGGGTGTATTACAAAGTACAAATCTGAGGTACCAGAGGATATTGGGATAATACAGATACAAACCACAGCCAGGCTGTATGCAACAAAACAAAACCTTGAAGGAGCTTTAGCCTTGCTTATTTGATCACTCTGTTTTTCTCCTGCTATGAACAAGCAACCTAGCAAATTGGTTCCACTTTCGTAGAACTTGCAAACTATGGCTGGAGGTTTGAAATGCTATGTTTGGCAAGGGTAGGGCAGGCAGACACACCGATATGGAACGTCTATATGTAGACAAACCACTGATGTGTTTTCTCCTTAAGCACAGTTGACAGATTGGGGCTTACTGGAAGCAAAGAGTGGCAACAGCATTTTACTTCAGGTGCACATTGGGAGTGATGTCATCATAGTGATGTGGGGATGCTCTGATATATGTGCAAAAATGTTATGGAAGAAGTCATTTTTACTACAGAGTTTCTGCCCAAATACCAGAGCCCCTGCATTGCTGGTAATGTGATACTGTCACTTCTGGTGCATTCTGGAAGCGACATCACCACATTACCAGCGATGCAGGCCTAAGTGTCCTTTTGTTGCTGCTAAGTTCCTTACTGGCTAGTTGAGCGGTTCTGAGGGAGGCCCCCAGAGTAGGGTTTTTTCCACCCTTTGGCATTGGCCTGACAACGCTTCCCCCAATGAGTTGGGTTTAACCAGAGCCTTTTTTTGAGTAGGGAGCACACAGGAACACAGTGCCAGATGGTTTGGCATCAGGGGGTGCGGCCTAATATGCAAATTAGTTCATGTTGGACTTTTTTTTACAAAAAAGCTTTGTGTGAAACAACGGTGATGTCATGGGGTGCGACCCAGAATGCAAATAAGTTCCTGCTGGGCTTTTTCTACAAAAAAGCTGTGGGTTTATGCATGTGCATCCCTAGACATATAGCCCAGAGCTGCTGTCTAAAGAGGGGTGGGGGAAATCCTTCATTCAGTTCTCCCTTTCTTTCATCCAAATAAATCATTAGCACTGCTACTGATTATATAACTGGGGCTAGGAAGGGCTTTCTCAGACTGTGAAATGCTCACATATTTTCCATTTCTGAACTATTTTCTACTTCCTTCCATATTTTCCACTTCCTTCACCAGTTAAGGCTGTGTACAGAGAAGCTTGTTTTGTACTTGGATGCAGTTTTAGATGGAAAAGATCAATTGTGTATCATTTGGGTCAGTCTGATGAAAGGAAATGTTTACATTTATTAAAATCTCAAGTTCTCAAGTGATACATTTAAGAAAAGAGGCATTTTCTTTTGCATACAATGTGACCATAATGAAAACCTAATTAGGATACTCATTAATAGTCTAGAAAGCAAAACTAGAAATAATTCCAGAGCAATTTTTATCTTCATGCTACACGAATTAAAGTTGGTTAGGTAATTATTAAAATGCTTGCCAAATCAAAATTGGCAAAGGCCAATTTCAACTGTTTGCTCCTGTTAGAAATTTATTTTTTTTATGTCAGGGGTTTATGGCAATATTTGGAAGAGCTGCAGCTGGCATTTGAAAGACTTCTGCACAAAGAAATTCCTTTTTAATTCGGTAAATTAATCCTGTTTGTGATCTAAGCAGGATGAACTATTAAGGCCGTGACAGTAATATGCTCCCCGGTATTTAAGGCTATGTCAAAATGACAAACACACTTCGAAGATTAATTTCCTCTTCCCTTGGGTGCATGATGAAAGTGTTGCAATAAAATTTAAAACTTTAATCATTTTCAATGCCTGTTTTGCATGAATGGTGGTTTGTTAGCGGCAGGATAACTAGTCCAACCCAGCACTGTAGTATATTCAAAATTGCAACTGATGTTTCTACAAGTTCCAGCAACTTGCTGTAGTATAAATGAATGCGTTTGCCCTAAAAATGATTAAGGTGTTAGATTTTTAAATCCGAAATTTTTAAAGGCTTTAAGTTTTGTCCAGTAGGATGTAAGAAAAAAATGGATCAATATACCATTCTTACTCTTCCTTGCAATTTACTAATTTATTTAGATTTTTTTTAAGAAGAAGAGGTTGGATTTATCTCCTGCCCTTCACTCAGTCTCAGAGTTGCTTACAATCTCCTTCCCTTCCTCTCCTCACAACAGACGCTCTGTGAGGTAGGTGAGGCTGAGAGAACTGCTCTGGAGAGAACAGCTCTGAGAAAACCTGTGACTAACCCAAGATCACCCAGCAGGTACATGTGGAGGAGCAGGGAATCAAACCCAGTTCTCCAGATTAGAGTCTGCCACTCTTAACTACTACACCAGGGAAGCTGCCTGAGGTAAACCTTCCCTGAGGTGATTTACAAAATAAAACATAATGGAAACGTTAAAACTTCTTAATTAAAACCTTCCATAAAACAACCAACTAGACCATAAAAACATAGATGCTATAAGCAGTTTAAAATGAATCCCAGTTACCAGACTAAAACACTATTAAAATAGCAACTCCTTAATTAGAAGTCTGGGTAAACAAACATGTTGGCCTAGTGCCCTAAGGAATAACGTAGCGGAGTGGCACTCAACAGGCAGGATGCCACCACTGCACCCTGTCCCTGGTTGCCATCCATCTCACCTCTAAAGGCAAGGACATGGATAGCAGGGCTTGAGAGGCAGATCTTAACCAGTGTGATGGACAGGCAATGAGACCAGGTAGCAATAATCATTTGCTTTGGGGGGGTGGACATATGAAGCTGTCTTACAGTAACTCAGGCCACTTATCTATCTACTCCTGGAGACCAAACCCTATGAGGAAAGGCTGAGGGACTTGGGAATGTTCAGTCTGGAGAAGAGGAGGTTGAGGGGGGGGGGGGACATGATCTCTTGAAGTATTTGAGGGGCTGTCACTTAGAGGAGGTAGGGTTGCAAAGACCCTCCACTGTTGTGGCGGGGGACTTGTTCTTCGTGAGTGTGGCACAATGACACCACCCGGAAGTGATGTCATCGCTCCAGGGATGTTGCACGGGAACACTCTAGGACTCGTGCTAAAAACTCTATGGTACCATAGAGTTTTACTGCGAGTCCTAGAGTCACATCAGAAACACTCTAGGAATCGCTGTAAAACTCTATGGTACCATAGAGTTTTTAGCACAAGTCCTAGAGTGTCCCCAGTGTGATGTCACTTCCGGGTGACATCATTGTGCCAGGGATGGCACGCACTGATAGGGCTCTTTGGGGGGCGGGGATTCCCCCTGGTGGCCTGCTCCCTGGCAGCAGGTTGGGGCCCTCTCGGGTAGGAGATCCTCTGCCCCTGGCAAGAGCTTGGCAGCCCTAAGAGGAGGACAGGGAGCTGTTCATCTTGGCAGCAGAGGAAAGGACTCACAATAATGGATCTAAATTAAGGTTGGGAAGGTACCAGATGGATATTAGGAAAATCGTTTTTTACAGTAAGAGTTTTTCAACAGTGGAATCACCTACTGAGGGAGGTGGTGAGCTCCCCCTCATTGGCAGTCTTCAAGCAGCAGCTGCACAAACACTTGCCCAGGATGATGTAAGCTGATCCTGCATTGAGCAGGGGGTTG
Organism: Heteronotia binoei; assembly: GCF_032191835.1. Taxonomy (NCBI): domain Eukaryota; kingdom Metazoa; phylum Chordata; class Lepidosauria; order Squamata; family Gekkonidae; genus Heteronotia; species Heteronotia binoei. The sequence continues at coordinate 33,958,071 of NC_083238.1, forward strand.
GACCAGATGGCCTGTATGGCCCCTTCCAACTCTGTGATTCTATGATTCTATCTAGATATTGTTCACTGTGAATGACAGGGGTTTGCTAAGGTCAAAGACAGAGAATGGTCTTTCCCAGCCCCAGTTCCCTAAGATCCTGTAAATGAAGATGCCAGAGGCTGAATCTCACATCTCCTGTATGCAAAGGATGAGCTCTGTACCACTAAGCCACAGCCAAGCCTGGTTCCTGCATTCCATCAGCACAGTCAACATTGGAAGAAGCAACCGCTCTCACTCAAGAGCAGCCACAATGGTGTACCTGGGTAGACTGGAGGACTGGGATCTGAGAAACTCAGGTTCAAACTCCCACTCAGCCATGAAAGCTGGCTGATTGACTTTGGGTGCGTGACAGTTATGGTCAGCCTAACGTACCTCAAAGAGTTGTGAGGACAAAACAGAGGCCCTCACTGGGGAGAAAGGCAGGGTATAAATGAAGTAAATAAATCCTTTGTATGCTGATAAAAGTTTAAAAAAGTAGTCCCCTGTGCAAGCACCAAGTTGTTACAGACCCATGGGGTGACATCACATCATGATTTTTTCTTGGCAGACTTTTTACAGGGTGGTTTGCCATTGCATCCCAGTCATCTACACTTTACCCCCAGCAAGCTGGGTACTCATTTTACTGACCTCGGAAGGATGAAAGGCTGAGTCAACCTTGAGCTGGCTACTGAACCCAGCTTCCTCCAGGATCAAACTCAGGTCATGAACAGAGCTTGGACTGCAGTACTGCAGCTTACCACTCTGTGCTGATAGTCAACTTCTAATAAACAAATGAAACACAAAAGCCTGTTTGGATTAACAGCTAGTGAAGGAACGGGATGGGTTGGATCCTACCACTCTACTGAGCAGAGTTTAACAATCTTCTTCCTACTTAAGTGGGAACTGGAAGAAGGTTTTAAACTTTGCTAAGAGGAATGGCAGTGGAAATTTATTTGCGACACACATTATCTAAATTGTAAACGCCCAAATTACTGGATTTTTGAGGCCCAACAGCTGAGTACTGGTTCTCATTCTAATGTCCCACAATAAGTGGCTGTCTCCAGTCCAAGCTACTGATGAATGCCTCATGTACTAAGGCGGGCAAGGCAAAACTGGCCTGGCCAAAACAACGGACACTTTCAGTAGTAAAACTACCTTTAGTAATAGAGGAACAATAAAGATTCATATGACTAAGGCACAACCTAAACTAGGCCACAATAAGGCGTTAGAAGACATATAATATAGACGCTGCTTCCCCCCACAATGCATTTTTTAACCAGTTTTGCATTATTAGACATGGTTTCAAGACAGCAAATGGACTGCTAGAAAGCATGAGCCTCACTAAGAAGTTGCTGGAAACAGCAACATTAAAATTTATGTTGTTTCATTAGTATATCTCAGCTGACATCAAACTGTTTAACGCCAAGGTGGCCACACAAAATTTATACTGTGCTGATATCTGGATTGACAAAATAGAGGAGTTCTTCAATTCAGTTCTTCTCCAATTCCTACATTCCATCTGCAGAATTCTGAATTGTGTAGCGAGGGTAGCCCTCCAAGCTGAATTGGGACAATTATCTCTTGAAGCTCAAGCTTAGTTGAAGGCTTTCCCCCTTAAAGTTAAAATTATACTCTGACATCCAAGAGGGTTACCTCAGCCTAGTCAGAGAAGACTCGTGTTTCCCACTGGGATAAAATTGTCAAGCAATTACTGCAGTTCCTCAGTCTTTCCTTGGACTTCCTTTACTCAGTCATCAGACAGGAAGCCATAAGAATTATTAAGAAATATCTATTTAAGTATGATTATGACAGTACAATCTGTAGAGCATGATGAGTTCATTCTACTCAATTTGTTGATATTCTTCCACCTGGAGAGCTCCCTGATTACCACTTATATTTGACTGTTCCTTGCTATAGGTGTGTCTTTATGTTGGTACACCTTAATGTCCTGCTATCTGGAGTTCTGCAAGAGAGGTATCAAGATACCGTAGGTAGGTAGATGATAGATAGGGAGATAGATAGGAGATGGATTGATGGAGTGAGAGAGAGAGAGAGAGAGACAGAGATAGATAAGACAGACAGAGAGAAATAGATAGACAGACATAGATAAACAGAGACAGACAGACAGACAGACACAGAGACAGACAGATAGATAGGATATGCAACTATGGTGCAGGTAGTATAGACACCCTATCACATGACCTTTGTAGGTAATCATTTTTCTGAGTCTAGAAATCTTCTAATTCTTCCTTTGCTCCAAAATATAGATCATATATGGAAATATTACCTTTTATTTTAAGATAATTAGAATCACAGACCTATCACTGTTTAAATCCTGCAAGAATGGCCTTTTCTATATTTTAGTAATCTGCTTACAACTATAAGTTAAGAGGCAGTATGAGATACAGAGAAGAATCCTGGGTAACACCAGACAAGATGAAGCCTTGTTCATTCCCATTCAACAATCACCCTTTTGTAAGAATGTACGAGGTTTCGAAGCTCTACCTTGTTCTGAACAGAATTATTCCGTTATGAACTTCGAAAGCAACTGCAGAAGCCCACAAAATCTTGGCAACAAGTAAATCACTATAAAGTGCATAAATGGCACGTAAGTTGAAAACAATCCTAGGAAGAACATTCTAGTTTAACCTCTCCGGAGACGTAGAACCAACTTAGAAAACAAGCAGAAATAATTGATTCTGCATTTCTTTTTAGGTTTCATGATACTCACCTCAGATGTACAAGTAATTCTTCTTGGATGAGGGGCTTCCTGTTGCAGCTGGTACACTAAGAGAAGACATAAGTAAAACAGATTTCAGCGTGGGTTTTCTTTTTTGTATTTGAAGGATAGGGAATGAAGGGGGGACTACACTTAACAGCACAAAGTTAGCAACTTGGACTCTGTTGTACTGAAAGATGGCTCAGCAAACTCCATCTTGAGATGATTTACCCTGAACATTTCAGGTTTCAAGGTAATTGTAGAAACTGTTAGTGTTGCCAGCCTCCAGGTGGAAAGAAAGCCAAATGGTATTCTCAGCATGTGAGACTGTAAAAAGAGAGCAAATGCCAAGAACAAACTGTCAAGAATGTAAATGTTTGATATGCAAAAAAATATTATTATGTTTGCCTAAGTGTCTTCATTCTATAAACATGGTATATAAATATTAGTATTTCACATCATCTCCTCCAAAAACTGGTGGTGGCAGCTTTCTGTATTAGTGTGCTCGCAAGCACTATAAACTTGGATTTAAAGAGACAGTACATAGAACTGTTAATAGAGAAATTCTAAACTATACAAAAATTCCAATTGGATACAAATTACAAAAAACTTTATCCACAGATAATAAACAGTTCAAGTGCTGTGTCGCAGAATAATCTCACATGACTAATTCTGTAGAAGCCTTTAATAAGTACATTACCACCTAAGCCTGCTTCGGCGGGGAGGTCGGGATATAAATCCAATAAAATAATGAAGTCAGAGTTTTTTCTGAGTTGCAGTAGTTGGACTTATTCCACAGGTTATTCGAAAGTATGAAATATGCAACAATTAATGGAAAAGTCTGAAGTATACATTTACTGATGAGAGGGCTTTTTTGTAGCAGGAACTTATTTGCATATTAGGCCACACACCCCTGATGTAGTCAATCCTCCAAGAGCTTACAGGGCTCTTAGTACAGGGCCTACTGTAAGCTGCAAGAGCATTGGCTACATCAGGGGTGTGTGGCCTAATATGCAAAGTAGTTCCTGCTACAAAAAAAGCCCTGGATGAGACCAAAGCCTCCAACGAAGAATAAAGTTCCTCCAAAAGAATATATTCAAATAAGAATTATACATGCTTCCCTGGTAAGGTTGTGTTTCAAGTAGCTTCTTCAAGTCATAAACAATTTCGCAAGGAACCCATCTTTCATTCTATCTAAATGTAGCAAACAGGTTTATCTCTGACTCCGTTAGACTCTTTCAGAATTATTCATGCAAGCAGAATTGAAATACTAATATTTACATACAATGTTTTCAGAATGAAGACACTTAGGCAAATGTAATAACATTTTAATTGCATATCAACAGTTTACATTTGTAATGGTTTGTTCTTGGCATTTGCTCTCTCTTTTTACAACCTCCAGGTGGAGCCTGTAGGTCTCCTGCTTTTACAAGATATCTCAAGGTGACAGAGAGCAATTTCACTGGAGAAAATAGCTGCTTTGGAGGGTAGACTATGGTACTGTGCCCTGCCAAAGTCCCTCCCCTCCCCAAACTGTACCCTCTCCAGGCTCCACTCCTAAAATCTTCAGGTATTTCCCCACCCAGAGCAGGCAATCCTAGAAACTGTATTGGTTCATAGTACTGCATATCCTTTTATTAAGCCCAACCATGTTTACGAGGTCTCTGCAATTCTTCATCTGGCTGGGTTTTCACGTTTTTCCTCATGGAAGAGAAAAAAAATGTAGGGCAGCTTGTTTCTTTTTAATACTAAACATTCCACCTTGTGCAGATTTCAGGGGAACTCAAAAGCCTGTTAATATTCTGTGGTATTTTAGTTGGTTCTTGTGAAAATATGTTGTTACTGTTGCTTTTTTGGGAAGATTACTGAAGATAGGTCAGAGCAAATGTTCAAAAGAACTATATCCTTCAGCTGTGTATTATTTGTTGATACCACATTTTACAAAAACTGAAAGTGTTTAATGCCTATTGGCTCTGATTGGTCCTTGCAATCTAGGGTTGTCAGTTCCCAGTAGGGTTTCCCCCATTTTGGGGGGCTTTGATCTACTGCTGGCTGGTGGAGGAAACCCCACTGCCAAACAGGAATATCACATGAGGACACTCTGGTACTTCGGCAAACTCTGTGGTTTTGAGGGCAACCCCCCCCCCCCCGATTTTGTCAAATACCAGAGCATCCCTGTGAGATGTCCCTGATGTGATGACATTACTTCTGGGTGACATCATCATGCCTGTCCCTGCCCACTCCTGGAATGCCCCCCAAATCCCCCAGCTGGATGGGTGAGGAGACCTGGCAACCCTATTGCAACCAGAAAGAGTCTAGTGCGGGGGGGACATGGCATAATATCACTTCTGGGAACAAAATAGAACGGATGTCACACCTTTCAAGAAATCGTTGAAAACTTTATATTTTGCCTCATAGTTTTACCACAGAGTTTCTGGTGATTCCTTCAAAGGACTGATGACACTTCTGGGATTGTCTTGGAAGTTACATCACACTACTGCAGATGATTTTTTTTTTAAAAAAAGCTTTCTTTACTTGCCAGCCACTGGCATGTCAATGGGCAACGGCTGCTGGGGGTGGACAATCTTCTGCCCTGAGTAGACATATGGCATCCCTAGTTGGCCTTGACATTCATATGTGCATGCCTTTAGTAACTAAATAACTAGGATCAGGGCTTTTTTTGAGCAGGAATGCACAGGTACGCAGTTCCGGCTGGCTTGGTGTCAGGGGTGTGTGGCCTAATATGCAAATGAGTTCCTGCTGGGCTTTTTCTCCCCAAAAAGGCCCTGTGAGACAATGATGCTGTCAGGGATGTGGCCTAATATGCAAATGAGTTCCTGCTGGGCTTTCTCTTTTAAAAAAAGCCTGGTATGAGACAATAGTGCCGTCACGGGTGTGGCGTGTTCCTGCTAGGCTTTTTGTACAAAAAATGAGTTCCTGCTAGGCTTTTTGTACAAAAAAGCCCTGACTAGGATTCTTGACCACAATTGAAAACAAGACCACAATATGTTATCTATTTGTTCTCTGTATTATCCCTCTCTTAAAAAGGTAAAGGTAGTCATCTGTGCAAACACTGGTCATTTCTAACTCTGGGGTGATGTCACATCATGATGTTTTCACGGCAGACATTTTACGGGGTGATTTGCCGTTGCCTTCCCCCAGTCTTCTACACTTTACCCCCAGCAAGCTGGGTACTCATTTTATCGACCTCGGAAGGATGAAATGCTGAGTCAGCCTTGAGCTGGCTACCTGAACCCAGCTTCTGCTGGGATCAAACTCAGGTTGTGAGTAGAGCTTGGACTGCAATACTGCAGCTTACCACTCTGCGCCACAGGGCTGTTCACTCTTTCCACTCTTACTGCATTGTTTTCAACTTTTAAAATGTCATTTTCTGTATTGTTTGACATATCTGATCTTCTAAAATGTTTCTAATTTTTTGTAATCCTGGTCGTATCATGTTATTTGATTACTACCTCTCATGTTATTTGATTATTTTGCTTTACACTATATAATCCACTCTGAATCTCGGTGAGAAAGGTAGACTATAAAGTAAAAAAAGAAATTAAATGATATTTAAGAGAAACGGAGTCCAAGTTGGGTTATTATGGACTATCTAAACAATATTTGCTCAACATGGAGTACAATCTGGTTAAACCTTTTCTTAAACAGAGAATCTTGGATGTCGAAAGACAGCATGATTTGAATCAGCTTAAAGGTTATTTACCAGGAATAGAGGAACTACATAAAATAACACTAATGCCATACTTGCTTAATCTTGACAAAGTTGAGTATAGGAGAGCATTTACCCTTCTCAGACTTGATATGTTACCGTCAGCCATTATGGAAGGCAGATACACAGGACAACCATATGAGGAGAGATTGTGTATTTGTGGGGACAAGAAACCGGAAGACAGGGAACATGTATTATTCCAATGTAAATTATATCAGTGTATTAGGGCCGACTATATACTCCCGATCTGTTCCAGTGTCCCTGGGAGAAATGTTAGACATCAGCTAGACAAATTATTGGCGGATAGGAATAAAAGAACCACTTTATGTGTGGCAAAATTTGCTTTGCGAGCTATGAGTCTCCGGAAGCAATTCCTAAGGGAAATATCCAACTGAATGCCTTGGCTATGGAACCTAACTACTGTTCTGGAGGGAAATTATATCATACTGTGTATGTTTTATTCTGATTATTGTTTTACCTGATTGTATTTTATTAAGTTATTTGTATCTAATTTGACTGGTCTATGACTGTTTTAAACTTGACTGTTAACCTTTCATCCAAATTTTAAATGAATTTTATGGATGTTTTTATCCGATTTCTTTGTAATAGTCATAGGCACCTAATTTTATGAATGCTATTGTTGGTTTTATTCTGTTTTTGATGCAAAAAGTTTTATGTGATTCGATTGTACAAGCTGGTCACTGACTGTAACAATAAACTTGACTTGACTATTTAAGGATCTCATTTACTGGAAAAGACCTCAGTTAATGAAGGCACGGGATATCAGGTGTAGAGGAAGTTTGTTAGGACCAGGGGAAGAAGAGGCCCTATTTTTAACCAGGTTTGTGCCCTTCACAAACATGTTGACGGCTGAGATACTGGAAAGCAGCTTTTATCTTCCAGCTGACGAAACCAATAAAAAGCACTGTAGGCTTTAAGATAAAATCTGAGAATTCAGGAACAAAGCTGAGTCCAAACTTATTCCCTTGGTGTAGGGGTGGAATTCTAGCAGGAGCTCCTTTGCATATTAGACCACACACCCCTGATGTAGCCAATCCTCCAAGAGCTTACAAGGCTCTTTCTTGTAAGCTTCAGGAAGATTGGCTACATCAGGGGTGTGTGACTTAATATGCAAAGGAACTCCTGCTAGAATTCCACCCGAGGAGAGGACAGAATATAAATCAGACAGCCTAAAACAACCAGCACAATAATGCGGTGGTGACAGTGGAAAATCCTGTCAAGTCATCACCGACTTATAGCAACCCTGTACAGTTTTCGAGGCAAGAGATGTTCACAGGTGGTTTTTCATTGCCTGCCTCTGTGTTGCAACCCTGGAGTTTCTTGGTGGTCTCCCATCCTAATACCAACCAGGGCTGACCTTGCTTAGCTTCCAACTAGATCTGGTGAGACTGGGGGCTAGCCTGGGAAATCCAAATCAGGATACAATAAGTCTGGGAATAGAAAACTTGAAAACTACAAAGGCAAGGTAGCATTACAAAGGTAAAAGGTATTATTCTATCAAAAAGGGCGGCATCTCCTTTTTCCCCTCCCGTCTCTGAAAGCCCCCATAGCATCTCCCCTTCTCCTACTAACTTTTCTCCTTCCCACACACCAGTTAGCCTATCTTTATCTATCCCTGTCTTATTTACTTCCTTCCCTCCCCCTTGCAACTTCTACACCAGGAATGGTCAAACTGTGGTTCAGGAGCCACATGTGGCTCTTTCACACATATTGTGTGGCTCTTGAAGCTCCCACCACCCCATTGGCCGGTTTGGAGAAGGCAATTGTCTCTTTAAATCACTTCTTCAAGCCAAGCCAATTAGTGACTTTGAGAATGCATTTAAAGTTGCTTTCTTTCCACCTCTCACTCCCTCCCCCATGTATTTGCCTTCCTTCCTTCCCTCCTTGCAGCTATCAAACATCTGATGTTCATGTCTTGTGGCTCTCAAACTTCTGATGTTTATTCTGTGTGGCTTTTACATTAAGCAAGTTTGGCCACCCCTGGTCTACACAGTAAAATTATGGCCCAGTTGTGCAGTGCCAGCTGCCAGCACAAGTTGCACAGTGGGAAAACCATCAGGACTTGTGGGGGAGGCAGCCCAATTCCTTCTGCATCCCCTCCTCTCAAAAGTATTTCTTTTTCTGCCCTCTTCCTGCCAACCCCCATATGCTCACCTTCCTTTTCTCCATCCTGCCCAGCAATCAACCTACCTTTTATCTGCCCCTTTCATCTTTGGCTCTACTGATATATATTTCATTCACTTATGCCATGCTTTTCTCCACAATGGGGATCCAAACCAGCTTACATCATTCTCCTCTCCTCCATTTTATCCTCACAATATCCCTGTGAGGTGGGTTAGGCTGAGAATGTGAGGCTGGCTCAAAGTCACACAATGAGTTTCCAAGGAAGAGTGGGGATTTGAATTTGAGTCTCCCATATCCTAGCCTGAAACTCCAACCACCAGGGCTTTTTGTATCAGGAACTCCTTTGCATATTAGGCCACACACCCCTGACGTAGCCAATCCTCAAAGAGCTTACAGGGCTCTTACTACAGGGCCTACTGTAAGTTCCAGGAGAATTAGCTACATCAGGGGGTGTGGTCTAATATGCAACTGAGTTCCTGCTACAAAAAAAAAAGCCCTGCTAACCATTATATCACACCACCATTCATGGAGTGATTGCACAGAGGGCCTAGGTGCTGCTTTGTTTGTTTGGGGAGCTTTTAAGCCTCTGGTACAATATATTTTAACACTGTGTTACAAAAACCTAGGGCTTTTTTTGGGTTTATAGAAAGAACTGTCTTGTCTGTTTGTGGCTCCAGTCTTTGGATTTAAGTATCCATAAGATCTGGCAATGTTGAGAATTAGATATATCGGTAACAATGCCCTTTCGAACTGTTCCACTCTACAACAGCTCTTTTAAAATTTTATTTTAATTTCAAATCAATTTCAGGTGGATGTTCTTCTTTTGGAGGGGGGGCTAGGAGGTAGGAGAACACGATCCAGAGTATTCCCTTGTCTCCTGGCAGACTGCCAACAAGACCTCACGGTTAGAAAGACTGAGTTCCTTTAATATTACAGGTTGTGACATATCTGCTAAAGTGAACCTAAAAAGAGACAAAACCCCCACTTTCCTCGCAAAAGGTTATATTTCAGCAATTTGTTACTTTTATTTGCAATGTGAAGCAACACAGCTGAATGTCTCACTGACAAGTGCTGCATGTACAGCTGTTGTGATTAATGATGTTTAATATAAGCGACACGATGAGCATTGATTTTATCCTTTAATCATCGGCTTGAAGACAAAAGCCTGCTCCAAGTCAGTTTTGTGTGTTAATGGTTTTATATTAAGTGACTGCTTTGGCATATGACGAGCAACTGATATAATAAGTTATGACTCAAAAGCTGCACAGAGGGACACTGTAAGGGCCTCTGAAGCAGCCGAAGGTTTTGACAAAAGCGATTATGCGATAGCAGCTATGTAGGCAGGAGTCTCTAAAGGTGGGGCAGTTCCTGAGAAGATGCTTGGGCACAAATGAAACAAAAGTCCAGGACAGAGCAGGCTAAAAATATTGCAGAACGTTGTAATGAAACACTGATTATGACAGGCTAGATCTGTGGCCCAGTCACCCCACGTGAAGGGCAATACAAAATATATACTAGTCCTTTGTCTGTTGCTGCAATTTTTTCCCTAATTTTCTCTATTGAGGAGTTGACCTTGTGGAACTGAATGCAAAAAAACTGGAGCAAAGAACTTTCTTTGCATGATAGTTGGGATAAATTTAAAAAGTTTATTGGTATTATTTGTTCTTGGTTTTAAGGAAAAATCAATGGATTTTTATTCCTATAGTGGAAAAATGGGGAGCAAATATAAAGGATACATAAAGCTAGAACAGGGGTGGCCAAACTGCCACTTGGGAGCCATATGTGGCTCTTTCACACATATTGTGCAGCTCTCAAAGCCCCCACCGCTCCAAAGGCATTTAGGGGTGTGAGTGAACTCTGAAAGCATAATAAGGTATTCAGGTATTTATCTGGCTTGGTATGTACCAAATGCACACCCCTAATGGCTAGTTAAATGTATGTTACAGTAACTTACTACAATGATGAAATCTAATGAAGATGCAGAACAATTGGAATATTTATGGAATCCTATATAAAAATACATATAAATACATATAAATGGTTTTTGCAGACTAAATAAGATGAAAGGCTTATTTTAATTGAGCTTACTATAGATTTTTTTTCAGCGTTTTATGTTTAAATCCTTGTACGTGTAGCTTTAATTTCGTAAAACAACTACTGCTAGGAATAGGATGCTAGATTAGATGGGTCTCTGGTCTGATCCAGCAAAGTTCTTCTTAGGGTTCTTATACTGTGACTGTAGTCTCCAGGACTGCATATTCAGTGTTTCACACAAATAATAAGAGTATGCATCTGGCCTGCAAGAAATCAAAATATAAGGTTGAATCTAGACTAACAGAAGGAGTGGGGCAATTTCAACACCATTTTCCTCTTCCTGCTGGAGACCCCTGATTTGCCTCTCATGCCAAGGGACAGCATTTTGGGTAGACTGCAGGGGCAGGGAGAAGGACTGTTCTGTTCTGCTGTGGACAGTGTCTTGCAAGAGCACAAAACTTAATCTGCATCCAACCCATCCCCCCATGGGTTAATGGGTTTACTGGAAGGATACTTAAATATTTTCCCAAATCAACAGATTATTGGTGCAGTAAAGTTCTGGAGACCCCGGGGCAGCCCAATCTTGTCAGATTTCAGAAGCTAAGCTGCGTCAGCCCTGGTTAGGACTTGGATGGGAGATTACCAAGGAAGTCCATGGTTGCTATGCAGTGGTAGTCCATGGCAAACCATCTCCGAATGCCTTGAAAACCCTACAGGGTTGCCATAAATTGGCAGTGACTTGGCTGTATTTTTCAACACCAAAGTTCAGGGAATCCAGCTAAATAACATGCTTGCTGTGGACGCTGTAGGGACATCATGTTTTATGTTTGTTTTTAAGAGGGTGTATTTTAAAATACTAACAGTAGGGGCGTAAGAATACAACATAATGGAATACTCACAATAAGACTTCCATACTGGTGGCCTGTATTCATCAGTATCTGAAAGAACAAGGATATTCAAGTAAGTACCATAGCAGAAAAGCAGCCAGACTATCTGAAGAAGAAACCTGAGAGAAGCATTTGAAAAATCCATCCATTTGTACAGACAGAAATATTTAGTTGCATTTCAACATTCAGGTTTTTTTCAAACTGCATCTCCCAAAAACAGATCTTGAAACAAAAAAGATACTCCTTCTGCCCAGTTTATTTCAGCCCCAAATGTAATAACTGAAACTATCAAAATTTATAAGAAAACTAAAACTATGACAACTTTACAGTAAGCAGCTACCTTTTACATTGTAGGCTAAAATAATGAAATGCAAGAGAAATGGGAGGTTTCAACCTATAAAAGCAGCATTGGTGATGTATTTTGAAACGCTATGGAGATCTTTTGTTCATATGTCCAAGGGCTATTTGTGCAGTTGCTCCTCTGGGTCTGGTTCCACAAAAAAGATCCAACGCGCTCCCAAGTGACATTATTTACTGATACCTGCAGCCAAAGATAAGCTCTGGGAGTCCTTACCCCAGAGCCACCTAATCAGTCATGGCCACTCACCAGTTCTTAGGTAGGATTTTATTTTTATCTCATCATCCTGGGGACCTTTCAGTATTTATTTACTTTTAATTTAGATTTGTCTGCACAATCTTAAAAACACTTTACAGATAACATGGCTGCACAGCTATTGTGATGTTGTGAGTGTATGCTTCCTTGACATTTCTTTTCCAGGTATCTCTACTGATTCCAGGTGCTCCTGCTCCCCACCTTCATCCCTGTCCACCCCATCCCCTCTCAGGTGACAGTTACCAACTCTGGCTTGGGAAATTGCTGGAGGGGAAGGAGATAGCTGGGGATGTGATGTCATTCGGCACTGTTCCCCAGGCTGTGGGTCCCCAACCCAAAATGGGTCCTGAAGCCTGTGAAAGTGGGCCCCCGGGTTTTGGAGTTTGATGCGTGTACATTCAGCCATTTTTTTTAAAAAAAGTCACTATGCCAAATAAATCTGGAATTGTAGGTCACCATAACAAACAGGATGGGAGCTGTTGAGGCAAAGTCTGTGCTCTGTAACTACCACTTCCTCCAGAGATAGTGTTCCCGGGAGGGTAGGGTTGCCAATCCCCAGGTGGGGGCAGGGGATCCCCCAGTTTGGAGGCCCTCCCCCCGCTTCAGTATCATCATAAAGCGGGGGGAGGGGAGGGAAATGTCTGCTGGGAACTCCTGATTCCCTAAGGAGGCTAATTCCCATAAAAATAATGGAGAATTGATCTGCAGGTATCTGGGGCTCTGCGGACCCTGTTTTTTGAGGTAGAGGCACCAGATTTTCAGTATAGCATCCAGTGGCTCACTCCAATATACTCCCTAAGTTTCAAAAAGATTGGACCAGGGGGTCCAATTCTATGAGCCCCCAAAGAAGGTGCCCCTATCCTTCATTATTTCCTATGGAAGAAAGGCATTTAAAAGATGTGCTGTCCCTTTAAATGTGATGGCCAGAACTCCCTTTGGAGTTCAATTATGCTTGTCACGCCCTTGCTCCTGGCTCCACCCCCAAGTCTCCTGGCTCTGCCCCCAAAGTCCCCAGATATTTCATGAATTGGACTTGGCAACCCTACGGGAGGGTGTTACACTCTTCAGATTGTTGATGGTCCCCAGCCCTAAAGACATCTTGCGGTCCTCATCTAGGACTAGGCCTTTTCAGTCCTGGCCTCAATCTGGTGGAACTGTCTGCCAAATTCTATAAGGGCCCTGCAGGACCTTATGCAATTCCACAGGGCCTGCAAGACAGAGATGCTCTGCCAAGTCTATAGTTGAGCACAGCAAAGGTTTCCATCTTGGCTGGCACCCTCCTCTGTTCTTCATGCTGCGCCCCCTTCCTCCTGCTCATGGAGTGGCCGGCAGTCTGCAAATCTGGATAATTAATGTATTAGCATCCCCCATCTGTCTTTATAATGTATTTCTATTTTGTTCTCTGTTTTATTTGACAAATGTTTTTAAAGCTTCTGCACATTGCCCAGAGCCCTGCGGTAGCAGGGACTGAATGATTAAAAAAAAAAAAATTATTATTAACAACAACAACAATTGTAACTTCAGAAGAACTCCAGGTTTGCAATCCCACCTCAGGCACAAGATAAAATTATTACTGCTTGCCTACCAACCTCATGTCCTTGTTTGGTCAAAAGGCCAAGTTTATACATGCCTATATTTACATGCTGCAGGATGCAAAAGGGTTGCCAGTTCTGGTGATTTTGAGGCTGGAGCCTGGATAGGCCATGGTTTGGAGAAGGGAGGGACCTCAGCAGGGTATAATGTCATACAATCCATTCTCCAAAGCTGCCATTTTCTCCAGGGGAACTGATCTTGGTTTTCTGGAGATCAGTTGTAACAGTGGGACATTTCCAGGTGCCACCTGGAGGTTGGCAGCCCTGTGTGAATGAGCCATCACATATTAAACATCACAGACAAAGGGTATTCATTTCACTTATGATCAGCTCAGACACAATGCTTTCAACAGAAGAAAGCTGGAGCAGAGGTCCATGTGTGGCTATTAGCCAAAAGGTATAGATGGAATACTACGTCTAGGGCAGCAATGCGCTTTATTTTTGGTGCTTGGGGGGGCAACAGTGGAAGGACTTCTGGAGTTCTGGCCTGCTGGTGGATCTTCTGATGGCACCTGGGTTTGGGCCACTGTGTGACACAGGGTGTTGGATTGGATGGGCCACTGGCCTGATCCAATATGGCTTCTCCTTTGCTTTTATGCTAAAGTTCACACAGAATCATCATGTGATATACACTCATGTGTGAACTACCCCCTTGGTGAAACTCAAGTGATATTTTAATATGTGTCTGCAGGTGTTTGTTTTGTCACAACTTGAATATTTCTATTTAATTTAATTTCTTTTATTTAATTCATTTGTACCACACCTTATTTAATTCATTTGTACCACTACGCCAGTTTGGTGTAGTGGTTAAGTGTGCGGACTCTTATCTGGGAGAACCGGTTCGATTCCCCACTCCTCCACTAGCACCTGCTGAGATGGCCTTGGGTCAGCCATAGCTCTGGCAGAGGTTGTCCTTGAAAGGGCAGCTGCTGTGAGAGCCCTCTCCAGCCCCACCCACCTCACAGGGTGTCTGTTGTGGGGGAGGAAGGTAAAGGAGATTGTGAGCCGCTCTGAGACTCTTCGGAGTGGAGGCCGGGATAGAAATCCAATATCTTCTTCTTCTTCTTCTTCTCCCCAATGGGGAAACTCATGCCGCTTACATCGTTCTCCTCTCCCTCATTTTATCTTCACAAGAGAATGTAATTGACCCAAGGTCACCCAGCAAGCTTCCATGGTACAAACAGGGATTCAAAGCTGGGTCTTCCAGATACTAGTCCAAGACTGACATCCCACTCGTCTTACGCTGCTCTGACGCTCCTCTTCTCAGCGAGGCTTCCATCCGATTTCACCCTATCTGCCCCGGGGCTGCAACTAGCATCGGCTTTTTTGCGCAAAAAAGACGATGCTAGTTGCAGCCCCGGGACAGATAGTATGAAATCGAAGGAAAGACTCGCTGAGAAGAGGAGTGTCAGAGTGGTGTGAGTGAGAAATTGGTCCAACATTCTTAACCACTACACTACACTGGCTTTTACCAGCGACATGTGTGTGGCAATTCACTCCATAAGTAAATCATTAGGTAAGGAACCAAGTGTTCAGTTATGCAAACACACGAGATAGCAAATGTCTTTTGGCAGGACTAGCAGCACTGCAGGTATATATCTTCATCCTCATGAAGGAGAAACATGATCATCAACTAAAAAGCAAGAGAATTTTTTTTTGTCCAAAACATCTTTATTAAAACCAACCAAGAAGCAGGAGAACTTTTTTTTTTTGGCATAAACTAGTATTTACAATTCAAATACTGGAAAGGCATGATTTATGTCATGCAGGTGTGCAGCAATATTTTGTTTTTAAAATCCTGTCTACATGCTTTACAGCCATAGCGTTGTTTGCGCAACCTTAGGCCATCTGCATTACTGAACAAAAACACAAACATAATCTGATGAAAATACACCCGTGACAGTTAAAAGATGAAGTGTATCGTGTATTCTTATTTTTTTAACATGATATATATTGGTGTTGTCTTTGTCTAGAGGGCTTAAAGGCAATGCAAAGAAATGGGGTTCTGCCTTCCCTCATAACAGGAAATGACATTTGCTCCAGGAAGTCTCAGCAACGTAGTAGGGGTATTCTATTTCCTGTATGAGAAGAACCCTGGAAAGCAGTGGAACACTTTCAAGTTCCATTTAGCCCAGTTAACACCACCAACTTAAAAGAGCATAAAGGAGGAGCACTCTGTTCCTTCTTCCTCCTCTCTTGCTCTGGGTAGGAGGAACCTTTCTTTCCTTCGGGGGACACCCAGATGTTAGGAGCTAATCCAGCCATACGATAAGGCAGCAATCACCACCATCACAACAGATACACTGGCACTGAAGAAAGGTTCCATCTTGGTGGAATGGGGCAGAGAGCAACATAGGAAGGACCAGCCATCCGTTCACCTTGGATACCAATGGGAGAACCATAGCCACAACATCACTAAATGCCTGTCATATACACATCATGACAAGATAGAGTATCTTCTAGTAATTTAATCTAGAATGATCAAGTAGAGCAGATGGGGGGGGGGGGTGCCTGTCTTCAAGTATAATTTCAAAGAATGGCTAGAGGCAATGCAAGTGAACGATTCTGTGTTTACAGACATAAAAGAATTCCTTGTGTCAGGCATTGTGAGAACAACCTTTACCAACCAAACAATTTACTCTGCTTAGAGCAAATGACAACAGTACATCAGTGCACAAAACGAACAGGATTTACAAGGTGTCTTATCCAAATTTATCTTTCTGCTATGCATGGTGGCTTGCAAAACCCATAAAAATGCAGTAAGACAAAGCAATAAAATCAGCACAATGGAATTCCATAATAAACATAGCCCTGCCACACTTAGAAATACACAGCCTTCAAGACCAACAACAATTAATTACCCAACAAGGAGATTTTTAAAAATAGCATTGGAGCAAACATCCATATAGTGTTAGAGATTCAGCAGCAATACAAACTCAATAATAGTAATATCTAATTACCAAATGCTCAGTGGAAAAAAGCTACCCTGCACAATTTCCAAAAACCAGCCATCCTCCTGCTGCAAGAGGCCATCTCGAGGATGGGTACTACCAGGAAGAAGGCAGCTGATTTTACAAAGGCCAAATGCACCTTCCAAACTGAAGTAATAAGAACATAAGAGGAATCATGTTGGATCAGGCCAATGGCCCATCCAGTCCAACACTCTGTGTCACACAGTGGCCAAAAAACCCAAGTGCCGTCAGGAGGTCCAGCAGTGGGGCTAGAAGCCCTCCCATTGTGCCCCCCCTGCACCAAGAATACAGAGAGCATCGCTGCCCCAGCCTGAGAGTTCCAATAATAAAGTCAGGAGCAACTACATAAATCACTTTGCCCTGGGGCCATTTCCCCTGAGCTAAGTCAAAAATATGTGAGCCAGAAGCTAAAAAACTGTGAGCCAGCTCACACTAACTCAGCCCAGTGGGAACACTGATGTAGACATCGCAAAATCTTGTCCCATTCAGTTCCTCGGCTGTGTGTTCTCTCTCTGAGGAGGACAAGATATCGTGACATCTACCCTCAAGGCTGCATGTGCTAACAAGGGAGAGTCTGTGAGGCACCCTCCAGCCTGTGCCGTACTCTCTAGGACAGGGGTGTTGAGCTCATTTGTTATGAGTGATGAATCTGATAAAAATGAGACCTGGTCAGGCTGGGCCATGTGTGTCATGAAATGTAATGCCAGGTAGAAGACACAGACAAACACAATTAAAGATTGTTTTAAAACTTAAAACATGCTTAAAACATTAGCACTCTTGCAATATTTTGTTTATTTAACAGTATCTGATAACTGACATCTCTTGCTCTGAATTATTGCATTAAAATCTGGAGACAATGTCTGTGCTGTAGCAATCTGGAAAAGTTTTAGAACAAATCATCAAACAGTTCGTCCTGGAACATTTAGAAAGAATGGATGTGATTACTAAGAGCCAGCATGGTTTTCTCAAGAACAAGTCATGTCAGACTAACCTAATCTCTTTTTTTGAGAAAGTGACTACCTTGCTGGATCAGGGGAATGCTGTAGACATCGTTTATCTTAATTTCAGTAAGGCTTTTGATAAGGTTGTTGAAAAGTTGGTAAAATGTGGTTTGGATTCTGTTACCGTTAGGTGAATCTGTAACTGGTTGACAGATCGCACCCAAAGAGTGCTTGTGAATGGTTCCTCATCCTCTTGGAGAGGAGTGACAAGTGGAGTGCCTCAGGGATCTGTCCTGGGACCTGTTTTGTTCAGCAACTTTATCAATGATTTGGATGAAGGAATAGAGGGAATGCTTATTAAATTTGCAGATGATACTAAATTGGGAGAGGTTGCAAACACAGAAGACGACAGAAACAGGATACAGGATGACCCTGACAGGCTGGAAAACTGGGCTAAAACCAATAAAATGAATTTTAATAGGGATAAATGTAAAGTTCTACATTTAGGTAGGAAAAATCCAGTGCATGGTTATAGAATGGGGAAGACTTGTCTTAGCAGTAGTATGTGCGAAAAGGATCTAGGGGTCTTAGTGGATCATACGCTGAACATGAGTCAACAGTATGATGCGGTGGCTAAAAAGGCAAATGCAATTTTGGGCTGTATCAACAAAAGTATTGTGTCCAGATCACGTGATGTGATGGTATCGCTTTACACTGCTCTGGTAAGACATCATCTGGAGTATTGTGTTCAGTTTTGGGCACCACATTTTAAGAAGGATATAGACAAGCTGAACGGGTCCAGAGGAGGGTGACGAAGATGGTGAGGTGTCTGGAGAGGAAAGGTTGAAGGAGCTGGGCATGTTTAGCCTGGAGAGGAGGCGGCTGAGAGGTGATATGATCACCATCTTCAAGTACTTGAAGGGCTGTCATATAAAGGATGGTGTGGAATTGTTTTCTGTGGCCCTGGAAGCTAGGACCAGAACCAATGAGTTGAAATTAAATCAAAAGTGTTTCTGGCTCAACATTAGGAAGAACTTCCTGACTGTTAGAGCGATTCCTCAGTGGAACACGCTTTCTTGGGAGGTGGTGGGCTCTCCTTCCTTGGAGGTTTTTAAACAGGCTAGATGGCCATCTGACAGCAATGAAGATCCTGTGAATTTAGGGGGAGGTGTTTGTGAGTTTCCTGCATTGTGCAGGGGGTTGGACTAGATGACTCGAGAGATCCCTTCCAACTCTATGATTCTATGAGTCTAAGTATTAGGTGTTCTCACAGCCTACAGCAGGGATGTCAAACTCATTTGTTATGGAGGCCGGATCTGACATAAATGTGACCTTGTTGGGCTGGGCCATGTTAGGTTGGGTCATGTGTGTACCTATATAAGATAAGGTAGCAGAATTATAAACATTTAAAGGACACAGACAAATATAATCAAAGATTTAAAAAAAAAACTTCAAATGAAACATGCTTAAAACATTAGCACTCATTGGTCTTAAAGGCACTTTATTTCTATTTCTCCCATGGGATCCAGGGTACTGGGTAAAGGAAGCTATGGCTCTTTCCTTCCCCAGGGGACCAGGAGGGGGAGGAGCCTCATCCAACAGAAGGAAGACGGGCTTGGCTCAGTAGTTCTGCTGTGCAATTGAGAACCTAGCAAAGCAAGTTGTTCCTCCCCAAGGAAGGAGCCGCAGCCGATGGAGAAAGGCTTGTAAAACTGTGGTTTGATGTGACACCTAAATATCAAAATCCCAATCTGTTCAGTAGCACTTCCTTTTCAACCTCCTACAGAAGCACAGACCAACAGAAAAAACTGCCACTACATTGGCTTTAACTATCCAAAGTGCTTTAATTTGAAAGATTTGTGGAAGAAGTCCATCAATGGCTACCACCCATGATGACTAAAGCAATCGTCTATGGACAGAAGCAGTAAATCTCTGAATACCAGCGCTAGGAGGCAACGTCAGAGTGAGGACTTGGCCTCTATACTCAGATTGTTGGCAATCTAGGAAAATGGGTTGGTTGCTGGACTGCTGGACTCAATATAGCACTTCTTTTTCTTATGTTTCTAGGGATAGTTCTTCCCTCTAATTTCTTTCTAGTCCCATCCCTGTAAATAAGAAACAGAACTGCACTTTTAAAGATTTCAGGTTAGCCTCTTCTGAGGGAAAATTTAAAAAGCACTAAAATAAAAGATCTCCATCAGATGCTGGCTGGGGCTGATGGGAGTTGAAGGCAAAGAACATCTGGAGAGCTACCGTTGGCTACCCCTGAGATACAGATTAGAGGTATGACAACATTTTTTAAAACTCTGAAATTGTTTCACACAAAACATTACTACAATTAAAATCAACTAACAACCTCCTCTATATCCATTTCCCAAAGAAGAGAGTCCCCATTACCAGGGCCTTTTTCGTAGAAACCCCCCAGTAGGAACTCATTTGCATATTAGGCCACACCCCCGATGTCAAGCCAGCCGGAACTGCGTTGCTGTGTGTTCCTGCTCAAAAAAAGCCCTGCCCGTTACATTCAGAAATGTCAGTCACTGTATATTGTTTTAGGTTGGGGAATGTGGAGAAACAATAAGAAAAAAGGGTATGGGTTGTAAAAAATTGGATTAGGAATGCGGTGAACTGCCTGGAGAAAAAAGGAAGGGAGATGGCTGCTGATGTCTGTCAAGCTTCAGTAAGGTGAGAAAGGCTTTGAAATATGCACTACTTCAGCTTAACAAGATTTAAGAATTCAGTGAAATAGCTAAACAGGAAGCAGAGGGATAGTGATAACACTTAGCCAAATGGATGGGAGGAAGGCCAAAGGTTTCTTCCCCTTCCTATTTATCGTAACTGACCAAAAAGAGAGTAGGCTGCATATGTCGTGAAGTTTCGTCACACAAGCCAGGCAATGCAACGATGCTCTGGGAATTCTGTCTGGAGGCAGGAAAGAAAGCAATACTGGGATCTACAAACAAACTGTGGTCTGCTATGAACATCTTGTAGACTAATAATGGTTTGTGCAAACCCTTCCTGCCCCCTCCCCCGGTCCAATGATCTGCCTAATTCACAGAATCAGCATTGATGCCAGATGGCCATCCTGCATCTGTTTAAAAACCTCCAAAGAAGGACAGACTAGCAGCTCCTGAGGAATCCTGTTCCACTGAGGAACTGCTCTGTCAGGGAGTTCTTCCTAATGTTTAGATCAAAACTCTTTTGAATTAATTTTAACCTATTGGTTCTGGTCCAACCTTCTGGGGTCACAGTAATCAGCTTCCGTACCATCCTCTATATGACAGCCCTTCCAGTACTTGAAGATGGTTATCAGCTTCTCATACCACCTCTCAGTTATCTCCTCTCCCGGCTAAACATACTGACAAGACTTTGGTCAGGGCCAGCTCTAGACTGTCCGGGAGCCTAGGCAAGGCTAACTTCTAGTGCTCCTCCACACTGATAATGTCACCGTCACATGGGGGGGGGGGCGCCCAATTTGGCAACCCTCAGAAAGCCGGCACCCTAGGCAATCACCTAGTTTGCCTAGTGGCAGGGCCAATTCTGACGTCAGTGAAGCACTAGTAAAATTACTCTGTTACTCTTTTCATTTGTTGAGGATCACAAGGAGCCAACCCCTCCCCCGCAACAATTAGCATAACAGAAGAGAATCTTTCCTTTTAGATGAAAGTAAGGGGATCCTTGGAAGTGTTGCAAATACTTATTTTTTTAATTATAAGCTTCTGTTAAAAGTTGTAAAAGGTACTGTATTATTCCAGCATTAGTCATCCTTTTTTTAACAGAAGAGAACCATCCACAGCTCAGACTGTCTTTTAGGTATAGTGGTATTTGCAAAGAAGAGAAGGGTTTTTTTTTAAAAAAATTAAGGAATTGCATCATTTCTTTTGCAGCTCTGTTTTAACCATGCTTCTCAAAATTAAAAAATAAAATAGGACAGGTGGAGAATCTTGAGAGTCACATGAGAACACAGCTGGGGGTCTTCAATGAATATCAAGAGAGAAAGGGAAACCATGGTTAAAAATGGAGATAAAATATATTCCTTTTGGCTGCCTGGAATCTCCAATGTGAAGGCAATTTCACACACAATTGCTTCAGCGACAAGACTGCTGTTAAAAATCACCCTGGTGTGGAAGCAGCCCTGATTCTGAATTGGAACCCATAGACAAGATTTGCACACAGTGGGGGAAGGGAACTTCCGTTCACAGATTCCTCTCTCTCGTGCCATTTCTCCATGTGTGTACCTAATGTAATTTATTTCAATACGCAAATATGACTTAAGAGGAATAAAAATACAACACATCTCTAAAAACATGAAGTTGTAACACAACACAACCTTTAGTAGCAGCCTGAGGATTTATCTTCTATGTATTTAGTGTATTTTTAGTGTATTTTTATCATGGTATTCTTTTTTCTTAATCTTTCCCCACCCAAGGAGCTCAGGCCATAGTTCTCCCTTTCTCATTTTATTTTCAAAAAACACTCTGAGGTAGGCTAGGGTCAGAGAGAGTGACTGGCCCAAGGTTGCCCAGCTAGTTTCATGGCAGGGTGAGGATATGAACCACAAATTCCCAGATCATATTCTGACATGCTACCTTTACACCGCATCAGCTCTTATTGTGAATACTAAATATAGGAAGGGGGATAGATCCAAGTGGGCAGCCGTGTTAGTCTGAAGCAATAGAAAAAAGCAGTAGACAAGTTGCACCTTTAAAACCTTTAAAGCTTAGTTGGTCTTAAAGGTGCCCCTTGTCTACTGCTTTTTTCTATAGGAAGGGGGAATTCTCTTTTAGATTTTTAACTGCCTCCAAGACCTCTAATGTTAATAATAACTATTAATCTATATTATTGATGATTTTTGTATTTTATTGCCATTTGCTTATGACCAAATGGTCTGAGCAACAAATATATATGGATGGAATAATAATTATTGTATGACATTGTGTGTGGCATAGCCAGGAGAGCCTTATGTTCTAACTCTTTTAGCTTTATGCACCTCTAGGAAGCAAGCTACACTTGATCTTTTTAGGCTGAGAATGCTCTTAGGGTTGTGATTGACCCAAGGTCACCCAGCTGGCTTCAGGAGTGTGGAATTGAACCTGATTATCCAGACTAGAGTCTGCCACTCTTAACCAACTATACCACACTGGTTTTCAGTTTACCTATCAGTAATTAAAACAAAAATAATCACTGCATGCAATACATGCTTAGTTAGCCAGATTCTGAATTTGTGTCAGGTATCATCATCTACTATGCACCGAAGTGCCCAACCCAGAATTTGTTTGTATCAGAAGAATTAGAAGGCAGATCCTGATAGTTACTCAAAAAAACCCAATGTATTCCTACAAAACTCATATATAAATATGTAACTTTAAAATCTTTCACTCTCCCAGTGTCTTCTGCTGCTATAGAACCGAACCCCAAATGCTTCCACCTCTATCTCTCAGTCACACACCACCTTCATTGAAATGGGCCATGGAGTCAATTAAGTGAACTAAACTGCACAATTTCTATGTAGGGTTGCCAGGTATGACTCAGGAAATATCTGGGGACTTTGGGCGCAGAGCCAGGAGACTTTTCCATTCCCTAAATAAATAAATACAGCAGTGCAGTTCCCCTGTCAGGCTTTGGAAGCAGTCCCATGCATAGCTTTAAGGGACACACACATACACACACACTCAAAAAGCAGCCCAAATAAACAGTTTGCAAACCAACACTTTTGTATGATCTCACTGGGAGGTGCTGAATGTAACAATCTACTGTATTTCAACCAGCTTCTTCAAACACAGGAACACAAAAAGGTAACAGCCTAGGGGATGGAGTTTCCTCCCTCCCATAATCAGGTTCTAGCTAACACTTTACTATCCATTTTACTGTAGAAATGACTTCTGAAGCAGCTCCAAAACAAACAGAGGGACTGTGCTGGTTCCTCTGCTTTTCTCCCAGCTGATTCACAGCCACATAGCTCTGCCTGCTCATCTGGCCCCCCTGAAACTCTTCTCAGTTAATTTAAAGGCACATACACATTTGGAAACACAGAGTTGTAAGCATCTCCTAACCCTGCCAAGATTTAAAGGCACATTAAATTTTTTTTTTCGGGAGGGAAGCTTCCCCCCGATGGCCAACTGACTGCCAGCAGGGAGGAGCCTGCAAAACTGGGGGATCCCTTCCCCTGACCTGGGGACTGGCAAGCCTAGTTCTATGGCCTGTGTAACTTGGAATTACAAGCCCTAATGATATCTGGGAAAGTATCAACACATGTCTAGCAACCATACTGACTGTGGTACACCTTGGTGTCTTTCTAAAGAACAGGGATCATTAGAAATATTTTAAATACGGTTCAGTTCAGTTTTATCTTCAGCTTACTCAGTTTTGGAATAGTAGTTAAAGTACCTCAAACCATTACTTTGTGCTATCATGTAAACAATTCTCCCATGAATATTTCCATAGCAGACTGAGGACTCAAATCTGGGTCCCACAGATCCTAGGCTCAACATTTCATTGGCCAAACCACATTAGCTGTTTAATTACATATGTATTTGTCTCCCAGTAAGTTTCCAGGACAGGGTGGGGATTCGAACCTGGTTCTTGCAGATCTTAGTTCAACGTTTTAACTATTCTACCTCACTGGCTCTGTTTAGCTACATATGCATATGTATCAGTATTCTCCAAATCACTGTGACACTATTCATGGTCACCATAAATCTTGTAATCAATTAAGCAGGACTCAACTTTTTCAGTAACACAGGATCAGATTCTACCAGTATGTTCCACGGACACCAGTGTGTTCCTCCAGTGCAAAGAATCTTTCACTTGTGCAAGAGATTGTTGTATTGGTAGAAGAAGAGTTGATTTATATCCCACCCTTTAGTACCTGAAGGAGTCTCAGAGCAGTTTACAATCTCCTTTCCCTTCCTCTCCCCACAACAGACACCCTGTAAGTTAAGGTAGGTGGTGCTAAGAGAGGACTGAGAGAACTGTGTGTGATTGACCCAACGTCACCCAGATGGCTGCATGTAAAGGAGTGGGGAATCAAACCCAGTTCTCCAGATCAGAGTCCGCGACTCTTAACCACTATACCCCACTGGCTCTCAGAGGCAGATCCTGTATCAGCAGAAGGCTCCTTGTACCAGAAGAATGCATCACTGCCCCACTGGAATGGACTGGTAGGATCATTATCTGCAAAGGAAAATAAAATTTGTGTTCAGATCTGGAAAAGAAATCCAAACATTAGAGATGTATGGATTCAACTGTCAGGATTGCTGGAGAATGTATTTCCCTTTATTTGTAGAAAACTGTTTTTTAATATATAAAACCTTTTCAAGAAATTTTATCCTCTGAACTGCAATTTCTCTTATACCTGTAAGGATGTGTAACAAATATTTTTCGTCAAGTTTGTCATATGAAAACTCTCGTATAAGAGTAGAAACTTCCCATCTATGAACCAATGGTTCATAACCATTAATCTGAATATTAAAGGTTACTACACTAAAAGACAGAGTATGAGCCACAGGGAAGGTAAGAAGGTGCCATTTGTCTACTCAAGAACACCCTACCAAAATTGGAAGCCTTAGGGGGTATTTTTCATTCTTAAACATCCACATTTGCATATTAGGCCACATCCCC
The DNA here is from genome assembly GCF_032191835.1 of Heteronotia binoei. Taxonomy (NCBI): domain Eukaryota; kingdom Metazoa; phylum Chordata; class Lepidosauria; order Squamata; family Gekkonidae; genus Heteronotia; species Heteronotia binoei. The sequence goes on from NC_083238.1 coordinate 33,983,342, forward strand.
TGACACCAAGCCAGCTGGAACTGCATTCCTACTCAAAAAAAGCCCTGATTGGTACTACAGTACTGGAGTTCTAGGATATGCATTTGTCAAGCAAAAGAGAAAGAGAAATCCCACATTAGTATATGTAAATTCTAGGACCTATTCTACAGTAACTTCCATTATCTTCATTCATGACAGACTGTGTAGGACCTCTAGATATTATCTACTTCATTCATGCCCCACTTTTCTCCCAGTGAAAACTCTTGTTCTCTTCCATTCATCCTCACAACTAGAGTTGCCAGGTCTATGTTGGAAAATACCTGAAGATTTTGGGGGTGGATCCAGGAGAGGGCGGGGTTTGCGGGAAGGGAGGGGCCTCTGTACGGTACAATGCCATACAGTCCACCCTCCAAAGCAGCCATTTTCTCCAAGGGAGCTGATCTCTGCCAGCTGGAGATCAGTTGTAAAAGTGGGAGATCTCCATACCCCATCTGGAGGCTGGCAGCCCTACAGTGGGACAGAACAAGCTGAGAGATAGTGAAGGACCTGAAGTCACCAAGCGAATTTCCATAACATAGTGGGATTTGTACCTGGGACTCCCAGATTCCAGTCACTTTAACCACTATGTAACAATGCTTCTAATATAGGAGAGCTTCATAAAATTAAGTGAACAGATACTATTTAATTTTCCTTAGAACCCAAGAAAACTCTCCTTCCACTTATCTTACAAATGTATTATTGCAGGCCTCTCCATAACGGTAATCAGTATTCACCTTCAGAGAAATCATACCCAGACTTTACTGCATTAAGATTCTCCTACAGTGCTCTTAAAAACCAGGCGCCTTTTCTAGTCCACTAGCATACCATTTGTACGCAGACATTTCCCTGTACAGCATGAATCCTGCTGTCCCACTCACTATGTGCATATGGACAATTTCATCGTACAAAGTATCCCTGGTCTAGCTGTCCCTCCACTGGTCAGTCAAACTTAGGAGGTCTTTGGCCAAAGGCAGGTGGAATGGACAGGGACAAAGGAAACATGCACAACCCTCCATACGACACAGGTTTGTTCAGCATCTATGCGTACACACAAACTGCACTACTATACCTCATGGGAATGCTTGCAGGCCTAGTTCCCCTGTCTGGATTTGACTAGTTCAAACTGCATCCTAATCCCATGGCTCTTGCCTAATGAATCTGAAAATGTACTAACCATACTCAAAATTAATCCTATTGTAAAGGAAATGCTATCCCCACATGATGTTTCCTCTAGTACTCTGGAAGATTTGATGCTGCTCTGGAGATTAAACTGAGTTTTAGTAAACAGCATTCTGGTCCTCTGTTATCTTACTTAACTCCAGCTAATAATCTTCACAGGACATCCTGGTGAGAATTTCTGACAATCCAATGAAAATGCAGTTCAGCTGGTGTTAATCCAAAAACTGCATCAGTGGCACTTCTAAAAAAACAGGCTCATGAACCGAAACTGTCCCACCGTCAGGGCCAACTGTCCTTATGAGATTGCAGAAGGCCTCTGTCCTTCAGAAGTCTAGCTAGTGAGTACCCAAAATGTGGGCTATTCAGCACTGATGCCTAAACTCGACTCTTTAATTCCCCTGGAGGCATGACAAGTGGCCTCACATTGTATAAATTTAGGCAGCTTGCTCAAACATGTTAATGTTGCGATGCTTTTGACATGCAGACTTCCCTTAATCATCTGTTTGCATTGTAAATGCCTTTTATTACTTATGGACGGAGGGAAAGGAAAGGTCCCCTGTGCAAGCACCAGTCATTTCCGACTCTGGGGTGACGTCGCAGCATGACGTTTTCATGGCAGACTTTTTTACGGGGTGGTTTGCCATTGCCTTCCCCAGTCATCTACACTTTCCCCCCAACAAACTGGGTACTCATTTTACCGACCTCAGAAGGATGGAAGGCTGAGTCAACCTAGAGCCGGCTACCTGAATCAGGTGAAGCCGGGATCGAACTCAGGTCGTGAGCAGAGGACTCAGACTGCAGTACTGCAGCTTTACCACTCTGCGCCACGGGGCTCTTATGGACGGGGTGTGTGTGTGTGTGTGTCAAAATAGTCATTTTGCTTAACACTTTACATTGGTTTTTTTAAAATTCTGCATCAACTTGTATCCTTGCAGCAGCAAACTAGTTCATTTAAATGTAAAAATAGGATTCTGCAAAATGGTCCCACTAAACCATCATTAGATTAACAGTACAATCCTATAGGGATTACACCTTTCTAAATCCATAGGATTGAAATACTCTGGAAATATCTCTTAGAAGATACTCAGAAATCTGTAACATGCAGTAGCAAAATTCTGTGTTACAGTAATTAGAAAGCAAAAATGACTGGAACTATTGAGATAGATTTTTAGAGCTCCAAGTTTTATGAATGTACGATAGTCTTATGTGATGCTGTAACTTTTAGGTTGGTCTTTGACTGTAATAAATATTGATTGACTGGATCCATTGGGTTTACCTATGAAACAACCAGCCAAATCATCTCCTTTCCCCCTCCCTGACTTTTACTCTGCTTTCACAATTTTCCCTTCTCCCTTCTTTAATGGCAATTGAATGTTCTAAGTCTCCTCTGTAATTCACCACATTCTTTGTACAGTTTCTTGACCTACTAGTTACATTCATTCATTTAACATTTATTATGGCCAAAAGATCAGTCAACAACAATGTAACAACACTGTTTACATACAGATCTAAAATTAATATACAGAGATAAAAATCATAGCTTTATTGTGCTTAATTAATATTTCGGAATATTTACTTTCTTATGGACAAAGTCTCAGTATGAGCAGTCTCATTAGAGCGGTCTATAAGGAGATATGTGTAGAATTTTTACGATCTTCCTGGGAACTTAGAGTAGGAGTGAGATATATGGAAGGGATGTCCTTATAAAATGGACAACATAATAACATATTTTCCACTCTTAGAGGAATTCATTTGTTGTGAGAGAAGCATTTCTGAAACTTGGAAGAGGAAAAGCGCCATCTTGTGGAAATTAAATCTACAGTAATGGAAGGCCTTTACAAAACAACTTCCCAGCATTCATCCTCAAATTTTCTTGTGTTCCTTGTCTATCAAGAAAACATTTGTGACTTCCCAGCATTAAAGATGACGAAGGAAAGAATCATGCTTGGGTTCTCCTCAGACATCAGGAAAAATTCTCTAAGGGAGGTTAGAGGCGCACAGCACAATCACAAACATACCCTTTTGTGAATTTTGACTGATTAAAGCTTACACCTTGGAAAATGCTGTTGGCGTAGGGTTGCCAGGTCACCCTTGGCCACCAGCAGGGGATGGGGGGGGAATAGGGTGGCCAGATCCAGGTTGGGAAACTCCTGGGGATTTGGGGATGGAGCCTGGGGAGGACAGGGATCTCACTGGGGCACAATGCCATAGAGCCCACACTCCAAAACATCCATTTTCTCCAGGGGAACTGATCTCTGTAGTCTGGAGATGAGCTGTTATTCTGGTGGATCCTCGGGTCCCACTTGGCGGCTGGCATCCATATGCTGGTGTCAAATTCTAGTCTGCTGCTACTAACACAGCTACCTGCCTGAAACTCTTTTAAGACCACCGACTTCAGAGTCAGGAGGGTGTAATCCTGTTTACGGTGGCAGTGAAAGAGTGTTTGTACATGACATGTATGCACCTCTTTCTTCCTTTCATCTTTTGTTTTTGCTTCTTCTCATATATAATAGCATTTTCGCTCAACAGACTTTTGGTACAGCCACACATTGTTGGCTATTTCACTATAACTACCATTCACCTCCTTTATTGTCTTGTCCACACAAGAAAATACAGTTCTAAATTACTGCTATAGAACACCATCCAGAGTTCCATGGATGCGGCCTCAGTAGACAGGCCTTCACTTACCAGTGCTAGGTCAAGTGAACTGTGACAAGACCTACTTGGATTCAGATCCCTAGAAAGGTTGCTGGACAACCTCATGAGTTTTCATTAAGGATTAAATGCCGTCGACCTCTTCGGAAGAAAGAAAGCGGATACCATTGCAGTGTCCTCTTTATATACAAACTGTTGCCCAACAAATGCCTATTTTCCTCCTCATTTGTAATACATAGGCTCTCAAAGCAATATTTTTGTTCCTGAAAAGTGTAATTGGTTCCCTTATTCAGCTAATGTGGGACCTTCAACACTGTTGCATGGAATGCAACTTTAACAGGTGTCAACACTGTTGGCATTGCTTGTGCTGTTATTATTAATAAGCAATAGGGCTCTTTCCCCATCCCATACTGCCCCATTGTTTCTTCCAGAAAGGCTTTTCAAATTCTTCTTCTTTTTCTTTAATTACTGTTTCCATGAGTCATAAGCAGTCTAAAAGGGAAGCTTTTCAAGTTTTTAGAAACTGTATACCGCAGCACTGTATAACTCCAAAGAGACTGCCATCATAGTCATTCACTTGACAGAGGCAAATACAAGCAAGGCCATCTTCTTTCTCTTCCTCTTATAAATCCTTGCCATTGTGAACCTCTCTTTTAGACTTTGAAAAAACATATACTGCATCCCTGACCTGTGGTAAAAAGTGAATCTATGTGGATTTAAAACAAAAACAGTAAATATTGTCAGCATGAATAGCCCCAAGCTTGTCAGACCTCGGAAGTTAAGCAGAGCCTGCCATAGTTAGTATTTGGATGGAAGACAACCAAAGAAGACCTTGGGTTGCTGTGCAGAGGGAGGCAATGGCAAGCCACTTCTCTTCATGTTTTTCCTTGAAAATCCTTTGGGGGTCAGCATAAGTTGGCTGTGACTTGATGGCACTTAAAAAAATAGTCATTCCCTTACCACAAGGTTGCCTCTTCATCAGGGCTATCTAGGGTTGCCAAGTCCAATTCAAGAAATATCTGGGGACTTTGGGGGTGCAGCCAGGAGACTTTGGGGGTGGAGCCAGGAGACATTGGAGGTGGAGCCAGGAGCAAGGTTGTGACAAGTATAACTGAACTCCAAAGGGAGTTCTGGCCATCACATTGAAAGGGACCGCATACCTTTTAAACGCCTTCCCTCCACTGGAAATAATGAAGGATAGGGGCACCTTCTTTTGGAGCTCACAGAATTGGTCTGTCCAATCTTTTTGAAACTTGGAGGGTACTTTGGAGAATGGCACTGGATGCTATGCTGAAAATCTGGTGCCTCTAACTAAAAAAACCAGCCCCCCCCCCCCCAACCCTGCAGATTAATTCTCCATTATGGGAATCAGCCTCCATAGGGAATAATGGAGCGCCCAGCAGACATGTCCACCCCACCCGCCATTTTCTGATTACCCTGAAGCAGTGGGAGGGCCTCCAAACTGGGAAATCCCCTGCCCCCACCTGGGGATTGGCAACCCATGGGCTATCCAACCTATCTGTTGCAGGTAGACCAGGAAAGGAAGCAATGGTTTCTGAGAAAGCAAGGGAATTGTTCTTCATGGTGTATCACAACAGACAGGAGCTTGTATCCTACCATTCCACTCAGAACATTTGTGCAGGGTAATCTGATTCAATAAGGTTATAGTATTAATCTTTTGAGTGCAGGCTTTTTTGATAACTATTTCTAGACCAAAATCCTGGTTTTGCCAATTATATTCCTACAACTTCCTTACACTTTGGGGGGGGGGGCAGTGTCATTAATACAAAAGAGAAGCATTGCCTGGATTCTTCCTTGCTTAGCTAACTTCAAGATCACATTGGGAACAAAATCTTCAGAGGGCCCAAAATGAGTGCTCATTAGCCTAGACAAGGCTGAATGTACTGCAGTAGCTACTTTGTTAGCCTCAGGGCAAAAAGGTATAGGCTGCCATTGTTTCAATATCTTCTCCCCCTTCCTAGCTGCTTTTAAATCAACATGCAAGCCAATTTCATCCAACACGATTATATATAAAGCCGCTTTACCATGTGCAAAATTCCAAAAAGGCCAAATGGAAAAGAAAGCTAATTTAACACAACGAGGACTTTGGAGACTTCTAGTGTGATGAAATCCTAATGGTATTTTTCAGGAATTTTTATTAAAAGCTTTATTAAAAAACAATCACAATACACTTTTCTGGGTTTTATGGTCCAATGCACATGGGCTTGTTTGCCTGTGGCATCCTCATATCTAAACATATCTAATTGTCCTCTCATTTTTCAAATACGCATGGACACTAATTCCATAATGTGGTCTGCCACAAAATCTTAAAAATCAAGAGCTTTCCTGGACCAAAGAAGGGGCTGAATCTTTATAAGCAACATAGTTCCCCTTAGCATGTATAAAACCTTTATTCCAACTCCCAAGGTATACTGCAAACAGTTAACACACAGAAAAGGCATTTGAGAAGCCATTTAAGATTCTCACTTAAGAACCAACCAATCACATCCTATTTTTACAGGGACTCTGTGGCGCAGAGTGTTAAAGCTGCAGTACTGCAGTCGGAGCCCTCTGCTCACGACCTGAGTTCGATTCTAGCGGAAGCTGGTTTAGTTAGCCGGCTCGAGGTTAACTCAGCCTTCCATTCTTCCAAGCTCAGTAAAATGAGTACCCAGCTTGCTGGGGGGAAAGTGTAATGACCGGGGAAGGCAATGGCAAACTACCCCATACAAAGACCTGCCATGAAAAAGTTGTGAAAGCAGCATCACCCCAGAGTCGGAAATGACTGATGCTTGCACAGGGGACCTTTCCTTCCTGTATACACACCCTACTATGGAGATCAAATCTAGAAAAGGGCAGTTTGGGATAATAACAGAACCCTGAGCAAGCAAGCCTATGTTATTGACACTGTGGCCCTCGCCTGAACAAAGTGACCCCCGTGACTGATTCCACAGATTCCTGACCACAGGGGGACTGTCTCTATAAGTTAAAGGGGCAATCCACCCCTGAAGTTACGTTAAACTGTGTTTGGGTATTTCGAGTTCTCTGCTGTTAAAAACATAAAACACTATGATGGTTAAAGCTCAGTTCTGATGGTAAACCAAGATTTGCTATCAGATAAATCCTAGGGATTTGACAGCTCTGTCAAAATAATCTAATCCCAGGATGCCCTAAATTCATGATGTTTCTTTTGTAATAACTTTTTTTTGTATTCTGGTGGGCAGCCATGTTGGTCTGAAGTAGTAGAACAAATTTTGAGTCCAGTGGCACTTTAAGACCAACAAAAGTTTATTCAAAGTATGAACTTTCTTGTGCAGGCAGGTATCTGAAAAAGGGTGCCTGCACACAAAAGCTCATACCTTGAATAAACTTTTGTTGGTCTTAAAGGTGCCACTGGACCCTCCTATCACACAGAGACAGCTAACAAATTACTGCCATTTTTTCAGAGAACCGCAGTTTACCTTATACTTAAATTGACAAACTACAGTTTGCATTCTTCATGAAAACCACAAGCACACTACTGTTTGAAATCTTAGCTTGCATGGAAACCCTGTATCTGTTTTGCACACAGTGATATTTTCCATAACAGCTGGAAATCATTAACCAATTGTGTGCAAGGGAAGAAAGTAGGGAAGGTGGATAAAGAAGCCTGTGATCCAGAGAAACCTCTAGGCACAATCACACAGTGGCACATCACAGCATTTAACTGCCTTTACAAGTTGCCTACAACAGAAAACAGCATGTTTTCAAAACAATCTGTAGATGACCAAATCAATCAAACTGGGAGAATTCTGAATTTGGTAATGTCTGCAAATTTAATTATCCTGAAAACCCAGACAAGCATTTAATGCCTTGGGTCATTATACAAGTTTTTCAACCAACGGAGATAGACTGATAGATTATTTCTTGGTTTCATCAGAACTGGTTTCTCAAATTAAGTATTTAAAGTTGGAATTCTGTTAGGTAGTGACCACCTTCCTGTTGCATTTACAACTGAGAAGAGTTTTGTGTTGATATCACAACATGACTGTCAGATCTACTTGGAAGAGAATTAGAGAAAGCTTATACAATGGAACACTGATGTGGAGGGAAAGCTGGTTTACATAAAAATTCCTATAAAATACAGTACTCCTCGCAGGTACTGAAGAATCAATAGAGATTTTTCTTAGGTTCCTAGATTCTCTTAAACCATTTTTTTTAGAGAATCACAAACTATCAGAACCTTAAATAAATGGAATTGTTGGTATGATAATGAATGCAAGAATATTAAAAATTTGAGTCCAGTGGCACCTTTAAGACCAACAAAAGTTTATTCAAGGTATGAGCTTTTGTGTGTAGGCACACTTTTTCAGATACCTGCCTGCACAAGAAAGTTCATACTTTGAATAAACTTCTGTTGGTCATAAAGGTGTAACTGGACTCAAAATTTGTTCTCCTGCTTCAGAGCAACATGGCTGCCCACTAAATACAAAAAAGTTCTTACAAAAGAAACATCATGAATTTAGGGTATACTGGGATTAGATTATTTTGACAGAGCTGTTTAGATTAGCTAAAAATATAAGAACTTGATAAAAGAGAGAAAAAATGTCTTGTGACTTTAAAGGGGTGGAAACTGCTGACAGACACTTTAAATACTACTGATTTGAAAAGGCTTCGGGATGTGGTGACCAGGACTGTTTGGTTTTTTTTTTTTTAAAGCAGGAACGCACAGGAACGCAGTTCCGGCTGACTTGGTGTCAGGGGGTGTGGTCTAATATGCAAATGAGCTCCCACTGGGCTTTTTCGACAAAAAACCTGCACGAAACATGGTGACATCAAGGGGGTGTGGCCTAATATGTAAATGAGTTCCTGCTGGGCCTTTTCTGCATAAAAAGCCCTGGTGGTGACCATCTATGAAACTCAGAAGTAATACTGTCTTTTGTATCCAACCCCCAAAATGGGAAGATTATTTCTCATCCCTGTTTATGTCATCATATAAAGCTGCTAGTCTGCCTGGGAAGCCTGACAAATTACCTTTGTGGCCAGATGTCTCGAGTGAAAAACTCAAAAAAATAAAAGAAATGAAATCTGGCAAGGCACCTGTGCCCGATATGATTCCAACTGAAGTATTTCAAAATAATATGGAATGGTAGTGTCAAATGTCAGCTTCTATATTTAATGTCATTAACCAGACAGGTAAAATCCCCCTTTCTTGGAAAAAGGCAATTATAGCTCCCGTTTATAAAAAAAAGGTGATAAAAATGACCCTGCAATTATTGCTCTATCTGTTTGCTATCTACAGCTGGAAAACTTTATGCTGCTTTTTTGTTACTCTGAGTGAAGGACTGGGTCCAGTCTGAAAAAATAATTGGTTGTGAGGAGGACCAGTTTGTGGGAGAGAAGTCTACTCTTGATCACTGCATTGTAGCACATCATTTGATTTAAAATATACATTTGTCTCAGGTGGACGATTGTATGTGGCCTTTATTGATCTGCAGGTGGCCTTTGATAGTATCTCTAGAGATTGTTTCTGGCAAAAACTGGAAAGGTTTTCAGTAGATGGCAGACTATTATGGTCGGTACAAACTCTGTATAAGCCCTCTTTTGGACAAGTACAGTGAAGTATTGAAGGTCATTTAACTAATTTGTTCCTTTTGCAAGGATGTCTTTTGGCTCCCTTTCCATTCAATTTGTATGTTCAAGACCTGGTGCAAAGGTTGAACAAACAAATCTTTCATTATCCCATGTTGGTGTCAATTCTGATTTCTGTCTTGCTATATGCAGGCATCATTTTGTTAGCAAGAACTCCTATAGGACTGAGTTGCCATATGAAGGCCTTCTCTATTTATTGCAAAGAAGGACTGGTAATTAATCATACTAAGGTAATGGAATTCTCCAAATATGTGCTGGAGAGTTTGAAATAGGTACATGGATGGAAAACCTATTGAGCAAGTTAGTCAATTTAGGTATTTAGGGGTAACTGTTCATGTGAATATGAACTGGTCATATAATCTTAGAGATGTGTACTCTGAAGTTGCAATAGCAAAGAAGGTGATTGATGTTTTTACATGAAAGACAGGCAATTTGTCCCTGAAGCTATAACAATATTTAATAGCAAAATTGGGTTGGAGTTTCTTTATGGAGCCCCTATCTGGGTGAAGGCTGCCAGGGAACAGATAAACTTTTACTGCCGTTTTTGCATAGGAAAACAGGAACATCAAAACTGGCTGCAAGTATTGCTCTGCGTGCAGAACTGGCCCAACCCAACATTTCTTGGAGGTCCAAAAGTAGGCTCCAACATTTAAGTTTTGGCTAAGAATATACTTTACAACAGCAGACAGTAGTTATCTTTATTATTTTTAAAAGGACAGATATAAAAGTCCTTGGCTAAAGCTGATCAAGGCACAACTGCAACTTTTTGGGATATCCATAGCTGATGTTGATAGTTTAGGAATGACAGCTTCACAAACTCTTATAATAAAGAGCCTGTATGTACTGGATAGATTTCCTAAGTATTAGTAGGAGATCCCGTAGTATGTTCTTCATTATACTTCCCTATCAAACTCCTTGCAATTATATTTTGAGTTTCTGACAGTACCCAGATATAGGAGACAATTTATGTTGGCTCCACTGACTGCTTTACAGAGGATTGCTAAATTATTGGCCGGAATGGAAGTTAAAACTACCCTGACAGTAGAAAAGTGGTGTTTTTTTGTCAATTGTTATTAAATATAAAAATAGGTGGGTTCATAGTTGATTTTAATTTATCTGGCCTATCAGTGTGAGCCATTCAAAGCCAACTGGCTATAAGAATGGATTAACTAAAAAATTTAAATTTAAAAACGTAGCACAACATTCAGGAGCTGCATCCTCTGGGTGAACTGGCTTCAGCTCCTCAATTCTTCATTTAATAGAATTCTCCTTATGATCTAACCACTGTAGAGTCTTTGACCACAAGGTGGAGCAGCTGCCTAATTATATGAATTTTATCATTACATATTAAGCCGGCAAAATTATGCAATTTTTAGAAGATACTGGGTTGGAGATTGGGTCCAGATTAACATTTCAGCAGGCACAAGGACTGTGGGGGCACTGTTTTCCCCCCTTCCATCCAACCACGGTAGCCTAAATTCCCCCTCAGAATTCAGTTCCTGAGGGTCCCTTCTAGGGGCCAGGAACTGGATGGGGGGGAAGGGGCATTTGTGGCTGCTGGGGGGGGGGGTAGACAGGAAAATTTAACTCCACAGGTAGAAGTCTTTGTCTGTGGAAAGGTTAGTGTGGGTTCAAACTATTGTTTTGAAGTATTTAATTCAATTTCTGTCTTGCTCTTCTTATGGAGGTGGGCTCAGGGCGGATTACAACATAAAATTCATACAATAAACCATGTACAAATACACTAAGCTGTATCTGAAAATCTAAAATCACTTCAATTAAAATCAATAAATATAATTAAGATGGCACTGTGTTACCCGGGGTCTATTATATTATGATATGCATTTCCCACATAAGTGATTTTCTTTACCTCTATTTCCAGATTTCTGAAAGTGGAGGCCAAGTCTGTGATGACAATGCTTTGAGATTTTTAAAAAATGTTTTATTTATTTTTTTAAAAAAATACAAGGCTGTGTTAATGATATCAACAGAGGATTTTTTTTTTAATGGTACTTCTTGGTTTTCATTATTAACAGTATTATTGGCTTAATAAATGATAAACAACATGATGAAATGCCAACTTCTTCCCCTTTAAAGATTAAATTGAAATGAACCCCACCTAATGGCGGAGGGGTGGGGGACTTTTTCTTGACATTTTCTACCCTCAACTAATGGTTTGAAACAAGCAATGCATGACTGGAAAGGAAAACATCTTGTGCAGTTCTGGGTGCGCAAGCAATAGCGGAAGGACTGCAGCAACAGATGACTGTGCATATGGAACAACAACATGCATAACAGATGCAACACATGATTTTATTTCATTTGTTTGTGAACCTGTTATCGGGGCGGGGGGGGAACTTCCACTATGTTTTGTGTGGTGTATATAATAATAATAATAATAATAATAATAATAATAATAATATTTTATTTTTATATCCCGCCCTCCCCGCCAGGCGGGCTCAGGGCGGCTAACAGACATGGGGTCCCATGATTCACATTAAACAATAAACAATATAACAGGCATGGGAGTCCCATGATTCACATAAAGCATAGCAATTTAAACATTAATTACAAATAAGTTATTTAAAATACATAAAACATATAAAATAGGTGCTAAAATAATATAGTCCTGATGTAAAGGCCTGTAAAAAATACTGCAGTATTTAGGAGAAAACACATTCCCCCCCCCAAAAAAACATTGTTTAACACTTAAGGAATTACTGAGAGGGGGATACTATGAAAGATTTTCTTTTTTGAAATACAGGAAACTCTTTTTAAGACAAGGTTTTACTCACTTAAAATGCATAGCATGAAAACTGTTAGATAAAACAATCTACATCTTAGAAGAATGTCAAGCAGGGCACACAAGGCCAGATGTTGGTGGACAGATGTTACAGTTCTGTAAATAAACACTGAGTCCATGCTGAAGATTTTTTTCTAGGAGTAAAACCTTTACTTTGAGACACACAGAACAGGTAACTTGATAAGTACTGTGCAGACCTCTCTCCTGGTCAGTAGCAGATCCAGAAAGCACCAAAAGGAAGGAACCAGCAAAACAGAAGAAACTTCTAGGTCCCAGTTAGTTAGTAGGCAACACAGTCCCCTCTATGTACTGGATAACTTTGCAAGTAAATTAACCCCCTTATTATATCTCCACTTAGTGTGATTCATTGCTATTGCTATCCTAACAGCAGGGGAGGGTCATCTCATCCCCCCCCCCCCAGCGTTTTCGCACTCACCTTCAGCCGGCGCGACCCCCCTCTTCACCGCGCAGGATCTGCGCGGATTTCGCACCAAATGCCGCGGAGCAGCCGGAAGAGCCGGAAACTCCCGGCGCAAAAGCTGCTCAAACGTAAACCGCCAAAAAGCAGTTTCCGTTTGTGCGGCTTTTGCAACGGGAGTTTCCGGCTCTTCCGGCTGCTCCGCGGCATTTAGTGCAAAATCCGCGCAGATCCTGCGCGGTGAAGAGGGGGGTCACGCCGGCTGAAGGTGAGTGCGAAAACGCCCACTATTTTCTCTTTTCCTTCCCTGGCATCCCCCATAGCTTCTCCTTTACCTGCTTCCTTCTTTTCTTCCCACCCATCAACCAACCAACCTACTATTATCTGCTTTCCTGCATTCAGTTTTTTCTCCCTCTTCCCAGTCAAAGCTTGGCCCAGTTGTGTGGTAGCAGGCTGAGCCCAGGGGCGCACTATCCACTGGAAGAATTCTGTCTATCATTTACTTTACTGCATAATCTTACAACCAACCATGTGAGGCAAGAGAAAAAGGAGTACAGAATATACAATCATTCTTAACTCCGAATAGTTTGTAAATACTGGCATGAATTTTTAATACCACTGGCATGAAACACAGAGTTTTCCTGCATTTCATTCAGTATCTACAGCCCCTTTGACCCCAAAAAGTCATTCTGGGGTCACAGGATCTTTATGGAAGAACAGATGTAAGGGTTGAGGGTACGGTTTGACAGCTCTGGGTTGGGAAATCCCTGGAAATTTTGGGGATGGAGCTGTGGGGCGGCAGGGTTTGAAGAGGGGAGAGACTTCAGCCATGAAGACCACATTTCAAAGCAGGCATTTTCTTCAGGGGAACTGATCTCCGTTACCTGGAGATCAGCTGTGTAATCCCATTGAGATCTTCAGTTGCCACCTGGAGGCTGGCAGTTCTAACTGAAAGGATCAAGTGAAGAAGAATAAAGAGATGAAATAATTACTCTTTCCTTTTCTCCACTGCAAGTAGTCTCTTCACTCCAGCCCACCAACCTGCATGGCTGTTTCTCCACACCAATCCTGAAACCCCATGATCTTGCCAGAGCTTGGAAAGGAGCCTTCAGGAATGGAATTTTGGGGGAAATCTGTATGCCTTCCATGCACAGATATGAGCCGCTGCAATTCCCCTCCCTCCAACTTGGGATATTCCCATTTAACAAATTTTAAAAATAGTTTCTAAGAATCAAATCAGGCCTCCCAAAATCTCTGCAAAAACCCCCAAAAGTCATCACCACACTTAGCATGGTCTCCAGTGTTCTTGGCATTATATTATCCCGACCTTAACAACTGTGTTTACTACTCTAGCAAGACTCAGAACTGATCAGCCATTACTGACATTTTTCATCATCAAGCGTGAACTTCAGCTTCCAAGGCCCCACATTATTTTATCTGCTGAAACCAATTTACCATCTAACAGGTCTATTTTGCTTTCTATGCTCCCAAAACAGGCTCTCTCTTCAATTTCAGTCAAGAGAATGCACTGCCAGCAAAAGGGGAGAGAAATCCTTTCAAGGTTACTCTCCTTACTTGGTTCATTAGATTTTCTTTTTTAAAAATTAGATGAGGGTTACACAGCAGGAGGTGAAGAGAGCCATCTCACGCTCAAGGCTAGACGCACTTTCCAGATGATTCAAGGGTGGGGATGCCTCCTACCAAATCCCAATTTGGGGATAAAATGCAAGAGAGAACAATAAAAGTAGTTCTGGGTTGCCACTGGAGAGAAAGTCAAGGGGTAGTAAAGAAAGTAAAAAAAAAACATATTCAAGGAGTAGGGTTGCCAATCCCCAGTTTGGGACAGGGGATGCCCTGGTTTGGATGTCCTCCCCTCACTCCAGGGTTATTAGAAAGCAGAGGGGGAGGGAAATGTGTGCTAGGCACTCCATTATACTCTATGGAGACTGATTCCCATAGGGTATAATGGAGAATTGATCCGTGGGTATCTGGGGCTCCGGGGGGGGGGCATTTTTTGAAGTAGAGGCACCAAATTTTCAGCACAGCATCTGGTGCCTCTCCTAAGAGGGGGGAAAGAGAAAAAAGAGAAGGGGGAAAACCCCAAACAAAGCCTGATGGGGGAAGGAGAATGATTCCGAAATAAAAAGAAGGCAAACCTGAAGAAGGTAAGGTTTACACAGTTTACAAAACAGTCACAGCCAGCTGGAGGATCCAGAGGACTAGTAAGCATTCGGGTTTTTCTTAGTGTTTATTATAGTGCACACCAATAAACCATTTGTTTTATTTACAAAACTGCTGTGAAGACTGTGCTCTCATAGTCTCAAAGCTAGTCCAGTAACTTGACTGCTCATCCAAAGTTTGTATTATTAAGTTTTAGTTGCAAGACAACTTGGCATGGCTGGTGTCATAATTGTAATTCCCTGGATAGGCTTTGGGCGTTGGCTCTGCCTTCATTGCCATTCTGTTGTCAGAACCTGGTGGCAGCTACCGTTTGTCTTACAAGGAGGGAATAATTTCCCTGCAGGACTTTGATAAATTTGTGGAAACGAATAGTGGCAAGTGGGGGCAAATGGGGGCCGGGGTGTAAAAAGAACTTTGACCCAATAAACCCCCTCCCCCTTTTGCTGCTTTACCACTGCTGCGTATGTATGCATATTCCTGTACAATAGCCCCATACCTTGACTCAGCTAATCTGGCCATCTGGATTCGCACCATGGAAACAATGAGATTTGTCTGCTCTAATGTACTCTATATAAGTCTCTCCTCAAAATCAACTGGGAAACTTCAGTTAGTACAGAATGCTACAGCTCTTATTATCAAGAACTAGGTGATGTACACATATCACTCCCATTCTGTGGTCACTTCACTGGCTTTGATCCACTGCCCATTAGTTATGCTCAATTTTAAGGTACTGGCCATCACATACAATGCCCTTTGTGGTCTTGGACCCTCATATCCACAGAGCCGCCTCTCCTTCTGTGTCCTGCCACAACACTTCACACATCTGAACAGACCCTTCTACTAATAATAATTATAATAATTATCATTTGGCAGAGTGTGTAATATAGCCATGAGGCCCTAAGGCGGTCTGGTAGCCAGAAGTTCTAGCTCTTTTATCTTTATGCACCATTAGATGGTGAGCTAGACTTTTTGGTTGGGCTGAGAGA
Organism: Heteronotia binoei; assembly: GCF_032191835.1. NCBI lineage: Eukaryota > Metazoa > Chordata > Lepidosauria > Squamata > Gekkonidae > Heteronotia > Heteronotia binoei. The sequence continues at coordinate 33,999,213 of NC_083238.1, forward strand.
GCTGTGACTGATCCAAGAGGGCTGTGATTGATCACCCAACAAATGGGCAAGTTCAACCACAAGCATTCTCGGTAGAGGCCCCATTAATAGGCTGCCTGAGGTCATCAGGAAGGCTCCCACATTGTTGGCTTTCTGTGAACTATAAAACAGACCTATTCAGGAGGCCATTTTTATAAAGAAATAGGACTGAACTGCAATGATTCAAGAAAATGTTTCAACAGAGAGAACAAGGCCTGTGGACTATAATACTACCACTTATTATCTGTTTCAGATACAGCCTGAATGTACCTGAAGAAGCGAGCAGTGAGCCACGAAAGCTTATCCCCTAACACAAATGTTGTTAGCCTTTAAGGTGCTACTGGACTCTTGCTCTTTTCTACTACTACAGACACAGCCAGTGTTCCTCTAAGCTGAGTTAGCTTACCATTTTTTTATTTTAGTAAATTTCTATTCCGCCCATTTCCCGTAGGGCTCAGGGCGGAGTACAACATATAATAAAACAATAAAATACAATAAAAACATTTTATAAACAGATAACTCAACAGCACTCAGATTACCATGACATCACATATTGCCCAGCCTAGCCATCTCACATCATGATATCTCATAGGGATGGCAGTTTTTATTCCAGTTCCTAGCACAGATGACAGTGCTGGCCAGGGAGGCCAACCAGATCAAGAATAGACACCCGCAGCCTCAGCTAAAAGCCTGGTGGAATAGCTCCGTTTTACAGGCCCTACAGAAGGCTAATAAGCCAGGTAGGGCCCGGATCTCAATAGGGAGCTGAATCCACCACTTGGGTTTTAGCCTCCAGCTCACACATTTTTGTCTTAGGAAGGATGATCCAAGAGCACACTAATTTTATGCAGTAGCCAAATAGCTCACTCACAACTTTAATGCCAGTAGTTCACAAAGTGGAATTCTTGCTCACAAGACTCCACAGCTTAGAGGGAACATTGGTCACACTGCTACCCATCTTGATCTATCTACTTACTATCTATTGTTTTTATCTTGCTCTCACTGCATTATATTTCTTTCTCAATGCCAGTCCTTGCATTAACATTTATGCCTTGTTTCAGAACTCTACATTCCAGTCCTACTGATTGCACTGACTTACATTAATCTAATCTGCGTTCAGACTCAGTGAGAAAGGCAGACTATAAATAACATAAATAAGAATAAATGAATGTACAAGGGGAGAAGGGAAGGAGATTCAAGCAAGCTGAACTCAGAGTGGGTTGAGACACCTAAATGCAGGTAATGAATTTACGTATTTATATCTCACTGTTCTCTCCCACAAAAATAGCAACATACACTAACACGACAGCACCTTATAGGTTTGGTCTCTCTTTTTAGTTGGGGAGGGGGGAGGTTTGATTGGCCTGAAGAAAAGGAGATTTCAGAGGCAAAAAGAATTTCTGAGAAAAGGAAAAGAAAAGTCATCTGGGTCTTGTGAGGAGGGCAGCATAAACTGAGAAGGGGACTCAGGAGAGCAGTACCACAGAAAGACAGCCAAGCTACAGCAAAGACTGAGTGCAAGAGACTGGCAGAGGGTCTCTGAAAGACAGTAAGAGGCTCTTATAGCTTTTGCTCAAACTTTAAGTTGTGTTGTCTAAAATTTGTATACACATGTCCTACTTTGATCCTCAATACTTTCTTGTTGCATTAAACACTACTTGTATTTTAAGTTCTACTTGTGAGTGATAATAAGTGATTAGGGGGTCTTGGAGTTGTTTTGAAATTTCTTTTTTTAACATTAGAAAATACAAACAGGAGCCCACAAGGACTTGCAAGGGGACTGCATTTCATCCTCCTCCATTATTTTCCTTTCCTGAAACCCCACATAGCCCCTCCCCTTTTCCTACTTCCTTCTTCCCACCCAACAGCCAGCCTACTATTATCTGCCCCTCTGTCTTCAGCCTCCCCTGACAGCCTCTTCCTAGGAAAACTATGGCCTAGTTGTGTGGTACTGGCTGCTGAACCAGGCTCATGAAAGCACATCATTTCCCCCTGTATCTTCCTCACCACATTATTTCCTCTTTCTTTCCCACCTCCTGGCAATGCCTATATCTTCTCCTCTTCACTTGCCTCATTCTCTCCTTCTCAGCCATTCACCTGCCTACCAGTGTTCCCTCTAAGCTGAGTTAGCGTGAGCTAGCTCAAAGATTTTTAGCCTCCAGCTCACACATTTTTGTCTCAGCTCAGGAAAAATGGCCCCAGAGCATACTAATTTATGCAGTAGTTCACAACTTTAATGCCAGTAGCTCACAATTTAATACCAGTGGTGCACAAAGTAGAATTTTTGCTCCCAAGATTCTGCAGCTTAGAGGGAACACTGCTGCCTACTTGTTACCTGCTTCCATCTTCAGCTATTTTTATTATGTATTGACTTAATTTATAATCTGCCTTTCTCCACAATGGGGACCAAGGCAGCTTACACAATTTTACTCTTTTTTTGTTCAGTAAGGTAGGTTAAGCTAAAAGTATGTGATTGGCACATCACTCAGTGAACTTCCACGGAAGACTTGTGATTTGAAACAGGATCTCCCAGATTCTTCTCTTGACCTCTAATCAGTATACCACACTGGCTTTCATAGGATGAGTGCTGTTGAACAGAAGCAGGCAGCAAGACCTAGTTGAGTCATGCAAGTTGGATGATATCAAGTTACTCAAGTTTGCTGCCATTCCTGGTCCAATAAATTTTCCCTTAAAGGCCAAAACAGTCTTGGAAAAGGACCCTGGCTCCTCCCCCTGCCTTTTACTGACAGAAATTAAGCCCAGAACGTGGTGGTAGCCTAGCAACAGCCACTGTGGGCTTCCATTTCTTAAAGCTACAGGAGCTCCTTTATTATTTTTTGGGGGGTTTTAACCCACTTTGCAATGTATTTTTTTTAGATTTCAGGTTTTTATGCAAACCTAGGACATTTTTCAGCTTTGTAGAAAGATCAGACTTTGCCATTTACAGCTCTAGTTTTCAGACTTGTATCCTCAGGTTTAGCCAACTTGCCTATTTGAATATAGAAAAGAATTGAAGCAAGATGGCAACACTCACCCTTACAGAAGCAGGCTCAGTACTCAGCAACAATGGCTTGATTCAAATAGCGGCAGATATTATTTCACTATTTTCCCTTGGTGTTGGTCTGGCAGTCATAGGTCTCAGTAGCACTGTCTTTGTAAATAAGATGCCTCACTTCCGGCTGGCACAATGCCCCAGTTCCTGCTTATCAGAGCTTAAGCAAGGTACAGGCTGAGGGTAATAAGCCAGAGCCCTTTCACAGTAACAGCAAAATGGGCAGATATCCAAGGGATCTTTCTAACCTGGCTCAGGTTCCTAGATTCCTTCCCTCTTAGCAACCTTGCTAAGCTCTGGGCTTTTCAAAGTAGCTCACTGATGGATAGACCATTGTGACTTTGGGCTTCAAGGGGGGAACAGACAGAGCTAAAGCATGTAACATAGCTCCTTGCTGTTATCTGCATATATATTACTCGACATGTGCACACTTGTGCAGAATCTTCAAGTGATTTCTCCAAATATTCACAAAAATGTATCTTGTGTGCACAATGAGACAGAGAAAATGAATTATCGCTGACTTGGTGCAGCAGCCAAGACCGAGGCAGGGATGTCTTTCGGCAGATTCCAAATGCCAAAACTTATATCAAGTTCTGCGCAGTTCTCATAAGCTCAACCTCTTTGATGTAATTCAAATAAGGTTTTGTTTAAACAAGCATCATGTTCACAGCCAAGACATTCTTTGTTAGAACTGACCCAACAGGGCTGGGCAATACATTTATACCCTGCCCTAACTGCTAACCACGAAAGCAAACCAAGTGCAAAGCTAGCTCAGGGATAGTTCAAGACTGTTCTCCGAAGAATCAAAAGTTAACGCCTCTGGCTGAACAGATAACAGACGACCTTCACAGCTGTGCTGAGGAATGTGTCAGTCCACAGAGAGTCCTTCTGTAGCCAGGATACTTTTGTCCAAAGACATAGTGCAAGAAGCAGAACTATACAGAACTATGCAACCCACAACCACCACCACGTATTTGATACGATGGCAAATAAATAAAATATTGGCAAGAACCCGCTCTTGACAATTTTCCTTTATGCCTCACTGCCTGCCTTCTCAGGCCACTGTAACACTGCTGCCTGACCTCTTGGGGATGAAAGCAAAACATCTCTCTCTGCTCCCTCAGTAACTGTTCCAGGGTCACACACTGCAAAGTGCACAGCACCTCTCCGCCTGCTTCATAAGGCTGTTTGCCTCTTTCTTGTGCCAATGGCCACTTTCTTGTGCCATTCTGCTAGTCAAACATTTTAGTTGCCTTTAATATCAGGAGCCTTCCTTTCAACTCTCGAAATCTGGCAGAGATAATTCCTTGATTGAAGGATAAACATCCAAACTTTAGTCTGTCTTCAGTTCCGTTGGACAAAGGCTTAGGCGGTCTGGAAGGATAAGATAAGCTTGATGCATAGGTGACATCTATTGAGTACGTGGGCCTTACGCTTCGTTGTTATGGAGTCTGGCCCTGCAGGGCAATAGCTGCTAGTGGTGTTAGCTTCCCAAGATGGATTCTCTGGTCAAGGCTGAAAACCCGCTTGCCTGGACAGTTCCTGGAGGCGCAGCTTCTTCCGCTCCACGGCCGAGATGGGAGTCGCCTGGAGCGACTGGAAACCATCCGTTCTCCTTGTTGGCACTCTTCCAGAGACACGGAGCACTAATGTAGCGTTGTGGTTGTTAGCACTCACAAGTCCCTTCCTGTTTGGTAGACACAACCCACGTCCTCCTGGCAGATGCGTGCGAGCTGAGTCTCCAGGCACCCCGGCAACCAGACGGGTGTCTACAATGTTCGGGAAATAGGAGTATTTTCCTCACAGTTGTGATAAAGCAGTGAAGGGGAGAATGATGTGATAAGCCACTTTGGGTCCCCATCAGGGAGAAAAGCAAGATATAAATAATATAGTTCTGGAGGTCTTTCTGATTTACAGAACACAGTTTTACTAAGTCTAGTTTCAAGTAACGTTGGTATCTGATACATTGTCAGCAGCTGTTTATCTTAACTCAGTCAATACAGGTGACACAGTATGTTCCCTTTTGCCACTTTCTGAGCTCCTTTAGTTAAATCCATAGATATTTCCAAAATCTTTGGAAGAATACGATGAAAAGTCCATCAAATCATGCCTCTCCATCACACCAAGGCCAAACACAAGCTGGGATATCTGGAGAGAGAGGGTCTTTTGAGGCAAAGAGTAAAAAAGAGTGTAAAAAAAAAAGTAAAGGTAGTCCCCTGTGTAAGCACCAGTCGTTTCTGACTCTGGGGTGACGTCACATCATGACATTTTCATGGCAGACGTTTTACAGGGTGGTTTTCCATTGCCTTCCCCAGTCATCTCCACTCTACCCCCATCAAGTTGGGTACTCATTTTACCGACCTCAGAAGGATGGAAGGCTAGGGTTGCCAATCTCCAGGTGGGGGCAGGGGATCCCCCAGTTTAGAGGCCCTCCCCCTGCTTCGGGGTCATCAGAAAGCGGGGGGGGGGGGGAGGGAAGAGGAAAATGTCTGCTGGGCGCTCCATTATTCCCTATGGACACGGATTCGCACAGCCTAAAATGAAGAATTGATCCACGGGTATCTGAGGCTCTGGGGATGCTGTTTTTTTTTAGGTAGAGGCATCAAATTTTCAGCATCGCATCCAAAATACCTCTCCCCAAAATACCCTCCAGATGACAAAAGGATTGGACCAGGGGGTCCAATTCTATGAGTCGCCAAAGAAGGTGCCCCTATCCTTCATTCTTTCCAATGGAGGGAAAGCAATTAAAAAGGTGCGTGGTCCCTTTAAATGTGATGGCCAGAACTCCTTTTGGAGTTCAATTATGCTTGTCATACTCTTGCTCCTGGCTCCACCCCCAAAATCCCCAGATATTTCTTGAATTGAACTTGGCAACCCTATGGAAGGCTGAGTCAACCTTGAGCCGACTACCTGAACCCAGCTTCCGCCGGGATCAAACTCAAGTCGTAAACAGAGCTTGGACTGCAATATGCAGCTTACCACTCTGCGCCACGGAACTCCACAAGGACAAGCCTTATCTCTGAACAAATTCTCTCTCCTAACACCTACCACCAATGTTCCCTCTAAACTGAATTTGTGTGAGCTAGCTCAGTTTTTGAGCCCCTGGCTCAGACACATTTGTCTTAGCTCAGCCTGCTCAGGAAGGATGGCCCAAGTATACTAATTAATGCAGTAGCTCACAAAGTAGAATTTTTGCTCAAAAGACTCCACAGCTTAGCGGTAACATTGCTTACCATGTGATGGCTTGCTAAAGCCAAAGGACAACTATGGTACTTTGAATATGGCCTGGGATTTTTCTAACCTAAGGTTTACTTCAGCACCCAGCAGCAACAAAGATCCCCACACCCAAAATGTCTTCCAGTATCCCAAAACAATATGCTGAGCCACAGTTCTTCTTACCAGTTGGTTCATTCCACAACGTTTTCCTATTCGGCTGTGTGATGTGACCACATCATAATCACAAGCTCTGAAGCACCTGTCCATTTGTGTCACACACAAACGGCTTACACTTGGCAGGAAGAGAACTGCAGGTCTGTATAGAAATGCAATAATCCTCATTCCAGTCATTAATTTAAATAATAATAAATTAATGGGGGGAGAGAGAAACCCTTTTATATTTATTGGGTTTGGTTGGCCACCTGATTTTGAGTTTGACTACTTAGAGCCAGTTTGGTGTAATGGTTAAGTGCGTGGACTCTTATCTGGGATAATCAAGTTTGATTCCCCACTTCTCCACTTGCACCTGCTGGAATGGCCTTGGGTCAGCCATAGCTCTCGTAGGTGTTGTCCTTGAAAGGGCAACTGTTGTAAGAGCTCTTTCAGGGCCCCCCCCCACCTCACAGGGTGTCCTTTTTTGGGGGAGGGAGGTAAAGGAGATTGTGACTGCTCTGAGATTCAGAGTATAGGGCAGGACATAAATACAATATCTTCTTCTTCTAAAAGTTTGTGGTGACTACCAAACTGTTTGGATTGAGAGCAGTATGCATGCACCAGTGTATTCTTGAAAACCCCCTTGGGAGTTATCTTATTTCTTGTCAGCCCATATCAGTTTTTTTTTAAATAAACACTTTTTGAAGTGTACAAATAATAAAGGGTGAAATGCAAGGATTTTTTTTTAATCACTGGGTTTATTGTCTTTCGAACTGATTGTCTGATTGCTCAGCTGTCTTTCATGACCTGCCCACAATCCCAGGTTGTCAGCTCTGGGTTGGGAAATACCTGAAGATTTAGGGTGTGGAGTCTGGGGAGAGTGGGGTTTGGGGAGGGACCTCAGCAGGACATAATGTCATAGAGTCCACCTTCTAAAGCAGCCATTTTCTCCAGGGGAACTGACCTTGGTTGTCTGGAGATGAACTGTAGTAGTGGGAGATCTCCAGGTGCCACCTGGAATTAGGCAACCTTCATCCCAGGTAATGACCTGAAATCAACAGTTACCACCTACAGTACATGCTAACATGAAACCAAAGAACTCCACAGGTGTGGAAGCAGTAAAATTAAGCTTATCTACCAAAGCTTCCCAACTTGATGTTGAAACCTGGCAGGGAACTTTAAAAAGAGGACAAACCAATCCAAGCCTCAACTTGTACATATGGTGAAGTGATGAAACATGGTGTAGAAATTACATTCACTGTGAAGTTCTCAGCATGTCCTATGCAACTGTTCTATTCTTGCTGTGGCCCAAGAGAATAGCAGTAGAGATCAGGCATATATATAAAGCATCTGAATGAGGGAGATTATTTCTTTTAGCAATCATCTTTTGGCCTCCCCTCCCCTCTTAAGTAGCTTGTAAGCCCTTCTGAGTCAGAGATTTATAAATATATATTTTCAAACTTCTGTCAGTATTTTGGATAAGGAAGACAGTTAACTCCCTCTAAAGAAAGAAACTTTTGATGTGCTCAGATAAGTGTGGTAGAGGAGGAAAGGAAGAGCAGAACACACTGCTACAAATCACACATCTTCTTTTCTCTCTCCTCTGTTAATTGACTTGAAGCCTTTGCAACCAGGGAATCTGATTTTTCAGACAGACTGCCTCAGACCAGCCAATGCTTCACCCCTTGAATATAAGTTTGTATACATGTATGAGACACAAAGCAAGGTCCCCATCTCCCCTTTCTCATGTCCGTATGGCACTGAGAGCTCAAAGCAGCTGGCTCATGGTTGGGGGAAAACCCCCCTAAACATTTACATAACCTCCAGCCATCTCCCTACCTAGGAAGTGGATCATCCACCTCCCCCCTAACATGACAAAGATTTCCATTTTTCTAGCCCATATTTCCAAGGGCTCCTCAAAAACAGGTCCTTTTTTGGCACCAGTCAGAAAGCTCATTCAAATCTACAGGCAAAGGAAGATTTATCCAATAAGCCGTTCCCTTATGATGATACGGTGTTAGGCGTACAGCCTGAAAATGCTGTAGTGTGCAAAAAGAGAGTGAGGGTGAAAAGATGTCGGACAAGGGGAAATTCCCCACTGATTTTCCACTGGGCTGGCGATTGTCAGGTCATTATGACAGATGCCGGCTGCAGCAGCCACACACTGATTCTTGCTTTCCCCCATCTAGGACACTTGCATGCATTGTTCAGCTCTGTGCAATGAAGTTCTGTGCTTTACTGCAAACTCAAAACAGGACATGCTTGGTTCTTCCTTTCTCATTCACAGCAATAGCAAATGGCCGTACTGTAGGCTGGCAGGCAATATTAGCATTAACTGAGATTTAAAGGAAGAAGCTTTTCCCATCCTGACTGTGGATGATGTTGGGGTTGCTCATTTGTTACGAGGGCCGGATCTGACATAAATGAGACTTTGTTGGGCCGGGCCATGTGTGTCCTAAAATGTAATGCCAGGTAGAAGAGATATAAACTTCAGAGAAGACACAAACACAATTAAAGATTTTTTTAAAAAAACTTTAAACATGCTTAAAAGATTAGCACTTTTGCAATATTTGGTTTATTTAATGGTCTCTGATAACTGACACCTCTTGCCCTGAATAATAGCATCAAAATCTGGAGACAATATCTATGCTGTAGCAATCTTGAGTATGCTGTTCAGGTGTGTATCCGTAAATTACAAATCTACTTTTGACTTACTGAGATTAATCACAGAAATCTCATACTTTGAGCCTAAAACCCAGAGGAAAATATGAAATGGCTGGCTATTGCGAACTTTTGTACATAAGCTGCTTCATGAGCTTGTCAGCCAATGGAGAAAATAGAGGCTTTGCTCTGTAGCTTAACTGAGCAATCCTGGGAAAGCAAGCTGTGATGCAGAAGGAAGTAAGAGAGTAAGAGAGAGACAGAGAGAGAGAGAGAGAGAGAGAAGGAAGCAGACAACTGTGAGTTGCTTGTGGGCCTGATTTGCCCCACGGGCCACATATTTGACACCCCTGACCTATGGTCTAGTTCAAGCTTTCAACAACATTATGGCATACAATTGAAATGAGGGTGCATGGAGGCTGCTTCACACGACTAATACACATACACAGTGGCTCAACAACACAGTTCTGAAATTTTCAGTTATCAAGAGGCAAAAATGACTTTAAAATATATTCGCTCACACATATTGCAAGCTGCAGGAATCCATTACCATATGATACCATTTAATGTGACCATGATATTTCTGTTGATGTCTATAGCTAAATTTTAAAGTTTATTTGCTTCAATTATATCTCACCTTTCTTCCCAGTGGGGACTTAAAAGAATGTTTAGGAAATACATCAATGAACAGTGAGAGAACAGAGATGGTCTAACAGCAAATCACAGCCATAAGGGTTACAAGAAAAACCATAACTGTGGATCTCTGATAAAGTATCAGAGATCTAGGATATGCATTAATCAAACAAAACAAAAAAAGGGAGTCCCACATTACGCACAAATTCCAGAACCTACTCAAGAGAAACTTAAATTATCTTCAAGGCAGGCTATGTAGGATCCATTTGTTTATTTACTTACTTCTTTTATGTGACCCAAAGCACCTTACACCATTCTCCTTGCCTCTGTTTTATCCTCACAACACCCCTGTGAGGAAGTGTTAGGCAAACGTATGTGACTAGCCCAAGATTACCCCATACACCTTCATGGCAAAGTCAAGATCTGAACCTGGTCACCCAGATCTCTCTAACCCCTGCACCACATTTTTGAAAGTAAAACTATCAAGGCATTTAGATTAGTATTTAATTTGAATTTCTTACTCAAAGCCCTCCTAATGTTATTCCTAAAAGATAACACGCAGGTTAGTTGTTTCTTTCCACCAAAGCCAATTTTGTGCTCATCACGGCACAGACATACATAGCAATACGTGATCTGACTAGCTAGATACTAAAGAAAATTGAGTTTTTCCCAAATGGACCTGTTTACCTAAAATTACAAAATGAGTCTTCATATTAGTAATTGCTTCCTTTTAATTTGTTTACTGCTACCCACAGGGCTTGTATAAAACACAGCTGGCAGAACAGTAGATCTGCTTTCCTAATGATCTATAAAAGGGCAAAAAGTTCTAAGATTTAAAAAAAAAATATCCGTATAGGGAGCCCAGAAAAATACCGCTAGCTGAACAAAAGTAATTTTATCATCTGCTCAGAGATGAGTTTTACAAGTAACAGTGGAACACCAAAGGGAAACTAAGATCAGTCAGATTTTGTAGATCTCTCTCTCTCATGGAAAAAAAGACTTTTATTAGAACAATTAAACAGATGGCTGCCAAGACTATTATCAGGATTCAGACAAATTATTCCAAATTATGGGGAGCGGGGAGGAGAACTGCTTGTTAAATATTAAGCTCTCCAGTGAAAAAGAGCAGAAAGTACTTTGCAAAAGCCATCCAACTCTGAGTAGTGAGCCCTTTTCCATAAGTACTGTTTATTTATGGCATTTCTACCACACTTCTACTCCATCTGCATCCATTATGCTTATTTAAAGTATTTGTTTTTATTTATTAAGGGCATTTCTTGTTACCCCTTGAAGGTCCTGCTTGAGATGGCTTACTATTAAAACCATGGACACTTTCACATATGCTAAATAATGCAATTCCATTCCAGCTCAGCGACCATTTGCAAGTGGATTTTGCCATTTCGCAATCTAGCTGCAAAGTGCATTGTTTAGTGCATGTGAAAACATCCTACTTTACAATGCTAAAAATAATCCATTAAAAACAAGCCACTGAACATAAGCAGCACAAATACTATCCATAAAATAGAAGCATACCACTAAAATTTTGTTAAAATAAAATTCCTCATTAAGCCTGAGTAAAAATATGTTTTGCACTGGTGCCTATAAGGAAGTAAAGCAGATGCTGGGTGAGCAGGCCTGTAGCTAACCAGGGCCCACAGGGCCTGGCCCCCTGACAATTTTGGGGGGTCCTCACCCCCATCTCAAGGCCTCCTCTCTCCCTCCTCCTCCTGCGCAATGTAAACTGGGGGGGGTGGAGCCCAGGAACAGTTGCTGCCCCTCCCACACTGTTTGAAGGCTTGCTGGCCTCCCACACAATTTAAAGGACCCACCAATCTTCTCATTAGCAGGCCCTTTAAATCCGCAAGCCCCTCCCACACATGAGGGGCAGCCTCCAGTCTCTTTAGCTTCCTGTTCTCTCACCCGTGGCCCCTCCCCCCATAGCCCCTAGCTATGGGGCTACAGGTGAGCCTCAAGGGGAAGGGGGATCTAAAGCCGAGGGAGATGGCACCACAGAAAATGCCCTGTCTGTAGTCACAAAGGAGGACTTGAGGGGCAGATCTTAACGGTGGGCTGGATGGTACGGAAGACAGTCCTTAGGGTACTCCAGACCCAAGCCATTTAGGGCCTTAACGGTAAGAACCAACCCCTTGAACTGTGCCCCAGAAACAGATGAGTAACTTGCGAACGAAATATACAAGCAACGCAAAAATCTATATAACAGTTGGAATTGTACACACAAACACATCCAGCCCAGAATAATCAAGGTGCAAGTATACCAAAAGGTCTGAGGGGGGAAAGGCCTTTTCACCCAGAGCCTAAATAACGCCAAAGGTGGTGCTGCCTGAACCCTTGGCCGTGTTTCAATGGCACAATACAATTGCAGACAGGGCCCTCTCTTGTGTGAATGCTGGATAACCCTGGGCTAGCTGCAACTCTCAGCCAAATTTACCTCACAGGGTTGTTGAGAGGATAAAAAGGAGGAAGGGAGAAGATGGAAAGATATTTTAAGTCCCCATTGCGGAGAACAGTGGTAAATAAATAACTACCTGCATTGCCTCTAACAATGATCCAGGAGAATGGGAATGTTGACACAAAAGCAGAGAATCTTTCAAATTGATGCTTTAAAGGTTAAAACTGAAGGGAAGGAAAGGTCCCCTGTGCAAGCACCAGTCGTTTCCGACTCTGGGGTGACGTTGCTTTCGCAATGTTTTCACGGCAGACTTTTTACGGGGTGGTTTGCCATTGCCTTCCCCAGTCATCTACACTTTCCCCCCAGCAAGTTGGGTACTCATTTTACCGACCTTGGAAGGATGGAAGGCTGAGTCAACCTCAAACTGGCTACCTGAAAACCCAGCTTCTGCCGGGGATCGAACTCAAGTCGTGAGCAGAACTTAGGACTGCAGTACTGCAGCTTTAACACTCTGCGCCACATCCCCAAAACAAACTGGGAGCTAGTGAAAATCTTTTGGGCACCAATAAGACCGCAAAAATAAGGAGGGGGGACATCTTCTGATGTAGACATGCAAAGGCTCTGCACCAAATCTAGATAAGCAAAATATTCTACTCCACCATTTCTTCTTTGAATTCCTCTTGTGACAGGATCCCTAGGAGCTCAGGGATCAACTGATACTTTCATTCCCCTTAGGTTCCTAGATCCAAAAGGAGCAACCACAAAAGTGGAGAACAAAAAGGAGGGGAAGCAGAGAAAATGATGGTGAATAATCACTCTCAGCTATGCGAGAGATTTCTTCAGCCACAAGTGCCCCCCCCCCCCCCATTTCAGTAAGTAACCAACACAGTGGTAGGGTTGATATGCACAGCAAGGTTAGGCAGAAGATGGCAACACAATATGGTCACCAGTGTCCTGGTCCCAGATTACAACAGATATCCAGGTGACAGAGACCAGTTACCCTGGAGAAAATTACTGCTTCTGAGTGTGGACTCTATGGGATTATTCCCTGCTGGGTTCCATCCCCTCCCCAAATACTGCTCTCACCAGGTTTTACCCCAAATCTCCAGGAATGTCCCATCCCACAGCTGACACCCTTAGGCACAAGCAATCTGAATCTATCATTTTCCTCCAGATTTCTTAAAAAACTGACTTGATCTGAAAACCTAATTTCAAGCGAAACACAGCCGCTACATAAAAAATCTGTCAAACCCCATGGGGGAAAAAAAAATCTCTTTTACCAAACCCTTTTCTAAATTCTAAAACTGGTCTTAGAAATATGTTGTAGGTAGGAAAATATTGCAGAAATTTTAACAGACCCAAAGCTGAGAAAGTGTTTTTGTCCTTATAGGACTCTGCATTCCCTCAAATGTCAGACCTCAGCAAAAATTCCAAACAGAACCAGTAAACACCATCTCCACAGCATTATGAGGAATCACATTATGCATAAATTATAATTATGTGAAATTGCTCACTAGAAAGCACTCCTCAAGTTAAGATGCAAGCCATGAGTTATTCATGCAATGAAATTTGTTTCCACAAACGATGTGCTAATATTAAGACAGTTTTTGCTTCACGTTGCTGTAATGGAGTGGCTTTTAATTGCAAAGTTGGGAATGAGTGCAATTAAGCTTAATAATCAGTTCAAATATACTAATATGCTGGCATTTAACACTGCTGATTTTAATATTTTATTTACCAGAAACATCGGCCTGAGGCTAAAAACATACATCATCAAATACAAACTGTAAAAGAAAAAAATTCTCAGGGTTGTTAAGAGAATGCTATTGTTCAATCTGTGTGATGGAGCCGTTTCAAAGCAGTAATAAAAATGTGAGCTAGGAAAACCTCTTTTTATAGATTTCTTATTTTAAAAAAGCCACAATTAACAGAGCCCTACTTGTTATCTATATTTTACCACACTACACACAGATCTCCATCACCAAGCACTTTGCCCGCCTTGCTTTTCAAGACGTATTTATAAAGCGAAGCAGACGCAGGTGTTCTTTGCAGAACAGGTCTGAGGTTTCCTCCTAATCAGTTTTCCCCGCAAAAAGTTTATCCCCTGCCAATGCAAGAGCGAGTAACTTTCTTTCCGACTCCACGCAGGAAGAGTAAACACCCAGCAGCTATCTCAAGGCTTGTTTAAGAGCAGCAGAAAAACGCGCTATTCCAAAAATTAAAAAAAAAAAAAAAGCAAACACGAATTGCTGTGCAAGTTACAGAAAGGGGAAAAAAACATAAGACGAATTGTAGCGTCGGGCAATTTTAAGCGCAGATGCCCACCGGCTCACCTTTCAGCCCAGCCCCGAGATGGGCTGAAGACACAAGCACACGCCCATCAGCTCTGCCTTAGAGCGGAAACAATGGGAGTGAAAGAGCAGCCTTAGCTCGCTAGCCCGTCTAACTGGAGAGAGGCTACTAGAAGCACCTAACCCTCCCCGTTTTACTCCATTCCTGCCATTGGTTTGGGGGCGAGGGCGCATCAAAGGAAACCTTCAACTTTAGGGAGAGCCTTTACTCACCAAACAAGGTAAGAGCCATTGCAAAACGGAAGCCAGGCGCAGGATCACGGCGGGGCTGGTCAGGCAGACTTGGCTGGACATTGGCTCTGCGGCGCGCACCGGCGGCAGCCCAAACAAAAGTTAGCCTTGGCACATTGTCGTCGGGAGAGAGAGAAAAAAGCCGCTTGCTTGAAGCTGCGGGGAAATTACAGCAGCCCGGGGGATGTTTGAATGGGAAAGGAGGGGCGGGTGAAGCTGCGTCAGAAACTGGGGAGGGAAATGGCGAGCCCAGAGAAGGAGGAGGGGGGGAAGAAAGAAAACTTGAGGCGCAGCAAACAGCTGTTGCCTCGCAGAGCCCGTGTGCCGCGCTCTCCCCACCCACTCGCTCCGGCTGCAGCCTTCAGGCTCGGGTAGCCATCTTGCTTCACCACATGACCAGCTTTCTCCTCCGTCCTGCCTTCCCCCGGCTTGCAAAACCCTCTCGGAGTTCCCATGGCAACGGGAATTCAGGTGACCCCCCCCTCTCACTTCCCAGTCATCACCCCTTACAGACAGGCCCTGGGAGACTGGAGCAAGGAGGGGAGGCGCAATGTAAGCACGCACCCAGGACAGGGATGGCTTGGATAGATTTTGAAAGGAAGGGTCCATCTTTCCTCTTGCTAACTTTACTGTACAGAGCAGCTTTCGGTTGTTCCCACCCTCCGTCCAGATAAGCATCCTGCAATGTTCCTACCTCCAGACATTCAAATTTATACTCTTTCAGGCTTCATCACCCTGTTGCGTATTGTGCTATCCCTGGGCGCCAGCAGTAATTTGCAATGGGATTTGCCAGTGTGGACGAGACAATTCGGTTGCAAATAAGCACTATAGCACAACAGTAGGGCGATAATCAACAAAGTAGCCCCGTTGTCTACATTATGGGATAATTGGTGATGGTGGAAAGTGGCATCAAGTCACAACTGACTTGTGACAATCCTTTAAGGGCAGGAGATGTTCAGAGGTGGTTTGTCATCTAGGGATAATTAGAACTCACAATTCAGAATCCTACTGTACTTATGTAATGATGTTGAAATGGTGGTGAAAATCACCTCCCCCCCCCCATTTCCTTACCCATCCTTATTGCAAATACACAGGGCCGGATCTAGGGGGGGCAGAGGGGGGTGCTTGCCCTGGGTGCCACCGGAGTGGGGGGCGCCAAATTGGATATGGAGTCCATTCTATTCTATGAGCCCATAAGGTAGAATGGGCCCATAAGGGGGCGCCATTTTTTAATTCCCCCCCCCCCCCACAAAAAACATGTACATCCGGTCCTGCAAATACAGTAGGGCTGTTCAATAAAACTAATCTGTGCTAAATGATGGCAGGAGGGTAGGGGGGGGTAGAGGGTGTCTCCGTTTGGTTTTTTTCTGTTTCCCCCCCCTCTCGAGCTCAGAGTTTGGAATTCATTGTTATGAGTCTGGGGGAGGAAGGGAGGGTTCTAGGGTGGGATGAATGTTGGGATTGGTGGAGAATAGCATTTGTGTACTGCCTAAAGAAGTACTCCGTGGCGCAGAGCGGTAAAGCTGCAGTACTGAAGTTCTAAGCTCTGCTCATGACCTGAGTTCGATCCCGGTGGAAGATGGGTTCAGGTAGCCGGCTGCAGGTTGACTCATCCTTCCGAGGTTGGTCAAATGAGTACCCAGCTTGCTGGGGGCAAAGTGTAGATGACTGGGGAAGGAAATGGCAAACCACCCCGTAAAGTCTGCCATGAAAACATTGTGAAAGCAACGTCACTCCAGAGTTGGAAATGACTGGTGCTTGCACAGGGGACTACCTTTTTACTGTCTAAAGGGAGTGATTCCTCCTCATCTCAGTGATGTTTGGTATTCCCAATTGTGGTTATTGCTGAATGTGGAAGCTGGGGGAGAAATGTTTCTGTATGTTGATATATAGATATATGGATAAAAGTATATTTTTAATTCCAGGAAGTTATCTGTGGGAGAGGGGGCATCATTATGATGTTAGGGGTGCGGGGTACTGATTTCCTGTTTCATTCAGACTGCCTAGATAATGATAACAGGGAGAGAGCATTGTATACTTTTTGTTTATGTTTGTTTTGTCCTCACATATATTTTGTGTATGTATTGTTTTTGCGTACTTGTATTGGCTTTTTTCTGATTAAACAATTAAAAAAACTAATCTGTTCTGTTTGAAAATGCAAAAGCTGAATTTTTATTTAAACAAAAACATCACAAAACAGCAGGCTGTTCAATAAGACTGCAGAAATAAGGGGGAAAGCTGGGTCATACTGAGATGGATCAAAAGGGGGCTAGGTAGGAAACAGATCATGAGCAAAAACTGGCAGAAGGAGAGCAACTGGCATGCCAGTTTATGTGGAAAGGGACAGTCCTTCAGATATGTGAGTCACACACACACAAAGTTGCCTTATATTGCCTCAGACCATCAGTCCAGCAAGGTCAGTATTGTTGACTTTGACTGGCAGCCGCTCTCCAAGGTCTCAGGCTTTCACATCACCTACTGCCTGGACCTTTTTAAGTGGAGATGCCAAGGGCTGAACCTGGGACTTCCCACCTATCTGTAATGCACCTATCAAGCCAGCCTGTGCCATTGTGTGTAGGCCAAATTTTATGGATGGATGGAACATTTTTCTAAATATTTTTCTCTTCTACTACTATCTAATGTTGTTTATTCACTTGTCCTGTTTTAAATAAGGCAGGTCTGGCCATGTTTCTCTCTAGCTCAGTTGGTACCGAATAAATAACTACCTTAAATTTACATAGAGGAGCAGCCAGGATCCAGGGTTATCCTGCATATCAAGAATGCACTACATGTCAACAGATGTCACAAAGTGAAAAGTTTTGAAAAAAATGCAAACAGTAGACAGAAAACGAAAAATTGACAGCATTGAAGGGTTTTGAGAACTATGAAGTAATGGAGAAGGATGTATAGGTTTTGAGAACTATGAAGTAATGGAGAAGGATGTATAGCATTGGATGGCATAGTGTGGGAGTCAACGTGTTGGACTAGGATCTGCTATGGAAGCCTACTAGGTGCCCTAGGGTTGTCAGGTCCCTTAAGAATATAAGAACATAAGAGAAGCCATGTTGGATCAAGCCAATGGCCCATCCAGTCCAACACTCTGTGTCACACAGTGGCCAATATATACACACACACACACACACTGTGGCTAATAGCCACTGATGGACCTCTGCTCCATATTTTTATCCAATCCCCTCTTGAAGCTGTCTATGCTTGTAGCCACCACCACCTCCTGTGGCAGTGAAATCCACATGTTAATCACTCTTTGGGTGAAGAAGTACCGTACTTCCTTTTGTCTGTTTTAACCTGACTGCTCAGCAATTTCATTGAATGCCCACGAGTTCTTGTATTGTGAGAAAGGGAGAAAAGTACTTCTTTCTCTACTTTCTCCATCCCATGCATAATCTTGTAAACCTCTATCATGTCACCCCACAGTCGACATTTCTCCAAACTAAAGAGCCTCAAGTGTTTTAACTTTTCTTCATAGGGAAAGTGTTCCAAACCTTTAATCATTCAAGTTGTCCTTTTCTGGACTTTTTCCAATGCTATAATATCCTTTTTGAGGTGCAGTGACCAGAATTGTACACAGTATTCCAAATGAGACCGCACCATCGATTTATAAAGGGGCATTATGATACTGGCTGGTTTGTTTTCAGTTCCCTTTCTAATAATTCCCAACATGGCGTTGGCCTTTTTTATTGCAGTTGCACACTGTCTTGACACTTTCAGTGAGTTATCTACCACAACCCCAAGATCTCTCTCTTGGTCAGTCTCTGCCAATTCACATCTCATCAACTTGTATTTGTAGCTGGGATTCTTGGCCCCAATGTGCATTACTTTGCACTTGGCCACATTGAACCTCATCTGCCACGCTGACGCCCACTCACCCAGCCTCAACAGATCCCTTTGGAGTGACTCACAATCTCTCTGGTTCTCACCACCCTGAACAATTTAGTGTCATCTGCATACTTGGCCACTTCACTGCTTACTCCCAACTCCAAATCATTAATGAACAAGTTAAAGAGCATGGGACCCAGTACTGACCCCTGCGGCACCCCACTGCTTACTGTCCTCCACTGCAAAGGCTGCCCATTTATACTCACTCTCTGCTTCCTATTAATTAGCCACTTTTTGATCACAAGAGGACTTGTCCTTTTACTCCATGACTCTCGAGCTTACTAAGGAGCCTTTGATGAGGAACTTTATCAAAAGCTTTCTGGAAGTCAAGGTAAACAACATCTATTGGGTCCCCTTTGTCCACATGTTTGTTCACCCCCTCAAAGAACTGTAACAGGTTAGTGAGGCAAGATCTTCCCTTACAGAACCCATGCCGAGTCTTCCTCAATAACTTGTGTTCATCAGTGTGCTTGTTCATTCTGTCCTTGATAATGGTTTCTACCAACTTTCCCGGTATTGAAGTCAGACTGACTGGCCTGTAATTTCCCAGATCTCCTCTGGAACCCTTTTTAAAGATGGGGGTGACATTTGCTACCTTCCAGTCCTCAGGAACAGAGGCAGATTTCAATGAAAGATTACATATTTTTGTCAGGAGATCCACAAGTTCACCTTTGAGTTCTTTCAGAACTCTTGGATGTATGCCATCCGGACCTGGTGACTTATTAGTTTTTAATTTGTCAGTCAGTTGTAGGACCACCTCTCTTGTCGCCTCAATCTGACTCAGGTCTTTCAACACCCCTTCCAAAATTAGTGGTTCTGGAGCAGGCAAACACTTCTCATCTTCCACAGTGAAGATGGAGGCAAAAAATGCATTCAGTTTCTCAGCCATTTCCCTGTCCTCCTTCAGTAATCCTTTTACCCCTTGGTCATCCAAGGGCCCCACTGCCTCCCTGGCTGGTTTCCTGCTTCTAATATATTTGAAGAAATTTTTATTGTTGGTCTTTGTTTTTTGCAATATGCTCCTCATAGTCCCTTTTTGCCTGCCTGATCACAGTCTTGCATTTGATTTACCAAAGCCTGAGTTCCCTTTTATTAATCTCACTTGGACTAGCTTTCCACCACTTAAAGAAGTCTTTCTTACTTTTTACAGCTTCCATTACGTTGTTTGTCAACCATGCAGCCCTTTTCTTATACCTGTTTGTGCCTTTCCTAACTTGTGGTATATAGTTTATCTGAGCTTCTAGGATTGTAGTTTTAAATAGCCTCCAAGCTTCCCCAAAGGTTTTGACTGTATTTACCTTTCCTTTCAGTTTCCTTTTCACATGCCTCCTCATCTCAGAGAATTTACTCCTTTTAAAGTTAAACGTGGTTGTGCTGGTCTTTTGGGGCAACTCCCTATTTATACAAATGGTGAAATCAATAACGTTATGGTCACTGCTCCCAAGCAGTGCGATCACTTTTACATCTCTCACCAAGTCTTGGGCATTACTTAGGACCAAATCCAGGATCGCCCCACCCCTGCTAGGTTCTGTGACAATCTGCTCCATAGTACAGTCATTGAGAGCATCTAGAAACTCAATCTCTTTCTCTCGACCTGAACACATATTGACCCAATCAATCTGCGGGTAGTTAAAATCACCTATTACAACACAGTTTTTACGTTTAGCCACTATCTTTAATCCTTCCATCATATTATAATCATCCTCTATCTTTTGATTTGGTGGACGATAACAATCTCCCATAGTTAAATTTCCTTTTGGGCCCTCTATTTCGACCCAAAGCATTTCTAGAAGGGAATCTAATTCTCTGATCTCAGTCTTACTGGACCGTATACCCTCTCTGACATACAGAGCCACCCCACCTCCAACCCTTTCCTCTATCCTTCCGATATAACTTATATCCAGGAATCACCGTGTCCCACTGGTTGTCCTCATTCCACCAAGTTTCTGAAATTCTCACAATGTCTGTGTTTCCCCCCAACACTAAACATTTCAACTCAACAATTTTACTTTGAATACTTCTAGCATTTGTATACAAACATCTATAATTTCCCAGGCAAGTTAGGCCCGCAACCTTCCTCCTGCTGCCTCGAGACTTTGGCAGACAGTCCATACTGTTTGTCACCATCTCAGCGGACAACTCTGATCCATTACCCGGTAGAAAAGTAACAGCTAACCCTTCATCTCTTTGAGATGAGTCCTCCCAAACCAGAGACGTTTCATCTCCTGTTGGCTTTCCCCCAAGATTTAGTTTAAAAACTACTCTGCCACCTTTTTGATTTTAAGCGCCAGCAGCCTGGTTCCATCTGGGGACAAGCCTGGCCCCTTCATCTTGCCAGCTGGGGAATTTGGAGGGCATTCCAGAAGTGATGTCATCATGGTGGGGCCATGGTAGACTCATGACCCTCCAGCCCCTGTGGAGCATACAGCCTGTCCCTACCACCAGGACCCCAATGGGACGGCAGTGAACACACCTCCCTCCTTCCTGCCAAGCCAGATGGTGAGGGAAATCCTGGCGGCTAGCTGGGCAGAGCAAGGCCCTGGCCCTGGGAAGATCAAGCAGTGGGCAGATTCAGTGGCAGTCAGGGCTCCCTGTTCAAGCAGGCTGGAGGAGGGAGGAGAGAACTGCCACAAGGGTGAGACAGGCCCAAAGCAAGTCAGCATGTCAACCTGGCCCTACCTTGCTACAAAGAGCCTGACAGATGCATCAGCCAGCATTGGCACAGTCAGCCAACACCAGTCTGGCCCAACCCACAGTGTCAGACTTAAATAAGGATGCAGCCAGCCCCTCTTGGCCCATCTAAGACCTCAGGCAATCTCCAGGGGTGGGAAAAGATCTGCCCCAGTGATAGCAACTGGTGGGGGCCCACCAAAGGTGGAGACAGGGCATGACACCACCCAATAATGCTGAAGCAGCCCTGACAGATGTGATGATGTCACTTCTGTGTGGCGTCAGTTTGTGTGTGGGGGTTTCCTCCACCAGCCAGTTGCCAGGCAGCAGGTTGAAGCCCCAAAAGCAAGGAAATTCCCTGCACGGGCCTGGGGAATGGCAACCCTAACTGGTAACTTAGTGCATGTCACTCTCTCAGCCTACCCTGCTTAGCCTACCCTCACAGGGATGTTGGGAGTATAAAATGGAGGAAGAACCATCTTGTCAATTGCTTTGGGGCCTTCTCCCTGGAGAGGAATGCAGAGCAGAAATACCTTAACCAAGGGTGCCCAACTTTCTTGAGTTTGTAGGCACCTCTGAAATTCTGACTGAGGCTGCGATCACACATGCTTTAATAATGCAGTTTCAACGCACTTTGTCATGCACTTTCCAACTGAATTTTACTGTGTGAACTGGCAGAATGCAGTTTGAAAGTGGATTGAAACTGCATTATTTAGCATTTATGATCACAGTCACAGTGTGGTGGACACAGCCACAAAATGGCTGCCACAGTTTACCTCCAGTCATACTGTGGATATCCTTGTATTGTGGCGGCAACTGCTGCCAAAGCAATGTTGTTAAAATCTGCATGGCCAATCAAATCTCTAATGGCCACGTGCCCCGTCTGGAACGGCCCACTTTCTAAAAAAAAATGTGTGTGATGTGGGGGAAAACAGCTTTTTGTGGACATATAAATGGTTTTATGAACACAGGAACAGAACACTCTATTTCAACTCACTTTCATAATTGCAGTGCACAGGACTCTCAAATTAAAACCCTCAGCAGAAGGAATGCCTCTTGCATTACGTGATTAAGTGTTACATTAAGACTCAAAGCATATTTGTGTGTTGTTTCAGTATAGATGCACATTGCCAATATCAGACAAGATCTAGGGATGCTAAGAGTGTTTTGAAAATCAGTCTTGTTTAGGTTTGCCAAGGTTTTTATTTTCAAAAAACCTGGTGCACCAACACACACAACATTTTTAAAATTAAAAATAGGTTTGAATTATTGACTTATCTAGAAAAGGTTTATTCCACCATTCCAGGAAACCTGCCCAGGGCAATATACAAAATAAAACATTATATAAACCATAAAACAATAAAAACATTAAAAGATGTTAACCCAGCATTAAAAACCCAGTCACAACATACAGATTTCAATAACTGAGCAGCTTAAAAAGATTTAACAGTTTTCAGGTTAAGGGCACACTATAAAAATGGTGTTAAAAGACAAACCCCCTAATTAAGAGGCTGGGTAAACAGAAATTTGGGCCTGGTGCCTAAAAGACAATAGCTTAGGCACAAGGCAAGCCTTAGGGGAAAAGTGCATTCCATAGCAAGTGTTGCCAGCCTCTAGATGGGTTTTGGATATCTCCCCGAATTACAACTCATCTTCAGATGAAAAAAGTCAGTAGGGTGAACTCTATGTTGTTATACCCTACTGTGGTCCCTTCTCTCTCCAAACCATGCTCTGTCCAGGCTCCACCCCCAAATCTCAGGAATTTCCCAATGAATTGGAAACCTGAGGAATGCCGCTACTGAAAAGCCTAGGCTTCTCAATCCCCAGGTCCCAGCGGGGATCCCCTGGTTTTACAGGCTTCCCCCCAGCCAGCTGGTCGGTGGGGGGAAGCTCCTCCCCCACAGCCACCACTTACCTCTAGATCTCCGGCAGGTTTAGAAACCTGCAAACAGGTCTCCTTCAAAATGCTTGTGTGTGCGCCTTTAAAGTTGAGCAGGAAGCATGAAGTACTTCATAGGGAAGGGTCAATAGCAGAAGCGCTTCAAAGCACAGCCCCTCCATTTGTTTTGCTTTCGTTTTAGAGCAAGTAAATGGTGGGTATGAGTTTGCGTGTGTGTGTGTGAGAGAAAGCAGTGTAGCTAGGGCTGCCAATCCCCAGGTGGGGGCAGGGGATCCTCCGGTTTGGAGGCCCTCCCCCCCCTTCAGGGTCATCAGAAAGTGGGGGGAGGGGAGGGAAATGTCTGCTGGGAACTTCGTTATTCCATATGGAGTATTATTCCCATAGGAAGTAATGGAGAATTGATCCATGGGTATCTGAGGCTCTGTGGGGGCTGTTTTTTGAGGTAGAGGCACCACTGCCTCTTCCCAAAATAACCCCCAAGTTTCAAAAAGATTTGACCAGGAATTCCAATTCTATGAACCCCAAAAGAAGGTGCCCCTATCCTTCATTATTTCCTATGGAAGGAAGGCATTTTAAAAGGTGTGCTGTCCCTTTAAATGTGATGGCCAGTACTCTCTTGGAGTTTAATTATGCTTATCACACCCTTGCTCCTGGCTCCACCCTCAAAGTCTCCTGGCTCCACCCCCAAAGTCCTCAGATATTTCTTGAATTGGACTTGGCAACCCTAGAAAAGCCCTGTCTCTAGTTGCTACCTCACCTCTGAAGGCATGGCCTGGAAGAAGACCTGGACAATTATGGGAGGAGGCAGTCCTTTAAGTACCCTAGAAGAAGAAGAAGAAGATATTGGATTTATATCCCGCCCTCTACTCCGAAGAGTCTCAGAGCGGCTCACAATCTCCTTTACCTTGCTCCCCCACAACAGACACCCTGTGAGGTGGGTGGGGCTGGAGAGGGCTCTCACAGCAGCTGCCCTTTCAAGGACAATCTCTGCGAGAGCTATGGCTGACCCAAGGCCATTCCAGCAGGTGCAAGTGGAGGAGTGGGGAATCAAACCCGGTTCTCCCAGATAAGAGTCTGCACACTTAACCACTACACCAAACTGGCTCAAAACCAGGGCTTTTTGAGTAGCAGGAATTCCTTTGCATATTAGGCTACACCCCCCTGATGTAAGCAGTCCTCCAAGAGCTTACAGTAGGCCCTGTAAGAGTCCTATAAGCTCTTGGAGGATTGGCTACATCAGGGGTGTGTGGCCTAATATGCAAATGAGTTCTTGCTACCAAAAAAAGCCTTGCCTAGAACTGTACAAACAATACAGAATCTTGACTACTACAAGTTTCTGACAACAAATATTTAAGAAGGTTGTTTATTAAGATGACAAGGATCTAATCAATGAACATTTAAGAAGGTTGTTTACTAAGATGACAAGGATCTTATCAACATATGGCAACTTTCCCTGTAGTGTAGGCCAACCCTGGCAACCAGCAGAAGGGTTGGAGGCAGGGAAGTGTATGACATCACTGTGTCACTTCTAGGGAAACCCAGCAGTGATGTAGGATATAGGGTTGCCAGCCACCAGCTGGGGCCTGGAGATCTGCTTTTACAACTGATCTCCAGCTGGCAGAGATCAGCTCCTCTGGAAAAAATGGCTGCTTTGAAAGGTGCACTCCATGGCATTGTACCCTGCTGAGGCCCCTCCGCTTCCTAAACCCCATCCTCTCTTGGATCCACCCTGAAAGTCTCCAGGTATTTTCCAACACATACCTGGCAACCCTAGTAGGGTAGCTTTAAGAACAACTGGGAACTCCAAAAACACCCTCCAAAGCAGCCATTTTCTCCAAGGAAATTGATCTTCGTCATCTGGAGATCAGTTGTCATTCTGGGAGATCTCCAGGTTCCACCTGGAGGTTGGCAAATAGGCTTGGGAAATACTTGGAGATTCTGGGGGTGGAACCTGAGGAGGGCAGGGTTTGCGGAGGGGGGAGACTTCAATGGGGGCATAAAGCCCTTCAGTCCACCTTCCAAAGCAGCCATTTTCTCCAGGTGAACTTATCTCTGTTGCCTAGAGATCAGTTGTAATCCCAGGAGATCTCTAGCCACCACCTGGAAGCTGACAACCTTACCATCAAGATAAATCTCTTCAATATACTGGAGTTATCATCAAAATCAGACCCAAAAAAAGTGAACAGTGTCTGTGGCGTTTGTTTCAGCTGTCTTTGGAAGCTGTATTTGAGTGCAGATATGTTGAAAGTTGCTGGTTAACTTCAAGGAATAACTCTTTGTACATTCAGTGTCAGTAAACTGGCACAGCATACAGAAAGCAACCCCCCCCCCTGCCCCTGCCCCATATTTTCCCAAATAAAAGAGAGCTGTATGTCAGAGCTGTATGCAGATTTAAAAACAAGGAGCAGCTGATTTCAAACACAAAAGAGTGAAAGACCTGCAATTACTTTTCAACTCCTCAAGTAGCAGCGTATGGTGTATTAAAGCAGCGCAGCTGATTATTATGTAAAATACAGATTGTTGCTGGATATCTGAAATGGTCATTCAGATTCTTTTCTCTGGCTAGTAATTTCACCTTTTGAAAGCCTCATGAAGTCCTGGAACAGGTATAGGGGCCAGGTCATTCTTTCTCACCCCACTACAAAGTGCCTATAGTTTTTGTTCTTTTCAGCAAGTGTTAATGAAGCAGCTTAAAGACAGTAGCTGGGGGTAGGGTGGCAGTATCAGCAGCTGTTCTGTTGCCCAGTGCAAGGTGAACTCTATGGGCAGTTCATCTGGCCAATCGAAGAGCTCTTCTAAGAGTGTGCCCAGAAAGTTTGCCACATTCCTGCCCTCTGCAAGCAGTTGCCAATCTCCAGGTGTGGCCCAAAGTTCTCCCAGAATTACATCTGATCTCCAGACCATATATATCAGTTCCCCTGGAGAAAATGGCAGCAACAGATGGCAAGCTCTCATCAATTCTAGGTGAAATCCCTCCCAAAATCCCCCCATTGGCACTACCCCAAATCTCCAGGAATTTCCCTTGCCAGAACTGGCAGCCCTTCTGACTGTTCCTATCATTGAAGCAGAACAGATCAAATCACATGTGAAACAGTGGAAGTGAAACAGAAGGTTATGGTGAAAGGAACAACTTTACACTTGGAAAGACTCCTGTGCATTGAACTGAATTGTGAGTTCATACATGAAGCTTTCTTAGACCCGGAGATGCCAAGCTGATGCAAAAAGCATCACCTTTGGAACTTCTGCTTACCATGAAGATGTTAAAGAAAAGGAATCTGGATGGGGTGGGGGGCAGATATGCTATCAAGAAAGCAATTAGATGGGTTGCCAACCTCCAGGTAGCATTGGAGATCTCCCGCTTTACAATTGATCTCCTGTAGACCAAGATCAGTTCCCCTGGAGAAAATGGCTACATTGGAGGGTGACTCTATGGCATTGTGCCCCACTGAGGTCCCTTCCCAGGCCCCACTCCAAAATCCCCGAGAATTTCCCAACCCAGCTGGCAACCATGATGGGCACTCTTCAAAATCTAAAAACTGAGAAATTGTGCAGGTTCATTCAATCTTCTTATGACAGAACACTATCAGGCAATTCTTATCTTGGGAGCATGCCAACTATGATTGTGGGGCGGTGTGGGGGGCAAGGAAGGAGAGACAGAATGGTAGAAGCACTTTGTACGCACATGCTGTAGTAGACCAAGGTAAAGAAGCAGTACTTTGGATTCCCCAAGTAAAAGTCATGTAGGGCATTCCTTGGACAGCTCTGGCCTAAACTGGTTGATCTTGTTGCTGTACATTCCAACCTTGAAGACTACAGTTACATACATTCAGGCCAAGGCTATATCTTTCAAGTGATCTATATAAGGAAGCCTAATCAGCTGTTTAAAGAGAGCAGGGAATGCATGTGAACAACTGCTGCTGCCATAGTTTATTTGCTTTCCCCCCTTGACCTGTGTCCCTTTGCTCCTCACATCACAAAAAGAATGTCAGCAGTTAATACATTCCTTTCAAGAGATTTCACAGGTTTGCAAACCTTAAGAGACAGGAAACCAGAAACATATACATAGAAGTGGCAATCATTTCTCAATCCAGAAGCAACAATAGGGGAATGCCTTAGGCCAACTAAAACTTGGCAAAGGATTTTGGATTGGATCCAAAGGTGACGTTCTAATAAATAGAGTCTCACCAGTTATGGTAGCATAACAATACTTCCACTGATGAAGAAGGGAAAAGGTCATTTCTGCTGATTTCCCTTCCTGTCGCAGACCTCCACTTTATGGTCAATGTCTCTGGTGGTCTTTGGGCCCCCATAGTCAGAACTTTAGGGGGAAGGTGAAGCCAAGAGGGAGCCTATAAATGCAGTTTCCTTCTCTTCTTCCAGCAGCAGGTAAACATGGAAACAAGGAGAAGTCCTTTGGTCCCATTATCTGCTATAGTGTTTAGACACCATCAAAAGAACAGGGTGTTGCAAAGCACTAAAACTCAAGTGTGACTGAACAAGAGAAATCAGAAGACTGCCATTGAAGGTACAACCCTTTCCTTAGGGCTACTTTAACTAAAAATGTAGATCCTATGTTTGTACAGCAAGTTATACTTGGACTAAGGACATGTTTATTATCCAACTTCAGTCTGTATGTTCTTGGCAATGTTGTTCCAGTTACTAGCTACAAGCCTCACAAATTTATTTATTTTATTTATTTATTTTGTACATTTATAAAGGGCTCAGGGCAGAGTCCAACAAGTTAAAACGTTAAAACCAACAATAAAACATCAAAATAGTTAAAATAATTAAACCAATACTTTAAGTATTAAACAAGCCCAGTTGAAAACGGTAGGAACAGAGGAAGACCCAACGTGAGATGGATGGACTCAATAAAGAAAGCCATAGCCTTCAGTTTGCAAGACCTGAAAAAAATGCATTTGGAGTTCATTAATTCATAGATGGATGGCACATCACACCCCCCACACCAGACTATAATGCAACCTGCACAATTATGTTGCCTTGAACAACCCCCCTCTTCCTTTTAGTTTTTACCAGGCCTTTTTTTTTTTGAAGAAAAAGAACAGCAGGGACTCGTTTGCATATAAGGCCACATCCACTGACACCAAGCGAGCCAGAACTGCTATGCTTACAGTCAGGGGTGGAATTCTAGCAGGAACTCCTTTGCATATTAGGCTACACACCCCTGATGTAGCCAATCCTCCAAGAGCTTACAAAAAAGAGCCTTGTAAGCTTTTGGAGGATTGGCTACATCAGGGGTGTATAGCCAATTTCACTCCTGCTCACAGTAATGTGAGCTACTGAACTTGTGTGTATTCTAAGTAGTTATCATGAAGTGATTGTGGTTACCCTTATGTATTGTAGATGTGTGAGGTTAATTTAAACATGTTAATTTAAGTTCTGTCAAAAGTGGGTGGCCGGAAGAAGAGGTGTAATCTCCATGCATATATCTAGAATGTGTGTTGCCAACTTATCAAGCTGCTTTGAGTAGTTCTACATTCTTGGGATATTTTCACTACACTTCAGTGTGATTTATATTAACTTGCTATGGTCGTGGGAGTCTACAGTGGAAGTCCATTGCAAGTCACATGAAGTTCAGCATGCTGCATTAATGACTGTTTTCATGTTATGAGTTCAATGAAATTGTACAATGACTAAATAGTGTATGAACTGTCAACAAAGTAACTTTAGGAATGCTTACAAGTGAGAGGTTATATGTATTTGGGTTTACTGCATGGATATTTAAGTGTATTTTGATAATCTGGTCCGTGGTTTCTTTGCTTATTTGAGTATTGCTTTAGACAGGACTACTATAGAGAAAAAACCACAAAACTGCAGCTGCATGTTTTGTTTTGAGGAAGGCAGCAACATAGTACAGAAGAATGAAGTTTCAAGTTAGTAAAGAGGAAGGTGAGTTCATTCATGCTCACAGGATGTTGTGTGGGATGTTACTTACATTTTTAGCTATATATAAAATTGAAATTATACAGATAATTTACATGGAATGTTTGTAGATATTTCATTCAGCTCTGAATCTTGCAGTAAATAAATTGTATAGGTAAGTCACCACTACCCAACTGCTGAGAGCCAGCATGGTGAAGAGTGGCGGACTCTAATCTGGAGAACAGGGTTTGATCCCACCCCCCCTGCTCCACACAAAACCTCCTGGGTGACCTTGGGGAAGGCACAGTTCTCTCAGAGCAGTTCTCTCAAGAGCAGTTCTCTCAGAGTGCTCTCTCAGCCCCACCTACCTCACAGGGTGTCTGTTGTGAGGAGGGAAAGGGAAGGTGATTGTAAGCCACTCAGAGACTCCTTCGGGTAGTGAAGGTTGAGGGTATAAAACCAACTCTTCTTCATCTTCATTAGAAAAACACAAAAGCATTCTTTTAATTTTACCTTGCTGAGGGGAAAATCATTTTCACATTAAGCAGAATAGCTGGGTTTTTTACATCGCTTTTCTCTACCTTGAGGTGTCTCAAAGCCGCTTACAATACCCTCTTCCCACAACAGGTGGAGCTGAGAGAGTTCTGAGAGAAGCGTGACTAGCTCAAGATCACCTAGCAGGCTTTGTGTGGAGAAGTCAGGAATCAAACCCTGTTCTCCAGATTAGAGTCCACCACTCTTTACCATGACACCATGCTGGCTCTCAGTAGTTGGAAGTGGTGATTTATCTATACAAACTTATACTGCAAGATTTTATTTATTTATTTATTTGATTTTTAGCCTGCCCTTCCCATAGAACAGGCTCAGGGCGGGTTACATCATAAAAACAATCAACAGTAAAAAAACAATAAAAGACCAATTTAAAAATATATATATAAAATCTAAAACTACAGCGTGACAATAGAGACTAAAATGGCAGGTTCTGCCTCCCAGACATGACTTGTCTGTGCTGTCTGAAGTTCTACTGATATACAGAATTATACAGAGATTTAACATGATTCGTTTATACAGAATTACATAGAGGTTGAAGGTGATTCAGGATTGATCTTTGAAATACTGTTTCTCTGACTAGCATTGCATGCAGTGTTCTTGCTCTGATACAGTGAACCTGCAGGATATAGCACGTCCGGAACAGCTAGTTCACCAGTTCTCACAATGCTCAGAAAACAGAAGCAGAACCAATGCTTCGCCCTTTTGGCATAGAAGCTCTGCCTCTCACAGTCGCTCATGTAGAAACAGAAGATTGCTGCTGTGCCTACAGATAAGGCAAGCTTTCTCCCTATGCTGCTTGCATTTCAATGCAGAGGCAAGTGCATATCTGCATCTTAATGATTATATTAATAAGCATAACACCATCCTGTCACACAGCCTGCCCACTCTTGGGTTCAAGCAAGTGTGCTCAAACAACCTGTTCTGAATCCCCCAATATTTGTGGTCATTGAGTGTTGGCATCCAGCTACATATCCCAAAGACTTTGGAGAGAGTGGTAATTTATGACACTTTCCCCCTTATGCAGTTTATGAGTCTGCTGACTTACAAGAACAATTTTTTTCCCAGACCGGGGGTGGGGGTGGGGTACTCAGAGGTCTATGGAAGCAGAAATAGTTATCTTCTTTAAAAAAAACCTCCATTGCCCTTAAATCTTATGAACAGCATTATTTTACATATGCCTCTCATTATTTTATTTACATCCCTTCTATATGCCCCTCAGAGAGCATCACACTCTACTGATACCCACTTGCTGGTCCCAAAACAGTCTGGCTGCCCTCGATGTGCCAGCCTAGTGGAACTCCCTTCCTAATGAGATCTGCACCCTTCAGGACTTTGCAGGGCCTATAAGACTGAGATCTTCTGGTGGGGGCAGGGGATCCCCCGGTTTGGAGGCCCTCCCCCGCTTCAGGGTCATCAGAAAGCGGGGAGAGGGGAGGGAAATGTCTGCTGGGCACTCCATTATTCCCTATGGAGATTTATTCTCATAGAAAATCATGGAGAATTGATCCACGGGTATCTGGGGCTCTGTGGGGGCTGTTTTTTGGGGTAGAGGCACCAAATTTTCAATATAGCATCTAGTGCCTCTTCTCAAAATACCCCCCAAGTTTCAAAAAGATTGGACCAGGGGGTCCAATTCTTTGAGCCTCAAAAGAAGGTGCCCCTATCCTTCATTATTTCCTATGAAAGGAATTGAAAAGGTGTGTCGTCCCTTTAAATATGAGGGCCAGAACTCCCTTTGGAGTTCAATTATACGTGTCACAACCTTGATCTTGGCTCCACCCCCAAAGTCTCCTGGCCCCACCCCCAAAGTCCCCAGATATTTCTTGAATTGGACTTGGCAACCCTACTTCTGGCAGACATATAATTGAGGACAGTGAGGGCTGGAGAGATCAGTGACCTCCCAGGTTTCTTCCCCCCTTTTTTATTCTCTACTTTCTCCTGGCTAAGATCCCCCATGAGTAGAACATGGTTCCTCTGTCAGCCACCTAGTTATCTGCAGGACAGATGCAGGGATCATTTCGCAGAAAAAGAGGTGCTGGAGCTCAAGCACAACTCATAACTCATTTGCATATGCCATACTCCCTGACATCACTAGAAGGTATACTAAATTATATTAGTTCAGCATGTAGAAATGTAAATGTTTATGTCTTATGGTTGTTAAATTGTTTTATGGTTTTTATCCTATTTATTATATGTTATATCCATGCATATGCATGAATATGTAAGCCGCCTTGAGCCCACTTTGGCGGGGAGGGTGGGATATAAATGGAACTAAATAAATAAATACATAAAATATACCTTAAAATGCTTCTTAAATTAGAATTGTCATAATAAAACCTTACTCCCATCATACTTTTTCAATGACTTTCTCCTGTGTGGCCACAGTAGCATGATAAAGCTTTCCATTTGTCTGCTTTATATGTTTTGGTTATTTTCCCTTTTTTTTTGTGGGGGAAAATATTAGAAAGTTTGTCAGATCTTGGAGTTCAGCAGAATTCTCACTGGGTTTGAACAATGGAGCCCAGAAGCAAAGTTCTTTTGTGGGGAGGGGTAAGAAAGAAAGATCACAATAAAATCTAGAAGTTCCGGATCTCCGCTCCTGTAAGCTCCTGCCCAAAATGAGGCCTGGTTGTATGATGCCATCTAATATTAGATTGAATTTGGCATTATTGGAGTATACTTCACTGTATTTTACTATGTAATGCTGTATATCCTTTTTATGTATTTTATTGTATGCACTATGTATACACATCTTGTATGCTGCCCTGAGTCCTACCTGTGAAAAATGGAGCAGGATAGAAATTAAATATATTATTGTTGTTGTTGTTATTCAGGTCAATGATAATCATTCTGGCTCAGGAGTCACATGTTGCTCTTCCTGTGGGTGGCGCTTCTGAGCACTGTTTCCTAATGTGGTACCACCCCATTTCCAGGGAAATGAGGAAGGCTATTTTGGTTGGCAGGTGGTTTCTCACCTTGAAATAGCTGCTGCTGCAGGGACTCAAGGACAGGTAAGCTGCAAGCCTCCCTAAGCGATGGGCCACATGCTAAGAATGGAGGTGAGGGGTGCATCCTCTTCAACAAACCCCCTTCCTTCTCTACAGCCGTTGCATTCTCATCTCAGCACCTGAGCAGTTGCTGGGAGAAGAGCAAGCTGGCTGCAGAGAAGAGGGAGCAGGGCTTTTTTTGAGCAGTTGAGGAACGCAGTTCTGGCTGGCTTGGTTCCAGGGGTGTGGCCTAATATGCAAATGAGTTCCTGACAGGCTTTTTCTACAAAAATACCGGAGTGAAACAATGGTGATGTCAGGGTGTGTGGCCTAATATGCAAATGAGTTCCTGACAAGTTTTTTTTACAAAAAAAGCCCTGAGAGAGAGTAAAACCATCACAGCAGCCACCTGGGAAGAGAACAGGCTGGCCTCCAAGGGTGGTGGTAGTAATTTTAGTTCCCTTTCTCCTTGGCTAGCTTGTTCTCCTCCATGAGCCTTGTCCCTCATTCTCAGGAGACAGCGATAAGGCACCAAGAGTAGTCCTGGCAAAGGTTCAACAGCAGTGCAGGAAAAACTCTACATGTGCAGAAGTGACCTGTAAATTTCAAAAGGTTATAGGGTCATATTAAACTGCAATAGTTATATCTTGTATTATTGTATGTGTGTTTGGGGGTCATGCACACAGCATGCAAGTACTCCTGCGGCTCTTTTTGATTGATGGTAATTGCAGATTCGGCTCTTTGTGAGTCATGGAGTGAGTATCATTGGACTAGGGTGTCTTTACAGCATCTGAGAATCATAGAATCATAGAGTTGGAAGGGACCCCCAGGATCATCTAATCCAACCCCCTGCACAATGAGGAAAATTCACAAATATCTCCCCCCGAAACACACCCAGTGACTCCTGTTCTATGCCCAGAAGAATCTACCTTTTCAACAAGCTACACTTTTGCAGCTTGCCCAGAATAATGGAGCCATCATACATGGAACCATTCCAGACTTTCTAGTTCCAATCTCCACCTGATACACTCAAAAAGCACTTGTACATCACCCAAATGCAGGAAACCTGAAAACAAGGGGATGTGCAATGCAGCATAATTACAAAATGCATAACCAAGTAAGCGGGTTATTTATAAACAGAAGAATGAAGCATTTGTTTTGAGCTGAGCAGAAAGCAATTTGCAACACTAAAACCAGGACTGTTCAATTATTAATGCTTTATTCTTAGATTATGTGGGAAAGGGTCATAACTACTCCCATACCCTTGTGCTGTCAGATACAATTAAGGCAACGCTAAGCTACCATCATTGTTTGAAAGTTGATGAGGAATTTGGATTGATGTCCCAGATGGAAAATAATTGTCCATGTCTGACTGTTATTGTATGATAATAAAGACCATCCAATTCAAAACCTTATCCTCCAAGAACAGACAGTTTTCACACAGAAATTTAGAGTACCTGCTCTACTGTGAAGTAGACATGATGGCAGCAACATCCTCCAAATTTGACAGGGAAAGTGGTGGTCCTTTTTTTTCCCATTGGAAACTATCACGGAAAGGCCAGTCCAAGATGCTGGATTCATGGAGTCACTGGGATTCTTTTTAGCATTCTTTTCACAATGTTTACTTTTATGTATACTATCATAACGAACCTTCAAGGGACAGAAATAATGAGATTTGCTTTTTTACACTGGAAACAACTTGAGTGGTGCTTTTACACTGACAAATGGAATCCTGGTGCCTGAACTTATAATGTGACTTTATCAGTATAGGGCAGGATTGGCCAAACTGTAGCTCAGGAACCACATATGGCTCTTTCACAAATATTGTATGGCTCTCAAAGCCCCACCCCCACCCCATTGTCTGACTTGGAGAAGGCATTTCTCTCTTTAAATCACTCCTCAAGCCAGCCAACCAGTGACCTGGAGAATGCATTTAAAGTTAAAGTTGGTTTCTTTCCACCTCTCCTTCCCACCCCCATCTTCCTTCCTTCCTTCCTTCCTTCCTTCCTTCCTTCCTTCCTTCCTTCCTTCCTTCCTTCCTTCCTTCCTTCCTTCCTTCCTTCCTTCCTTCCTTCCTTCCTTCCCTCCCTCCCTCCCTCCCTCCTGTCTTTCGGCTCTCAAACATCTGACATTCATGTCTTGCGGCTGTCAAACATCTGACGTTTATTCTATGTTACTCTTACATTAAGCAAGTTTGGTCACCCCGGGTATACGGTAATATTAGACTAGAGCCCTATTAATTGGTTGTAACAAAATAAAACAACAACAGCAACAAAAACAAAAATCCAGTGACATCTTAAAGACAAACAACATTTATTTCAATATATGTCACAGCCCGTTTTGTCAGATATCTAACATAGTGAGCTGTGATTCACAAAAGCTCATAACGAAATAAATGCTGCTGGTCTTCAGGGTGCCAGTGGACTTTTTGTTTTATTAGACTAGAGAAACTAGGTTCAACCCTCCGATTCAGCCCTGAAGCCAATGACTTTGAGCAAGTCAGTTTCTCAGTATATCCTACTTAACAAGATCATTGTGTGGACAAAACAGGATCTCACAAAGGATGTCAAGAGAGTTTGAAATTAACTCACAACAAAAAAAAGACACCATCAACTGTAGCAGCTAAAACTTTTTTGGACCTCCAAGGAATACCAGCATCATGCCATAGAGCCAGGCAATGCCCAATCTGTGAACTTAGGCAGATCATGAGAGGGAGGGCAGAAAAGGTTGCATCAGTGCTTAGTTCTCATGGCCCTTTCTTACACACCCAGGGAAATGCTGATTGACACTTTAGGGTCAGTCAGCAATTTTTCTCCAGACCAGTTTGGCAAGGGATCCTAGAGTTGTTGTTGTTTTGCCAGCTTCTGGGCATGGAACAGGGGTCACTGTATGTGTGTGTGTGTGTGGGGAGTATTTGTGAATTTCCTGCATTGTGCAGGGGGTTGGACTAGATGTCCCTGGAGGTTCCTTCCAGCTCCATGATTCTATGATTTTATCATTCTACAAAAGCAGTATAAAATCAGGAAGGAGCTCTGTGGAAAGATCTTTCATCCTCTCCTGAAAATAGGCAAGGAAAACATGGTTCTTCCTTCCATTGAAAGTTCATTTTGGAGCACCAGAACAGTCATGGAAAAACTATGGAATAGGCTCCCAGACTGACTCTGCCTATAGCTCCTCTCATATTGTTGTCTTCAGAGATATGGTGATGGGGCCCTCTCTGCATTTTTGCTTAGGAAGATGAATGGGGAGGAAGTACATGAATTTAAGTGCCATGTGATCTCGCCATACTCAGGTGTGTGGGATAGCCATAATTCCCCAAATTCACATTCCTCAAATATGGTACATAAATAGAACATACACTTTTTTGGGGGGAGGGGGGTGATTTTTACCCAATTCATTCAGAATTCATTCCCTCATCATCAATTTTACTGTTGACTCCTTCTTCCTAAATTTTGGAATAGCAGTGGGAAGAAAAACCCTTTGCCTCTCCATTCATGTCAAGAGTTGCGCCTAATATCCAGGGTGGTGTAGTGAAAGCCATTGTGGTATAGCAACAGACTCTGATCTGGAGAACTGGGTTTGGTTCCCCGCTCCTCCACATGAAGCCCGCTGGGTGATCTTGGGCCAGTCGCAGTTCTCTCAGAACTCTCTCAGCCCCACCTGCCTCACAAGATGCCTGTTGTAGGGAGAGGAAGGCTGGGAGATCTTAAGTTGCTTTGAGTCTCCTTAAGGTAGAGAAAGGCAGAGTATTTAAAAAAAAACAACTACTCTCTTTCTTCTTAATAGAAAAGCTGAACCCAATCCACTTCAAAAGTTTTCTGGACAATTTGCTTGTGTTGTTCTTGTTGTGTTCCACCCTAGCTTGTCCACTCACAGAATAGACTGGTCTTGGGCATTCCAGACAGTATTCTAGCACTTCCTAAAAATCAGCAAAATGTATTGGAGTGCCAGCATATCAGGTGGGCAGAAACATTGTTATTAATTCAAGAAGCTTTGCTAATAATTAGTTATTCCCCCCACCCCAGGTTTTGTACTATAATTCTCTCTTTCTATCTCTCTTTAAGCTACATATTAATTTACAGATTTGTACCTCAACTTTCAATTAAAAGCCACCAAAGCAATTAAATAAATAAAATAAACCATAAACGATTTAATTAAAAAAAGAACAAAAAAGCAATTATCAAAATGCATTAAAGCAGTACTAGAGTTCAGGAGTAAAACTAAAATAAAACTCCCTACAGATAGGGTGGAGGGAAAGAATCAGCTTATCCTGGGAAAAGAATGGTTTTCTATTAAATTCAGTTGGCAGAGGTGCAAAAATTTTTGGAACGTTTACAGGCTGGCTTGATTTTCTTGGGCCTCGGGTTTCAGACATGAACCCAGTTTTTTAGTTACCACTGACTGGGTTTTTTTTGGGGGGGGGCAGCTAGAATTACTGCTACTGGGTTGGACCCAAAATGACGCAAGGTCATTTTCACTCCATTCGCAGAGCTTTATGGATAGGTACTTTAGATTCAGCCCAACGCCCTTATTATTTGCATTATCTGTAAAACTTGCATATGCAAGTTCCCCACTGAAAATAAATACAGTAAATTGTTTTATAAAACAAAATGCATTTTGACTGGCCACTAGATGGTGCTTTATTTCAGAGAAATGAAATAGAAATGCTGGGGCTTGATTTGTAAGCACTGCTAAGAAAGATAAACAATGGATAGGGAAGAAATAAGTTATCTTACTGATGCTGTATAATTATGTTAAATGACAGATCAGTACCTATTTTGCAGTTACTGCACTCGTTCCATAGAAGTTTTTCATTCAAACAGCATCTAGTGCATTTGAGCTTGTTATGTTCACTCTTCCCACATTAGAACAGCAAGTTTCAGATGGGTAGCCATGTTATACAAAACTGGAGAACAAAACAGAACAAAACTGGAGTCTGGATCTGAAAAAAAGTGAGCTTTGATTCATGAAAGCTTATATCCTAAAAAAGTCATGTTAGTAAAACCTAAGCCAACCCAAACACAGAAAAGACTGATCGTTAACTCTTTCTCAATTCAAGGGTGGTGGTGGTGATGCATTACCATTCTTAGTCGGTGGAGAGTTTTGTCTGCACTGGGGTTGTCAGGTCTGATTCAAGAAATATCTGGGGACTTTGGGGGTGGAACCGGGAGACTTTGGGGGTGCAGCCAGGAGCAAGGGTGTGACAAGCACAATTGAACTCCAAAGGGAGTTCTGGCCATCACATTTAAAGGGAACACACTCCTTTTAAATGCCTTCCTTCCATTGGAAATAATGGAGAATAGGGGCATCTTTTTCTGGGGCTCATAGAATTGGTCCCCCGATCCAATCTTTTTGAAACTTGAGGGTTGTTTTGAGGAGAGGCACCAAATGCTATACTGAAAGTTTGGTGCCTCTACCTCAAAAACCAGCCCCCCCCCCAGAGCCCCAGAAACCCACAGTTCAATTCTCCATTATACCCTATGGGAATCGGTCTCCTTAGGGCATAATGGAGTGCCCAGCAGACATCTCCCTGAAGTGGAGGGAGGGCCTGCAAACTGGGGGATCCCCTGCCCCCAACTGGGAATTAGCAACCCTGAGCTGCAGTGATCCACAGCAAAATCTCAAAACAAAAGCCATGCAATACCTTTTACTAAGATCAACCAAAGTAACACAACACAGTGTGCAAGCTTTTGAGTTCTCCAGAAGACTCCAAGAGGGGGAATGTTGAAAAAGAAGGTGGGGGAAGAGAAAATCAGCATGGCCTCTGCAAAGGGAAATCCTGCCTCACCAAATTTTTGGAGTTCTTTGATAAAGTGAATGAGAATGTAGACAGTGATGACCTGGTACCTCACCAAAGACTAATGGTGTGTTCACACACATTAAATAATGTGCTTTGCAACTGGATTTTTACTGTGTAAGAATATCAAAATCCACTTGCAACCAGTCACTGTGAGAATGCACCCTAAGAGTAAACTTAGCAATCATGGGATAAGAGGGTGGGCGTTTTCACACCGACCTTATGCCGGAGCGACGTCCCTCTTCACCGCGCAGCGTCTGCGCGGATTTCGCACTAATTGCTCCGCAGAACCCGGAAGAGCCGCAAAGTCCCGTGGCTTTTGTGTCGCAAATGTAAACTGGTTTTTGGCGGTTTACATTTGCAACCTTATGCCACGGGACTTTGTGGCTCTTCCGGGTTCTGCGGAGCAATTAGTGCGAAATCCGTGCAGACGCTGCACAGTGAAGAGGGACGTCGCTCCGGCGTAAGGTCAGTGCGAAAACGCCCAGTGTTAAGTATGCGGACCCAAGTGAAGACTATTAGGTGTGTTCCTGCCTGGCTCATTGGAGCCATATGGACTGAGCTTGGGGACTCAGGAACAATGGGCAGCATTGGTCCAATCAGGGCCCCTTGCTGGTTTGAATGATCCAATGATGTGCTAGTGCAGAAACCTTTAAGTGTATATAAGTTGGCTGCGTTGGCCCAGTTCCCTAGTCTTTTAGTGCAGCCCTATACTATGCTGTACTTAATAAAGAGCTATGATCACTACCACCTCTCCTCTTCCTAGCGTTGAACCCACTATATTATAGAGGGCAGGTTCTCTTATGGATTAAAAATAGGTTAAATGACAGGAAGCAAAGTGTAGGAATCCATGGACAGTTCTCACAGTGGAGGGAAGTAAGCAGTGGAGTCCCACACAAGGATTGCTATTGGGACCAGTACTATTTATTCATCAGTGATCTGAAACTAGGGGTAAGTAGTATAATGGCCAAGTTTGCAGATGACATGAAATTATTCAGGATGGTGAAAACCAAGGTTTACTGTGAAGAGCTCCAAGAGGACCTCCACAAACTGGGTGAGTGGGCAGCAATGAGACAAATGAAGTTCAATGTTTGTAAGTGAAAAGTGATGTGCTTTGGGACAAAAAAAATCATACTCAAGTTAGTCCGGTTTGAGCTTGCTGACACTGAGAGGGAAAAAGATCCTGGGGTCGTAGCGTGCAACTCAATGAAAGTGTCGAAGCAGTGTGCTACAGTGGTGAAAAAGGCAAACTATGTTAGGGATTATTAAGAAAAAGATTGAAAATAAAATGGCCAATATAGATCTATGGTGCAGACTCATTCGTAATGCTGCAGTCACCATCTCAATAAAGGACATTGCAGAGGTAGAAAAAGCACAGAGGAGGACAACCAAGATGATGAGGGGTTTGGAGCACCTTCCTTATGAGGAAAGGCTGAAGAGTCTAGGACAGGGGTGTCAAACATGTGGCCCAGGGACAAAATCAGGCCCCCAGAGGGCTCCTATCAGGCCCCTGAGCGATTGGCTGTTATTTGCTTCCTCCTCCCTCTCTCTAGCTTCCTTCTGTGCAGGGCTTTTTTTGTAGCAGAATCTCCTTTGCATATTAGGTAACGCATCCCTGATGCAGCCAATCCTCCTGGAGCTTACAGCAGGCCCTGTACAGAGGACTGGCTGCATCAGGGGTGTGTGGCCTAGTATGCAAAGGAGTTCCTGCTACAAAAAAAGCCCTGTGTTCTGCATAACAACCGCTTGCTTTGCAAGGCTTGCTCAATCATACAGGTGCTGCTACAAAGCAAAGCCTCTATTTTCTCCATTGGCTGAGGCTCCTTCCTTGGGGAGGAGACAGAGCTTGCTTTGCCAGGCTCTCTCAGTTGCACAGCAGAGCTCCTGAGCCAAGCCTCTCTTCCTTCTATTGGCTGAGGCTTCTCCCCCTCCTGGTCCCCTGGGGAAGGAAAGAGCCCAGCTGCCTTTACCCAGTTCCCTGGATCTCACGGGAGAAATACAAACAAAGCACCTTTAAGACTGAGTGCTAATGTTTTAAGCATGCTTAAGTTTTTTAAAATATATATATTTAATTTTGTTTGCCTGTGTCCTTTATAAAGTTTATATATCTGCTTCCTAATCTTAAATAGGTACACACATGGCCCAGCCCAATGGCCCAGCCCAACAAGGTCTCATTTATGTCAGATTTGGCCCTCATAACAAATGAGTTTGATACCCCTGGTCTAGGAGTTTTCAGTTTAGAAAAGAAGGGGGGGCACAGTGGGAGGGCTTCTAGTGTCCTGACCCCACTTACGAACCTCCGGATGGCAGCTGTTTTTTCTGGCCACTGTGTGACACAATGTTGGACTGGATAGGCCACTGGCCTGATCCAGATGGCTTCTCTAATGTCCTTATAGGGGACATGATAGTGGTTTATAAAATTATACATGGGGGGGGGGGGAGAGAGAGTTGACAAAGAGAAATTTCTCTCCCTCTCCCAAAATACTAGAATCCGAGGGCATCCAATGAATCTGATTGGCAGTAGGTTCACAGTGGACAAAAGGAAATACTACCTCACATAAATGTGAAAATCGCTGCCAGAGGATGTCATGATGACCACAGGAATAAACATCTTTTAAAATGAATTAGATTAATGGAGGATAACTCTTTCAGTGGCTACTAGCCATGGTGACTGAGGGGAACTTCCACTTTCAGATATACTAAGCCTCTGAATCCCGGAGCCAGGAGGAAACATCAGGGGAAGGCTTCGGCCTCTACAACTTTGTTGGCCATCAAGAGAAACTGGTTGGTCACTGTGTGAGTTAGGATGTTGGACTAGATGGGCTCTTGGTCTGATCCAGCAGGGCTCTTCTTATGTTCTTACCTTTTAGGCCATGATATTAAGGCATTTTTGACAGCATCCTGTACAGAATAATTTGCTGGCTTGGCTGCAGTGCGTACAGGGTGTGCGCTGGCTGGTATGTGGTTGAGCCCTTCATATACCCGGAAACAAGAAACAAACAAACACAAACAGAAGACATCTTGCTGAAAGTATAACCACCAACAGATGATTAAATTTGATACCAAATGGAACACACAATTCCCTTACAAGCTCTAGAGCAAGGGGGAAAAAATATCGTAGTGGTCATTATATTAAGAGCCCCGTGGTGTAGAATGGTAAAGCTGCAGTACTGCAGTCTGAGCTCTTTGCTCACGGCCTGAGTTCGATCCCAGCGGAAGCTGGGTTCAGATAGCTGGCTCAAGGTTGACTCAGCCTTCCATCCTTCCAATAGAATACAATCCGAGAGAGGTCACTATAATGGATAAAACAACAAAAAATGCAAGCTAGTGACCAATTTACTAAGAAGTATATAGAAATCAGTCCAAATGTCCAAAACATGTATATTCAAGTCCCAAAGTAGTGTGGTGACAAGCC